>NW_020884970.1:0-413 GCF_003945725.1 Corapipo altera | reverse complement strand
TCCCTTTCCCTTTCCCTTTCCCTTTCCCTTTCCCTTTCCCTTTCCCTTTCCCTTTCCCTTTCCCTTTCCTTTCCCTTTCCCTTTCCCTTTCCCTTTCCTTTCCCTTTCCCTTTCCCTTTCCCTTTCCCTTTCCCTCTTTTTTATTTCTTTACCTTTCCTTTGCCTTTCCTTTGCCCCTCTCTTTCCCCTTCTCCTCCTTCTTTCTCCTCTTCCTTTTCTCCTTCTCCTTCCTTTTCTGCTTCTCTTTCCCCTTCTTTTTCTCCTGTTTAAAGACGAAGCAATTCTTTGCTCTGAAAATTTGACAACATTTTAGTGATTAAAAAAGAAATCCCATCTGTTTGGTTCTCCCCAAGAGTAACAGGAAAAGATTTATTAATAGAAATCCTTGGCATTTGTATTTGAAAAAAAAAAAA
>NW_020884969.1:1858327-1858699 GCF_003945725.1 Corapipo altera | reverse complement strand
AAAATTAGTGGCTTGGGTGCCCAAGAGGCCACTGATTTTTCCATCGAGGAATACGTGTCAAAGAGCACCATGGAATCCTCCTGCCCAACTCCCACCAATTCCTTTCAGTCCTAAAAACTGTGTGACATTGTCATTGCTGCCCAAGAAAAGACAGGAGTGGAAATCAAAAGCCAATGAAAAATCCCAAGAAGTAAAAAATAAATCAGATTATAATCACAGAATCCTGGAACGGTTTGGGCTGGAAGGGACATTAAAGGTCATCCAGTCCCAACCCTGCCATGGGCAAGGACACCTTCCATGGAATAAGAGGAGATGGAATGAGGAGATGACGTCCTGAACTCAAATATTTCCCTTTGTTGTGCTCTTGCAACA
>NW_020884969.1:1829289-1858317 GCF_003945725.1 Corapipo altera | reverse complement strand
CCCCCTGGCAGAGCTGCCATGGAAAGGTCAAACAATTTGGGGTCACCATGAGCGGTTCAGTCCCGTTTTCACATCCAGTCTTAAAAACTTAAAAATGCAGCAGTTTTTGGAAGGACTTCACCGAAACCTCAGGGTTTGCTCAGAATAAAGGTGGAAATCTCTTTTTTAGTGACTGCCCACCCCAAAGCAGGTGCCACTCAGCCTGATTCCTGAATGGGTTCCTCCACCACGGTCCCCCGCATTAAAGCAGATGATTAAATTCATCCTGTGAATAAGAAGAACATTATCTGCGCTCTCCATATTCCGGCATTCCTTATCTCCATCAGCTGGATTATTTATAACCAGGAATACTGGGAGCCCTTGAAAGCTCCTGCCTTGAGTGACACTCCCCAACTCCACAGGGAAGGAACAATCACTTAGTGCTTTAATTATATGCATTAACGGGAGCTCGTGGCTCCAAAATGTGGCTCCATTTTAGCTCTCAATTTGCATTTTCCTTGTAAATGCCGGGCTAATTAAACCCTGACGATAGGATCTGCATTCACTGGCGCAGACAATGGCCCAGTGACCGAGAAAGACACACTGAAATGTGCCTTTTCCCTGCCTTTGGAGCAGCCTGGGAACGCACACGTCGCGGAGCAGCAGCTGGGAAAGGCGGGGAGCTGGGAATGGTCGTTTTAAAGTCATTTAACGACTGTAACTTTCCATGACGTTGAGTTGACACTTGTCTGAGTTACCAGAACGCCACACAGACTGTTCAGGAAGATGGGGAGTTGATGTTGGGCCGGATTTATCCCTGTTTTTGAGGTCCATCAGGTGTTACCCTGAGGGAGAAAGAGCAACACTTGCTGCCCATCCAAATGTTCCTTCAGGGAGCGCAGTGGGACAACAGGACACGGCCCCAGGTTGCACCAGGGGAGGTTCAGGTTGGATATTGGGAACAATTCCTTCATGGAAAGGGTTGTCCAGTGGTGGAGGGATTTAAAGTCCCTGTGGATGTGGGGCAGTGCTTGGCAGTGCTGGGGGATGGTTGGACTTGATGATCTGAAAGGTCTTTTAAAACCTAAACGATCCCAAATCACCCCCTCCTCACGTCTGCACTCATGGCAAAACCTCCTGTGGATGTGACCAAGGGGGAAGAAGTTCCTAAAGCAAGTGATCCAAATTTCCATCTCTCCTGGGAGCTCCCGAAAAGCATTCTGTGATCAAGGGGAGGAAAGACAACATTCCAGGGAATTTTAACTTTCCTAACTCTCAACAGCTCCGGAATAAAATCCTTTCAGCTCCTGGTACACTCAAGGAGTCAGATTTGATTTATTAATTATTTATATGTATATATTGCATAGATAAATATGATTATGGAAGTCACTAAAAGTGACACAAACCCCACGAGTTCTGCCACGAGAGGGTCAGTTCTCTGCTGAGGAGTAGTTTGAGGTTGTTCTGTGATGTCTCATTTGACACCTGGAATGTCAAATAAGAAAACTGGGATTTGTTTCCCTGCTCTCTAAAGGACCTTGTAAACTGACCCTACGAGTTGTCGGATCTCCTCCCTTCCAAGAGCCTCAAAACCCTCAAATCCACACACCAAAGGGATTTTTTTCCAGATGAATCCTCACAACCTTTCGCTTCAGCAAGGAAATATTACCACGTCAAACAGGACAGGAAACTCCAGATGCCAGAAAAGGAGGGAAGTGCCCCCCATCCCACTCCATCCCATCCCATCCCACCCCATCCCATCCCATCCATTCCAAGGACTATTTTTCCTCCTGGACTGCCAGGATCTACAGGTTTCCTCCTGCTGGATATACTTGCTGTCTCCAAGTTCACCCAGAACTCGAGGAGAACCTGCCCTGTGACGTCCCCAGTGCTGCAACAACACAACTCATAGAATCATAGAATCATGGAATCAGTCAGGTTGGAAAGGACCTCTGAGATCATCAAGTCCCACCCTTGATCCAACCCCACCGTGGTTCCCAGCCCATGGAACTGATGCCACATCCAACCTCATCCTAAAAAACCTCCAGGGAAGTGACTCCACCCCCTCCCTGGGCAGCCCATTCCAAGGGCTGATTCCCCTCTCTGTAAAGAATTTCTTCCAAATACCCAACATAAACCTCCCCTGGCACAGCTGGAGGCCGAGCCCTCTTGTCCTACTGCTGGTTCCTGGGAGCAGAGCCCGATCCCATCCGGCTCCCCCCTCCTGCCAGGGAGTTGTGCAGAGGGATGAGGTCTCCCCTGAGCCTCCTCCTCTCCAGGCTGAGCCCCCACAGCTCCCTCAGCCTCTCCTCATGGGAATTGTGCTCCAGTCCCTTCCCAGACTCGTTGCTCTTCTCTGCACCTGCTCCAGCCCCTCCATGTCCTTCCTGAGGGCCCAGAGCTGGACACAGCACTCCAGGGGTAGCCTGACAGGGGCACAATCCCTTCCCTGCTCCTGCTGCCACCCTGATCCCGATCCAGGCCAGGATCCATCGGCCCTCTTGGCCCCCTGGGCACGCTCTGGCTCCCATTCAGCTTCCTGGTCATTCCAACTCCCAGCTCCCTTCCTGCCTGGCTGCTCTCCAGCCCCTCTGTACCAGCCTGGAACTGCCGGGGGTTGTTGTGGCCAAAGGGCAGGACCCAGCCCTTGGCCTTGTGGAACCTCATCCCATTGGGATCATCCCATGGATCCAGCTTGTCCAGGTCCCTCTGCAGAGCCCTCCTGCCTTCCAGTAGATCCACACTCCCCCTCAGCTTAGTGTCATCCACAAATTTGCTGATGGTGGGACTCCATCCCCTCATCTAAATCATCAATAAAGACATTTAACAGGACTGGGCCCAGCACTGATCCCTGGGGACACCACTGGTGACCGGCCACCAACTGGATGCAGCTCCGTTCCCCACCACTCTCTGGGCCCAGCCCTCAGTCAATTCCTAACCCAGCAGAGAGTGCCCCTGCCCAAGCCGTGGGTTGCAGCTTTTTCAGGAGTGTGCTGTGGGAGACGGTCTCAAAAGCTTCACTGAAGTCCAGCTCAATAACGGGAAGAGACATTCCCACCTTTGGGAAAGGCCTCGGGCGCGAGCAGCCTGACCTTGGGAGCGTGGGTTTGACTCCTGAGCGCGGGCTCTGTGTGGAGCACCAAGACAAATCTCTCCAGATTGTGCTCAGTGCACCGAGCAGCCCCATCTGCCGGGGCCGTGCAGGTGCTCCGAGCGCGGCTCCATTTATTACGCAGGTTGGGAAAAACCCCGGGAGAATTCCTCAATCAATCTGCCCCTGAAGTTTCACCTTCGCTTTTTACCGAGCGCAGAAACTCCCGGTTCTGACATTTCTGGAAGGGTCAGCTTTCCCCTCAAGGGCCGAGCACAGGAAATAAAGCGTTTTTTCATTGTCTGAAGTGCAAAACCCGTGTAAAGTTTTTCTCTCCTAAAAAAACCCCAAAACATCGACTCCAGCAACTCTGTCCTGTCTTTAGTCATCTGATCCACCTTCATCAGACCTCTCCTTTCCAGAAGGAACATCGACACGACCACAAGTTCTCTCCCACCCCACACAGCCCCTCCAAAGCTTCCCTCATTTATGTTCACAGCAAAACCACTTTGCTTTTCCGAGAGGCTTTTTTAATTAAAAACCCATAAAAACTCGCACGAAGCCAACAACTAAGTCCTCAAAAATGTAATTTGGCCATTACTGTTTGATGACAAGTATTTGATTTGCACTAAAATACATATTTTACTGCATGATACTCTCTTTGCCCAAATGCCTTGCGAATTCACACTCTCTATCCAAGACTTATCCCTTTATTCCTGGGCTCCTTTCTCTTTGGCTCTGTGTTCCCAGCCATATGTTCGTTATCGATTTCAGCAGCAAGGGGTCTTAGTGAAAAAAAACCAGCCCAAAAGTCACCCCTCTGTTGTTTTCTGCTATGAAAAAAACCCACTGCTGGGACAGGGAGAGACTACAAATGACCTTTTAGTTCAGGTGGAAAAAGGGTCTCAACTGCAGCAGGTTTTTCCTGAATGGGAGGGTATTTCGAGGCAGGGATTGGGATTATCACAATTTTAACGGTTGGGAGCTGGAGGAAATAAAATACTGATTCACAGAGACAAAGGCAGCAATTCAAGATCATCATAAATGCAGGATTTCCACACAGCTTTGCAATTCCTCACATCCTTATCAAAGGATCCAGATGGGTTTGGGTTGGGAGAGACCTTAAAGGTCATCCAGCTCCAACCCTGACACCTCCACTATCCCAGGTTGCTCCAACCTGGTCTTGGACACTCCCAGGGATCCAGGGGCAGCCACAGCTTCTCTGGGAATTCCAGACCAGATACTCACCACCCTCCCAGCCAGGAATCCCTTTCCAATCTCCCATGTCTCGCTGCCCTCTGCCAGTGGGAAGCCATTCCCCGTGTCCTGTCCCTCCAGCCCTTGTCCCCAGTCCCTCTCCAGCTCTCCTGGAGCCCCTTTAGGCTCTGGAATGTTCTCCAAGCTCTCCATGGATCCTTCTCTTCACCAGATGAACACCCCCAAGCTCTCCCACTTTGTTACACCAAGAGGTTCTGCTTTGGATTTAAATTTGACCCTAAAAGTCATTCCCACCCAGTCTGAAGAGGGAGGGAATCTCTGGGCACACAATCCAACCCTGTGCAGATGTGAAGAGGTAGAGGGGCTTTATGGAGGTATTTTATCCACAGAAATATAAGAGCAATTATCTGTGAAAATAGTTTCCAAAAATAGCCTGTTCCTCGTCACCACTGCCCTCATTAACATAAAAATTACCATGGCTTTGGTCATAGTTCATGAAACCACAATTGTTTCTGAAGTGAAGAGCTTTTTCAGCACCAGCTCAGACTCCAAGAGAAGCTCCAAGAGGAACTGCAGGAATGAGCATTAAATACCATCTAATCCGTTCCTTCAATGAACAAAAAAAAAAAAAAAGGCACATTTTCAGAGGGAGAAAACTGGCTACCTGCAAATCACAGCTTTTCAATGAGATCTTTAGCAGTTATTGAAAGGAAAATCATTTACCCCTACTAAACATTTCAGAGCTGTCTTCCCAAAGGGAGGAAAAAATCAATGCAGATCAGCAGCTTAACTGTCTTTTATTACAGTTATTAAAAGCTCCGGATCGAGGAGCAATATTTTAGTTTCATGATGATTTTCATCTCCTCAGTTAAAAAAACCCAAAACCTCAGGAGCCCTCAGGAAAACTGAGGCCTTGTTTGCAGCTGAAATTGTTGGAAGTTCGGAAACAACGTCAGATCCACTGGAAAGAAAAAAGAAAGGACACTCATCTCACCCACTGCTGGAGTGGAATCACACTCGGAGCACGGATGTATCAGGCATTGCACTAAAATTAGTCCTTTTCTGGGAAATTGCTTATTTAGCAACTCCTTCAGATAAAAAAACCAAACAGCTTGACACATGACTAAGAAGAGGAATTTTCAGACTAAATCATTCAGTGATTGCATTTTATTTAAAGAACACAAAGAAAGGCTCTGCTGAACGGGACTGAAAATCTCCTCGCTCGGAGATTTTGTCTCCAGTGCCATTCCATGGCCCTGCCTATGTTTTTTTCCTCGGAATTATACTCATGGGAGGCTTCAGATGGACACAGTGAGGCCACAGGATCTCCTCATGGATTTCCTCAAGGATTAAAAGAGTTTCTCAACAACTGAAGGTCCATCTGATGTTTCTGGGGAACATCCACCAGCTCCCGTGTGCCTCCGGGTTCTGCCAGCCCCTGACACTTCCCACACTCCAAATTCCTAATCTTCTGGTTCATTTCCTCTTTTTTTTTTTAATGTTTCCTAGATTAATTTAACCTACGAGGGGTCTTAAAAGCTGTTTGAGATGGGCTTGGAGCCATCCCTGCCAGAGGACCGAGAGGAAGAGCGACACTAAACCACGCTCAGGAAAAAGCCCTAAAAACAAAACCAAGGGCCAACACAGCAACATCGTGTCCATTAATAAATACGTCACTTGGGAATGTTTTTCCTAGAATAAAGAGGAATATTAGGAGTATTAGAAATATTAGGGACATTAGCACTAGGAAGAGTTATTCCAGAGCAGCTGTTGGTTCTCCCATTGCCGCCGAGCTGCTCCGCGGAAACGGAACGAGGGATCGGTAACGGCGCCGCGGGAATTCTCCAGCCTTCCCAAAGTTCCTGCTTCAATCCAAAAGTTCTGCTTGGCAGCCCCGCCGGCGAGGGTGATTCATGAATCCTCCCAACCATCTACCCCCAGAGTCACCTCATGTCTCTCCCGGTGCAGCGGCGGAGCCGAGCGTTTACGGCGTTCCGCAGGATGAGGTGTCTGCTCTGGCGACAATTCCATTATTCCCGCTGAGTCCTTGATTTATTCCAGCTATTATTCTAATTATTTTCCCCGGCCACCTGCTAAGGGAGGCCCTGGGAGTGGGTCTGATGGTTTGTGTGTGTGTGTGTGTGTGTGTGTGTAACATTTACACTACCTGGCACGACCGGGAGGGAGGAGGGAGGAAGCAGAGCATGTTCCCTCCCTGCGGTGTTTTCCCATATGTGGGACGGGGTGGAAAGACCTGAAGTGGAAAGGAAATCCTCTGAGGCTATAAAAAGAATCAATAAGAAGTGGGGAGGACAGGCAGGATGGGGGAATGTGTGTGGGGGGGAAAAGCACAGCAGAACTGGGACACGGGGACAGAACATCCACTCTGTAATAATCGAATATATAAATGGAGTAATTGTGTAATAAGGGGGACAATTGTATATATAACTGGAATAATTGTATACACAACTGGAATAATCTTCACGATGGAGGCAGGGAAAAAGCCACTCACATGCCACCTGCTGTAAAAAAATCATGGAATCACAGAATCCCAGAATTATTTGGGTCGGAAGGGACCTTAAAGCTCATCCCATTCCACCCTCTGCCATGGGCAGGGACACCTTCCACCATCCCAGATTACTGTAAAATAACCATGGAATCAGAGAATTACAGAATTATTTGGGTTGGAGGGGACCTTAAAGCCCATCTTGTTCCACCCCGTGCCATGTGCAGGGACACCTTCCACCATCCCAGGTTGCTCCAAGCCCTGTCCAACCTGGCCTTGGACACTTCCAGGGATGGAATTCACAACCTCTGCAGGTCAAAATAATAATAATAAACACCTATAATAAAAGATACAGGGAACACACACTCCTATCAATAAAATAATATTTGGAAGAATTACTAATAAAATCACCAGAAGAGCAGTTGCTGACCCCACACTCAGAGCTCTGACACGTTTGCAGAAGAAGAAGAAGTGCTAGGCACCTTTGCTGCTGGATGGAAGGAGCAGGAGACACTTGGAAATCAATAGGTCAGAAGGGACAGAGGCAATGTTGCTCCTGGAACTGTAATTACCTGTTCAAGTTGAAGAAGCGCCCAGGATTTTTAGTCCCTGGTCAGCACAATCAGCAAGTTATTGCCTTCCCAGGAGAAGCCTCTGGAATTCATATATCAACTGGTGATGAAGGCAAAGGTGCTTAAAGCTCTTCCTAAAGTCAACTTGGTTCCTTCTGTCCCTGGTCTGAAAAGCAGGTGGCTGGGAAGGAGACTGGCACAACAAATAAAGGGATTTTTTTTCCCCTAACGTATTTAAAACTAAAAAATCAAACATCTGTAAAGATTCATGATAAGCCAAAGGTGTCTTTCGTCCCCAAAAGTCAATGCTATTTTCAGACAGGCTGGGAGAGCTGGGGGTGTTCACCTGGAGAAGAGAAGGATCCAGGGAGACCTTGGAGCACATTCCAGAGACTAAAGGGGCTCCAGGAGAGCTGGAGAGGGACTGGGGACAAGGGCTGGAGGGACAGGACCCAGGGAATGGCTTCCCACTGCCAGAGGGCAGGGAGAGATGGGAGATTGGGAAGGGATTCCTGGCTGGGAGGGTGGAATAGAATTCCCAGAGAAGTTGTGGCTGCCCCTGGATCCCTGGGAGTGTCCAAGGCCAGGTTGGAGCAACCTGGGATAGCGGGAGGTGTCCCTGCCCATGGAACGGGATGAGCTTTAAGGTCCCTTCCCACCCAAACCAGTCTGGAATTCCAGGATAAAGGACACTCAGAATCCATTCAGAGGGATTTTTATGGAAGTGGGGATGGAAAAGGCAGGAAAGGGGAATGGGACCTTTCCCTGAGTCCCGACATTCCCAGGGAACCCCCTTGTTCCCTGAACTCCTTCCCAGAGAGGAGTTGGGCTGTGGATGGATCTAATGGCAGGCTCTGGATCCAGGCTGAGAGAGCTGAGAATGTCCAGCCTGGAGAAGGGAAGGATCCCGGGAGAGCTTGGAGCACATTCCAGAGTCTAAAGGGGTTCCACGAGAGCTGGAGAGGGACTGGGGACAAGGGATGAAGGGACAGGATACAGGGAATGGATTCCCACTGCCAGAGGGCAGGGAGAGGTGAGATATTGGGAAGGGATTCCTGGTTGGGAGGGTGAGGAGGGGCTGGGCTGGAATTCCCAGAGAAGCTGTGGCTTCCCCTGGATCCCTGGGAGTGTCCAAGGCCTGGTTGGATTCCCTTGGAGCAACCTGGGATGGTGGAAGGTGTCAAGGTTGGAATGGGATGAGCTTTGAGGTCCCTTCCCACCTAACCCATTCTGGGGCTCCAGGATTCTCTAACACCAGATTCCTGCTCTTCCCTCGCTTCCACTTCCCTCCCCTCAGTGCATCAGGAACAGAAAGGGGTTGATGCTCCCACAGCATCTTCCCCACTAATTTGGGATCTCAGATCACCGTGGGTGCCACCACCCCCCACTGACAGCTTTCAGTTGAAACAGAGTAGGTTCAGGTTGGATATTGGGAAGGGATTCCTGTCTAGGAGGGTGTTGAGGGGCTGAGCTGGAATTCCCAGAGAAGCTGTGGCTGCCCCTGGATCCCTGGGAGTGTCCAAGGCCAGGCTGGATTCCCTTGAAGAAACCTGGGACGGTGGAAGGTGTCGGGGTTGGAACTGGATGAGCTTTAAGGTCCCTTCCCACCCAACCCATTCCATGACTGTGAGAAGATGCCACATTTTCGGAGAACCCTGCACAAGGAGCAGCTTTGTGCCTCCACTGAGTTCCTCTCTTCACTGCCCCATTAGTTTTATGCAGTAGAAGTGTCTAAATATTTACCAGCCTGGACTAATATTTATGCAGCACAACACAGAAATAAGTTGTTCTAATAACCCAAAAGGATGATATAAAATTTTAAGGTAGGAAACAGAGAATGTACTGGGATTCAGATCAGCTGGATCCCTGGGAATGAAGGAATTAGCCAGCTGAACACCTGCTATGTGCACCAGAAAAAAAAGATTAATGAAAGAAAGGAGTTGGTTTTACCCCTTTTCTCTCATATTTAGGACAAAGGATGCTTAGAAATTAAATTATAACACATTTAAAAAAGGATGAGAAAGCAAAGGAGGGGGTAAAAAGAAGTCTCTTGTTTATCATTCCAATCTTGAAACGTGTCCCAGCGATCCACAGCCTCTCCGTTCTCATCCCCTGCAGCTCCATTCCCTGGGATGCACAGGGATCACAGCAAGAACCCTGTGAACCTCTAAGACGGGAATCAGGGATTGCTCCTCTCCTTTCCCACCCTTTCTCCTCTCTGATCACCACAGGTACAACTCCTCTCCATGCTGATGTGATCCATCACCTCTTCCCCTCCAATTTCCCTCCCCAGCTCCCACTTTTCCCCCTCTCATCACTTGAGGGCTTCATCCTCCACATGGATTCCTCATCCTCCAGCTCCTCCTCTGGAGCTTCACTGGCACCAAACCTTCATTTGATCCATGAGTCCTGCTTTAAATTCCCAAAGAGTTGGTCTTTACCCCCATCACTGTCTGCCCTCCTGAACTCCCCTCCTTAATTCCCACCTGGATTTCTCTGCTCCCCATTTCTCTTCCCTGACCCTCCAACCAGCTTCTTTTTGCCAACTCTGCCCCCCCAGCAAAAAATTCCCATCTTATCTTAACCCTTCCTCTCATAAATTTATAAATATCTTAATTCTCTCCAGGCCTTGTTCTCACCTACTCTCTCTCTTCCCATCCTTTCCCATCCCATGTGGATTCCTTCCTTCCACGTCCAGAGTCCTGCCATCCACACTGGTTTTCACCAGGATGGTTTGGGTTGGGAGAGACCTTAAAACTCACCTCATTCCACAAAAGTCTTTCCACGAGGACTTTTCCCAGCTCCCAAAGCCAAGGGACTTCCCTGGGCAGAAACAGCACAAACCACTTGCCCTTCTCTGCTCTGTTTTCTCCTTCTCCTGCTTTTCCATGCCCGGCTTCCTTTTCGTTCCCCCTCTCCCAGTTCCAGCCTCCTCGCCACGTTTTTGCCTCCCTCCCGCAAACTTTGCCCCCTGCAAAATTCCTGCAAAAAGCTGCCCTTTAGAAAGGGACACAACAACCTTCAGTGATGCCATCACTTGAACTTAAACCCTCCAAACCTATTCCCAAATCTGCAGCGAAACAGGAGCAATTCCAGATCCCACGGTGGGAAATCTTTAACCGCCCATCATGAACAAGCAGCAAAGAACAACAAGCACTAAATACTTCCTACAGGAGCTTGCAATCCTGCCCTAAATAATCCCTCCCTCTCCACTCTGACATCTTGCAAACACCTCGGCTCACCAGCTCCTCCTTGCTGGCTCTTTAAATCTTTTTGTCATTATTGCTCATTTAACGCCACAAATTGTCTCCCCTTGGCTCGTGACAGACCCGTAAAAACACATAAAACCCACATAAAACCAGCTGGAACTTCAGGAGGCATCGGGGAGGGACTCAGGTTCCGCACCACGAGTAATTCCTGGAAAATCCTACGTCGTGTCCACACTCTACTTATCTACAGCAGGGTAGGAAAATAACCCAGGAGGAGAGCCTGGAGGGGGAATTTTGAGTTCTGGCTGCACCTCTGGGTTTGTGCACATCCCTTTGCCCCACTCCCTTATTCAGACACACAAATACAATATTTGTTAAAAGTACTAAGACATTGTGCTCAGGAATTCTGCATAAAACTCCTTAGGAAACGTCCCAGTTTCTGCATTATTTTAAAAACACAACCGATTTTGACTTAAAAAAAAATACAAGAAATAATGAAAATCTACCAAACTACCACCTAGAGTGGTTAATTCCCTGCACTGTTTATACTTTATTCCTCATTTCCGTTTCTCCAGGAATCATTTTCTGTTTTCTTCTACACCATTGACAAAGATACTCAGCCAAGAACAGAGATGCTTCATGACACACCTGTACACTTCATTTTGCAATTAATTGCCTTCTTTCAACTTGCAACTGTGCACTATTCTAAACCCCAGGAAGAAAACTTCGAAAAAAAAAAGCAAGAGCCCCAGTTAATATGGGAAGAGCAATATTCCACAGGGACCCTGGTGACTCAGGCTTTCATGAGGCAGGGATATAATTTTCTGGATGAAGTAGCTCAACAAATCTTTTCTCACCCTCCACCTTTCCAAAAAAAAAAAATAAATAAAATAAATTGATTTTTCAATTATTTGTCCTTAAGAAAAACAAGCCTGGGTTGGATCAGAACTAATGGCTGAGGTAAGGACGAAAAGAGTTGGATGAAAAAGCTGGAAAACACGAGAAATTCCCGGGTATTTTAAGGCATACTCACAACGAACTGGTCCATGTCCCTCTCCAGGCCCATGTTTGGGAGGTCAGGCATCATGTGGGCCACCACCTTAAATCCAGCATCCTTGGCCAGGTGGAAGGATTCACACACAGCCTTCACCGTGTGGCCTCTGGGAAGAGAGGGAAGAGATCCAGGATCAGGCAGGAAGAGCCACATTGGAGATGTTTAATTGAGATTTAACTCCGGGAAGCGAGAGCGGGTTGAGTCTGGAACGTGGCTGGAAGTGAACTCCATAAGGGAAAAAAAAGGTGTTTTTAATAAAGTATTAAAAGTTTACTGCTGCCGAGCCACTCCAAGGCTCCAACTGCTCAAATCCCAGCTGGAGAAACTTGGGAGAGCTGCTGAAATCCAATTGGGAAAGCCAAGACACCAGTTGGTGCCACAGCACAAGGAGGACACGGTGCAGTGGCGGCTGCGGATAATCAGGATGAGGAACAACCAAAGACAAAAACAACAGGAAAGGAGAAGACATAAACAACAGGAAAACTAGGCAGCTGGAAAACCATCCCAAAACATGCTCCCAAACACTCCTGTTAGAGAAAGACCAACTTTCTCAGCTCCGAAACATGGGCTGAATTGGGATTCCTCAAGGATTCCACGTTCTGACATCAAACCAAGCTCAGATTCAGGAGCTTGGAGAGACCTGGATCCCAAACCACAGGAGGAACAGAGGTTCATTATCCTTGAGCAAATTCCTCTCTCCTTCCACCTCCACAGCTCCAGAGCCTCCACAAACAGCCATGGGGGAATTCCCACCCCAGTGACCAGTCTTCCCACAAAGTCCTGGCTTTGGTTCTTCCCACCCCTGGTTGAGATTTCGGGACATCTCCGGACATTTCGACCCCCTCAGCAACCCCTGACCTTCCCTCTCCAAACCCTGTTTGCTCCCCATCACACTCTCACCCCACCTTCTGGAATTCCCTGCTCCAAGGACGTGACTCTTCTCCTCCTCCACGGCCCTTTGGGGTGAAAAATTACCCCCATCTGGGCACCTCAGTCCTAAATCTGTTCATTTACACTTAATTCTGACCCAGAATGGGCACCCAGCCCTTATTTTAACCAAACCAGCAGTTGCTTCCCTGGTTTCAAGGCTCAATTCCTTCCTCTCTTCCAGAAGGTTCCACCTCCACTCACTCCCTCAATGCAGCTTTTTTTCCCTACAGTTTTATTTATGATTTTTTTTAGTTTGGTGTTTTGTTTTGTTTTTTTTTTTTTTTTTCACAAGTGTCACCGTGTTTTTCCAAGGCTGTTCAAGGACAACATTACTCAGGCCCTTGAGTAGCCCGAGGGGAGGAAATGGAGACTCGCTTCATAAATAAAAATTATTTTCTTATTAGAAGTGGAATTCGAGCTGCATCAATAACTCGATTATTTGATGCCTAAGATCAGTTCTCGAATATTTTTCTGCCTCGCAGCCGCCGAAAGCACTCAAAAAACAACCAAAAAAAAAAAAAAAACAACCCAACACCACCTCGCTAATGACTTCTGGAACAGAATAGAAAGTAATTTCCCCAACAGTTTGCCTAATTGGTTGTAATCTGACATTTTGCTACGAGCGAAATATTAAAAAGTTGAAAGCCCAAAAAAAAAACAAAACCAGAAACAACACGTCGCTCCCACACACAAAGAGGAGCAGAAGCAAAATGAGGTCATTTCAAAAGGAAGAGGAACTCGAATCACCCTTTTTTTTTTTTTTTTTTTTTTATTCTCCAAGCGTGTTTCGATTTTCATCGCCCTGAAAAGTTGGAGGGAGCATTTGCAGCAAAGCCCTTCGAGGACTTCTGCGGGAGGCTTTTGAAAAATGGAGCAGAATTCTCATGTAAAATGGAATTCTAAGATAATACAGAATTCTAAGATAACATATAATATATAATTATGTATTCTATATCATATGTAACATATTTATAATTACAATATAAAATAGAATTTGAAGATAAAAATATAATTCTAATATAAAATATGATTCTAATATAAATTATCATTATGATGATAATCATATATTATATACTGTTTAATTGTATAATTGTGTATATATATTATACATATATATAATATATATACACACATATATACATATATATTATATATATACATTTATATGTATAATTATATATAGTATAATTGTATAATTGTGTATATATATTCTATATACATATATATTCTATATACATATATATACATATAAATACACACATATATATGCATATATATTATATATATACACACTTATATATATAATTGTATATATATATATTGTATAATTGTATGTTATATAATACACAGTGTATATTTTATACACGATATATAATATAAATATAATTATAATATAAAATATAATTCCATCCAGGATTGGCTCTGAGGGAAATCAAGGCAGGAACACATCCCTTTATTCCCGTTCTGAGCCAGCAACTGGAAAGCAAAGGGTTTCCTTGGGGAAAAGGGACCAAAAGCCAAAAGTGAGGGAAGAGCTTCGGGTTGATTTGTGGGACCTGCTCCGATGTGACACAAAAAAACTGGTGGAAAACTCAAGTGGGAGCAAAGAGAGGTTTTAAAGCTCCACCTTTGAAAGATTCGAGTGGAAAAAAAAGGGAAATTAATTGATAAATGAATTAATTGAGTTGAATGAATCTACGACTGAAGGCCCCAGACTAAGAACATTCCTTAGGATGGATCCTTTCCTCTGGAAAACTCTGACATCCAGAGGAGGAAACCACCTCTGAAATGAGCTCTTGGGCTCCTCAATAAATGGCTTTTCTTGCATTTTTGGGACCTGGAGCCTGATGGTTTCCTGGCAGTGCCATCCCACATTCCCACGCTCTGGCAGTGCCAAAGAAGAAAATCCATTTGGGATTCTTCCTTGGAGGCCCTAAAAGGAAAAGGAGAAAGAAAATGCCCAACATTTCCAGCTTTGTTCTGCTGCCTTTAAGGTGGGTATCACCAAAAATGTGCTTTGCCTGAATCTGTCACCACCTGAGACTGTGGTTATTAAACAACTTTGGGAGTGACTGGAATACGGGATAAGAGGGAACGAGTTGAATGAAGTGAAAAAACCACAAAAAACAAGTGAAAAATCACTCATTTTAAAATCTCAGCAGAATTATCAGCCTTGCAATAAATAAATAAACAAAGAGAGGAGAGATTGGTTTGTTTGCCTGTCAGGGGTGGGATGAACAAAATATTCCACGCTTTCCCATGTAGGAAAACACTTCTTTTGGTCACGGGTCCAAGATGCTGAGGAATAAATCAAAGGCCTCCTGCAAATATATTTGAAAATAAAGCATCACAGTCCCATTTTCTCAAACCCTGGTGTAAACAATATCCCAAAGAAAGCCATTAAAATGCAGGTTAATAATTTTTCTTGACGGAAACGAGGACACAAAAGCAAGAAAATGAGGGAAATGTTTCAAGATTCTCTGTTAAGTGGGGATTAGTCAAGGAAACAGAGAATTCCCAAGAGTGTTCGTGAAGGGCCCAGTGAGCAGCCACTGGAGGCTGGAAGCTTTGAAGGTTTCAGCCTGGAGAAGGGAAGGATCCAGGGACAGCTTGGAGTACATTCCAGAGCCTAAAGAGGCTCCAGGAGAGCTGGAGAGGGACAGGGAACAAGGGCTGGAGGGACAGGACCCAGGGAATGGCTTCCCACTGCCAGAGGGTAGGGAGAGATGGGAGATTGGGAAGGAATTCTTGGCTGGGAGGGTGGAATAGAATTCCCAGAGAAGTTGTGGCTGCCCCTGGATCCCTGGGAGTGTCCAAGGCCAGGTTGGAGCAACCTGGGACAGTGGGAGGTGTCCCCGCCCATGGAACAGGATGAGCTTTAAGGTCCCTTCCAACCCAAACCATTCTGGGATTCTGGGATAAAGGACGCTCAGGTTAGAATCCATTTAGAGGGATTTTTATGGAATGTGGGGATGGAAAAGGCAGGAAAGGGGAAGGGAGATCCTTCCCTGAGTGCCGAGATTACCAGGGAAGCCCCTTGTTCACAGAACTCCTTCCCAGGGAGGAGTTGGGCTGTGGATGGATCCAATGTCAGGCTCTGGATCCAGGTTGGGAGAGCTGGGAATGACCAGGTTGGAGAAGGGAAGGATGGAGGGAGAGCTTGGAGCCCCTTCCAGAGCCTAAAGGGGCTCCAGGAGAGCTGGAGAGGGACTGGGGACAAGGGCTGGAGGGACAGGACACAGGGAATGGTTTCCCACTGGAAAAGGGGAGATTTGAGTGGGATACTGGGAAGGAATTCTTGTCTGGGAGGGTGTTGAGGGGCTGGTCTGGAATTCCCAGAGAAGCTGTGGCTGCCCCTGGATCCCTGGGAGTGTCCAAGGCCGGGTTGGACATGTTTTGGAGCAACCTGGGATAGCGCGAGGTGTCGGGGTTGGAACTGGACGAGCTTTAGGTCCCTTCCCAGCCAAAGCATTCCAGGATTCCGTGTCCCTCTGCCCTCACCTGTTGGTGTCCCGGGCCACGTCCTCGTAGACGCTCTGCACCCCGATCTCCAGCCTCGTGCAGCCGTAGGACAACATGTCGCTGAGGTGCCTCTTCAGGCAGTAATCCGGCCTCGTCTCGATCGTTATCCCCACACACTTGGTCAGGCTGTGCTCAGAATACCTAGAAAAAATCCAAACCAATCCTCTCTTCAAACCGGGAAGCTTTCACAGGGAACTTCAGAAGGGTTTCCAGCATCTCCCAGGGGAGAGTTTCTACGTCATTCCCAGGTTAGAGTTACCTTTACCCTCACGGCAACGCCTGGGTTGAAATGATTCAGAAACACATTAATAAAAGTCTGGGGGCTTGTTTTGTGTGACAAAGAACTGGACTGTGGCAGCCTGGAGGATTGACACAAGATGGACAAGGTTTGCCATGAAAAATCCCACAAATCCCTTCCCTTTGGGAGCGAGCGGCGCGTTCCCAGCTTCACTGGAAGAGTCTGACGCCGAAACAAAACTCATTGTTTCCCTTTTTCCTCCTCCTCTGCTATTTATCACCGGAGCTCTAACAAAGACTAATTACTCCAGGTAGGAGAAAACCTCCCCTCCTGATGACAAATGGTGAGTGGGTGACCTGGGAGAGAGTGAAATAAAGGGAAAAAGGAACCCAAAGCAGCCTTTGAACCAAAGGAAACCATCGATCCATGTAAGCTCCAGGAAGGATTCCACACCGGAATCACTGCCCTCGAGCACCTTTCCTGCGGGAGAAGGTGGTTGTGTAACAGGACTGCAGCACAGGAGGGAAGATTTCCAGCAGGAAAAGGGAACTTCTCCTTTGGAAGCTGCAGAGGTAATCTGGATAAGTCCCAAGGCAGGATTAACAGCCCCAGTCTGAGAGGAATATCAGTCTCGTTAATGGTCCCAAATGATGATCTGGGAATGAATATTAAATGTTGCTGAAAAGAGGACACCTTGAGTGAGAGAGGGATGTTCTGCCCATCCCTGACAGGATATTGCACACCAAAATCACAAGGATGACTAAGTTCAGCTCTTTATTAGGTGCCTCTAAAGATTCATCATCCCATTTGCAGCTCTGGATGGCTGGAAACTTCTGAGGTGAAATAAAGCTCCACTACCTACCTTAGGACGCGATGGAGCAGAACTGCACCAAAAAAAACCCAACCAAAAAGCCCTAAAAAAAACCAGCAAAAAAACCCAAGTGGGCTCAGACTCACTAAAAAATAATATTAACTCACTTCAGACTGTTAAAGTCTACAAAAAGACCGAGGTATTTGGGGGACAGGCTGTCAACAACAACAAAAAAAAAGCATCTTAAAAAGAAGAAAACAACAAAAACCACGTAAAACGTCTCCAAGTTTGTGGCTCAATAATCTGACAGGCCAAGAGAACAATTGTTTATCACGTCAGGGCAAACACTGCCAAAGTGTGATTCATTAACAGGCTCCAAAACACCCACTTTGGAAGACGTGATTTGCAAGAATTCCGGAGAAACTTTGGCTTGGAGGGGGGGAAAAAAGGCAGCAGAGAACTCACCCCTTGTAGAAAAGGGGTAATAATAATATTATGTTCATATTAACACCTCCAATCAGGGGGGGAATACTGACAAAAATAATAATATCACACACCTCCCCCCTCCCCAAGTAAATTTATGGCCAGGATATAAAATGCTGGATTTAATGGGCACCAACAGACCCTAAAATGCAACGACTCCCAAGGGCACCAATGGGATTTTTAATGGTAAAATTATAAATTAAATCCATCAGTCCTCTCCTGGAAAGAGAAATGTGGCTTAAAAAGATCTAGAAAAGCAAAATAAAGGCCAAGTCCAAGCAGATAAAGCAACATTTCCAAGAAAAAAGATGGATGTGTGTGACAGTAAACCTTCCAGGGAAGGGGATTCTGGCAACACAACTCCGGCACTACCTGAAAAATGGAGGAGAAAATGGACTTTCCTGCTGCCTTTGCTCCAATTCCAAGCTTTAAACACTCATTTCTCCGATTTGCAAAAGGGGGAAATTCCATTTCCTTTAAAACCAAACACTCCAGGGAAGATATTTGAGGAGTTCAGAGGCCAAATCTGGAAATGTTGGGAACGGCCACCAAGGAAAAGCTTCTCCAGGTTTCCATAAGCTGCCGTTTTCCGGAAGGAGTTCCCGAGCAGGGCTTGTCAAAGGGGAATTGATGGTTGTTACTCAGCACAAAGATTCGTTACACAACGGGATGGAATCCTAAATTTGTAAGGAAACCCATTTTACAGCGAATTCCCACGTTTTTTCCAGTGCCCAAGCAGCACCACCTCCCCTGCCCGATATCAAAGGGAATTCAGAGACCTGGAGAGGGCAGGAAATACAGGATGAAAAGTTATGTCCTAAATATTGGATTTACATCAGGACACAAGTGGATTTATGGGACTTTAATCAAACTGGCAAGATCTCTGTGGAAAGAGTCAGCAGAGACAAAGGAAAGGAAAACTGCCCTTCCCAGAGGGAACACTTCGGTGCAGGAAGTGTTTGAATAATGGAATCCTGGCATGGTTTGGGTGGGAAGGGACTTAAAGATCATCCAGTTCCAACCTCGACACCTCCCACGATCCCAGGTTGCTCCAAGACCCGTCTGACCTGGCTTTGGACAATTCCAAGGATCCAGGGGCAGCCACAGTTTCTCTGGGAATTCCAGATCAGACTCTCAATGCCCTTCCAGCCAACAATTCCTTCCCAATCTCCCATCTCTCCCTGCCCTCTGGCAGTGGGAAGTCATTCCCTGTGTCCTGTCCCTCCAGCCCTTGTCCCCAGTCCCTCTCCAGCTCTCCTGGAACCCCTTTAGGTTCTGGAAGGGGCTCCAAGCTCTCCCTGGATCCTTCTCCAGCTGAACCCCCCCAGCTCTCCCAGCCTGGATCCAGAACCTGACATTGGATCCATCCCCAGCCCAACTCCTCCCTGGGAAGGAGTTCAGGGAACAAGGGGGTTCCCTGGGAATCTTGGGACTCAGGGAAGGGTCCCTCTTTCCCTTTCCTGCCTTTTCCATCCCTGATTTCCACAAAAATCCCTCTAAATGGATTCTAACCTGCGTATCCTTTATCCCAGAACACCAGAAAATCCCAGAATGGTTTGGGTTGGAAGGGACCTTAAAGCTCACCTTGTTCCAAACCCTGTCATCTCCACGTTCCCCTATTCCCGTGCTTACATCACTCCCACACCTTTTCTTAGCACCATCTCCAATTTCTGTCGCCTTTTGCTACCAAAAACAGCCACAGAGCCTCGTACCTGCATCCAGCTGGAATGTCATCTGCCTATTCCCATCCAATTTTCCCCTATTTATACACTCCGAGGCAATTTGGCCGCTGAATCACACGAGCAGCTCGCGCCGCCGCCGCCGCTCGGCTCCGGAACGTTTTCTGGATATTTCGCTGCTTCCCAGAATAGAATCCTGCCCCCATCCCTAGGAAAAGCTCTGCGTTTTCCCCCTCCAGACACAGTCTGACGTGGAACACGGATTTATCCCTCATTCCCCCTCTCCAGCCCCGAGGAAGGGCTGTTGGAGCAGGAGGATGGAACGTCAGGCCCCGGGGCAGAACCAACCGACCCCGTTAGGGGTCAACGACAACCCTTTGCTGCTGGGATCTGTTTGGAAAATCAATGGAATGGGGAACACGTTGCCCTGGGCTCTTTTGTCACGTCAAACATCCCCCTGTTTAAAAAAACACCCAGAGTTTTATCCACCTCACACTTCATTCCTCCAAATCCTCTAAGGGAGTTCGTTGGAATAACGGACGTGATGGATTTTCCCGAGCTTCATCTTTAAAAACAACAGGAATCGGGCCACGTATCCCACAGGAATGGCATGCCAAGGAGGATGGGAGGAGGGAATAGTCTTTATCCAAGTGGGCTGGCAGGTTGGAAAGCGAATTCCTCAAGCTCTGAGAGGAGTGGTTTTGGGATGAGGGACCTGGGACAGTGGGAGCTGTGGCTGCCCATGGATCCCTGGGAGTGTCCAAGGCCAGGTTGGATAAGGTTTGGAACAACCTGGGATAGTGGAAGGTGTCCCTGCCCATGGAACAGGACGAGCCTTAAGGCCCTTTCCAACCTAAACCATTCTGGGATTCCAGGATACTCAAACACAAGAGGTTAAAACAACTTTACTGCAGACCAAGAAAAGCAGAATTATTTCTGACTGAAGACAAAGAGAGGAAAACAGAGAAAAGCTAGAGAAATTCCATGAACCCAAGATGGAAACTCCATCCATAATCATGGAATCCCAGACTGGGTTGGGTGGGAAGGGACTTAAAGATCATCTCATCCCACCCACTGCCATGGGCAGGGACACTTCCCACTATCCCAGGTTGCTCCAAGCCCCGTCCAACCTGGCCTTGGACAACTCCAGGGATCCAGAGGCAGCCACAGCTTCTCTGGGAATTCCAGACCAGATCCTCAATACCCTCACAGCCAGCAATTCCTTCCCAATCTCCCATCTCTCCCTGCCCTCTGGCAGTGGGAAGCCATTCCCTGTGTCCTGTCCCTCCAGCCCTTGTCGCCAGTCCCCTCTCCAGCTCTCCTGGAGCCTCTTCAGGTTCTGGAAGGGGCTCCAAGGTCTCCCTGGAGCTCAGTTTTTTCGCTTTAATTCCTTGGAGTCATATCCCACAGGATTTGTCTGCTGAGAAACTGGGAAATCCAGACTGGAGCCATCCCAGTTCCATGGAATCATCAAATCCTGGAATGGTTTGGGTGGGAAGGGACCATAAAGCTCACCCTGTTCCAACCTCTGCCATGGGCAAAGGGACACCTCCCACTATCCCACGTTGCTCCAACCTGGCCTTGGACACTCCCAGGGATCCAGGGGGAGTCACAGCTTCTCTGGGAATTCCAGTCCAGACCCTTACCACCCTCATAGCCAACAATTCCTTCCCAATCTCCCATCTCTCCCTGCCCTCTGGCAGTGGGAAGTCATTCCCTGTGTCCTGTCCCTCCAGCCCTTGTCCCAAGTCCCTCTCCAGCTCTCCTGGAGCCCCTTTAGCCTCTGGAAGGGGCTCCAAGCTCTCCCTAGATCCTTCCCTTCTCCAGGCTGAACACCCCTGGCTCTCCCAGCCTGGCTTCATAGGAGATGGATTTTATCTTCTCCAGCACCAACAAACACCTTGGAGCATTTTCCTCCTTCCCTGGGACACAATTATCCGCTATTTATCCCCCAGCAACACTGAGGATCCCCCACATCACGAGAGGAGCAATCAGGAATCAAGACAAGTGACCAGCACGAGGTGACAGCGAGACAATGTGACCACCAGAGCGACCTCAGAGGTGCTTGATGGAAATGAAAGAGCTGCTCAGCCACACAAATGAGGCAAAAGAGAGGCAGAGAAGCCTCGAGGTTTGCACAGACACAGATATTGCAGAGCCAGTGATTACAGAAGTGTCTGAAACAGGGAGCAGAAAAGGAGACATAATTAATGTTAGTCACTGGAAAATATTTGACTGAACCGGCAGAGAAAGCTGGGACGTTAAACAGACCTTCAAATCAGAACCTGCCTCTTGAATACACTCTTTTTTTCTGGGTTTTTTTCTTTTTTTTTTTAAGATCAAAAAGGCACCTCCCAGACACGCGGGGCCTCCGACGCTTCCTCACTCCGAGGAAAAAAAACAGCCAGCCCGGCTCTGGCACGGAACAACTCATTTACCAAAGCCTCTGCTTGCTCTCCATTAAACTCTGCTCTCCAGACAAAAGCCTCGTCGGCTCAGAGACCTGAAGATCAAAGACTCAATTATTTACAACCCCGCTGCAGCAGCTTCCAAAGTCCCCAGTCGGGATCGGGGTGGCAGGAAGCCAAGGCGGCTCCGAATGACTCGTCCCGGCGAGCTGAGGGAAGAGGAGTTCTAAGAATAAAGCAGGTGGGGGTTTAAAGACGTGCCTTTAAAGCGTTTTTCTGCTTTGCAGAGCACAGAGAGGGGACAAGGAAAAGAGCGGGAAGAGGCACGAGAAGCAGGAGAAGCTCCAAGAGGAGCAAACACCAAGGGCAGGAAGGGTTTAGGGGTTCCCGCCCATGTGGAAAGAAGGGAAGGATGTAAAACATCCCATCCAACCCAAGAGCCCCCCAAAAATTTGCCCACAGGGCATTCCAGCACTACTTGATCCCTGGAAGTGCCCAAGGCCAGGTTGGACAGGGCTTGGAGCAAACTGGGATAGCAGAAGGCTCATGGAACGGGATGAGCTTTAAGGTCCTTCCCACCTAAACCATTCAGGGATTCTGTGATTGAAAAGCCAAAGGAAACCTCCTCAAAGGCAAAGAGGGAATAAATGATGAAGATGTTCCCATTCCTGGATCACCATCATTGCTGATGGATTATCTGACAGCAGCGGTTTCCATGAAATGTGGTGCCCCAGACCCAAACACGTCACAGGGAGTGGTCACAGCTCAGCTGCCCATCCACCCTCAGCCTACCCCAAAAAAACCCCAAAGAAAACAAACCAACACACTTAGAAATCCCAGAATCATTTCAGTTGGAAAGGAGCTCCAAGACCATCGAGTCCAACCGCCAAGGCCACCACTGAGCCGTGTCCCCAAGGGTCACATCCACAGGGATCTGAAATCCTTCCAGGGATGGGGAATCCACCCCTGCCCTGGGCAGCTGTGACAGGGCTGGACAACCTGTTCCATGAAGGGATCATTCCCAATATCCCACCTGAGCCTCCCCTGGCACAGGTGGAGGCCATTCCCTCTCCTCCTGTCCCTTGTTCCCTGGGAGTAGAGCCCGACCTGCCCCCGGCTCCCCCCTCCTGTCAGGGACTTGTGGAGAGGGAAAAGGTGCTCCCCGATCCCTCTTTTCTCCAGGCTGAGCCCCCCCAGCTCCCTCAGCAACTCCTGCTGCTCCAGCCCCTTCCCCAGCTCCATTCCCTTCCCTGCACATGCTCCAGCCTCTCCATGTCTCCCTTGTTGGGAGTGTCCCAGCACTGTCCCAATCTCTGGAGGTGCCCCAGCAGTGCCACCACAGGGGGACAATCCCTTCCCTGCTCCTGCTGCCACACCAGGGCTGGGACAACTTGACTTGGAAAAAGTGTTTGGGAGTTCTGTGGAAAGAGGGAAGCATCGGAGGGAGGGTGGGAATTTTAAGGAGTCCCGGGCAGGAGGTTCCTGGTCTTAACTCTGGGAACAGCAAAGACTGGGAACAGCAAATATTGGGAACATCCAGCATCCCAAACACCTCGTGCCCTTGACTCCAGCACAGGCCTGGGGGTGACACAGTTCCTCATGTCCAGGACAGACAGTGACGTCCAGACTCGTGGAATTAAGACAAAGAGTGACACTCCTGCTTCCTGAAGAGGAAACTGCTGATTTAACACCCAAACATCTCCTGCTCCACGTCCTCACCCACGACTCCAACGACCTCCTTGTTGCTCAGCTCTGCTTTATCACAGCCCAGCCCTCCCAAACCCGGCCAGCAGGAATTAATAATTCCCCCATAAATCCACGATTTCCTGCCAGTAAACACAGCAGGTGGCATCTTACTCATCCCAAAGTTCCCAGGGGTGACGATTGCCCGGAGCGGGCATTTGGGAAAGCTCGAACCCCACTTTGTTTGGCTTTGTGCTGCTCCCTTTTTAATGCTTTGTGCTGCTCCCTTTTTAATGCTTTCTCGATCACCGGGGGCAGGACGGAGTGGTTTGGTTTCTTAGCAGCATCGGTTTCCCCAGGTTCAGCTTTCAAAGGCTGAGTAAACCTTACAGAGTTAAAATACAGCCATTTCTTGACTAAAAAAACCTTAGTTAGTCAAAATACAGCCATTTCTTGACTAATAACCCTTAACAATTAGCTAAAATACAGGCATTTCTTGACTAAAAACCCCTCACAATTAGTTAAAATACAACCATTTCTTAATTAAAAAAACTCCACAGCTAGTTAAAATACAGCCATTTCTTGACTAAAAAAACTCATAATTAGTTAAAATACAACCTTTTCTTAACTAAAAAAACTTCACAATTAGTTAAAATGCAGCCATTTATTGACTAAAAAAACCCTTACAGCTACTTAAAATACAACCATTTCTTAACTAAAAACACTTTGCAATTAGTTAAAATACAGCCATCTCTTGACTAAAACCCCCTTACAATTAGTTAAAATATAGCCATTTCTTGACTAAAAAATGCTTAGTTAGCCAAAATACAGCCATTTCTTGACTAAAAAACCTCAAAATTAGTTAAAATACAGCCATTTCTTGACTAAAAACCCATCAAAGTTAGTTAAGTTACAACCATTTCTTGACTAAAAAGCCCTCAGAGTTGGTTAAAATACAGCCATTTCTTGACTAAAAACCCCTTACAATTAATTAAAATACAACCATTTACAGATTAAAAACCCCTTACAGTTAGTCAAAATACAATCATTTACTGACTAAAAAAACCTTAGTTAGTTAAAATACAGCCATGTCTTGACTAAAAAACCTCATAATTAGTTAAAATACAGCCACTTCTTGACTAAAAAACCCTTAAAATTAGTTAAAATACAGCTGTTTATTGACTAGAAAAACCTTAGTTAGTCAAAATACAACCATTTCTTGACTAACAACCCTTAACAATTAGTTAAAATACAGCCATTTCTTGACTAAAAAACCTCATAATTAGTTAAAATACAGGCATTTCCTGACTAAAAACCCCTCACAATCAGTTAAGATATAGCCATTTCTTAACTAAAAACCCCACACAATTAGTTAAAATACAATCATTTCTTGACTAAAAAACCCCTTAGTTACTTAAAATACAGCCATTTCTTGACTAAAAAAACCTTAGTTAGTTAAAATACAGCCATTTCTTGACTAAAAAAACCCTTTACAATTAGTTAAAATGCAACCATTTCTTAACTAAAAACCCCTCACAATTAGTTAAAGTACAGCCCTTCCTTGACTAAAAATCATAATTAGTTAAAATACAGCCATTTCTTGACTTAAACCCCCTTAAAATTAGTTAAAATACAGCCATTTCTCGACTAAAAAAACCCTCACAGTCAGCTAAAATACAGCCATTTAATGCCTAAAAAAACCCCTCACAGTCTGTTAAAATACAGCCATTCATTGCCTAAAATACAGTTTTCCCGTTCCGATAAAGTAACAGTATTTCTTGCCGGCTCAAAGATAAGGGAGAACAATTTTCACCACTCCCCCCCCCCCCGCCCCGTGAAATGCCACCAGGAGATAAATCACACACGCAATTCCGCTCCCTCCCGCTGTGCCACCCGGGGTTCCAAACCCACGGCAGGAGCCGCGTTCGGAAAAAAAGCGTCTTTTTTCCGAGGCGAAGAAACCCCAAAACGCGCCGGTTTTTTTTCCCCCTCTCCGTCTTAATTTGTTTACCACGTTGGAACCAGGTTTTGAAAACCCTGCCCTAGGAAAGGCACGGTTAGGAGGCACTTCAGGCCTAATCGAGGCAGGGCTGTTTTGCAAGGGCTAATTAATTAACAGCCTGGCGTTAATGATGGAGTGGGTTTCTGCGGCTGGGTTTTGGTAGCGGGGGAGCTGCAGGGGTGGATTCTGTTGGAAGCTGCCAGAAGCTTCCCCTGTCCCTTGGAGCCAATTCCAGCTGCTCCAGGACAAGCTTCCAAGGCCGAGCCCATCGGGAGCGATAGTAACACCTCTGGGGTAACATATTTAGGAACAGGAGGTTCTGGTGCAGGAAGAATTCCAGCCAGGGAAGAGTGGAGTGAGAATATGGGAATGACAAGGTGGACCCCAAGGGCAGGGCAGAAGGAGGGGCAGGAGGAGCTCCAGGCACTGGAGCTGAGGTTCTCCTGCAGCCCATGGGGAAGAACAGGGTGGGGCAGCTGTGCCCCTGTGCCCATGGGGTGCAGAGACCCCCCCTGTGCCCATGGGGGAGCATAGGGGTGCAGAGACCCCCCTACAGCCCATAGGGGAGCATCGGGGTGCAGAGACTCCCCTACAGCCCATGGGGGAGCATTGGGGTGCAGAGACCCCCCTACAGCCCATAGGGGAGCATTGGGGTGCAGAGACCCCCACCGTGCCCATGGGAAAGAACATGGTGGAGCAGGTTGTCCCCCTGCAGCCCATGGGGAAGCATTGGGGTGCAGAGACCCCCCTGTGCCCCTGGGGGAGCATCAGGGTGCAGAGACCCCCCTGTGCCCATGGGGGAGCATTGGGGTGCAGAGACCCCCCTGCAGCCCATGGAGTCTTCCATGCTGGATCAGGTGGATGCAGGAAGGAGGCTGTGACCCTGTGGGAGACTCAGGATGGAGCAGGAACTGCCGGAGACCTGCAGCCCATGGAGAGGGGAGCCCACACAGAGCAGGTTTTTCCCAACTAAGACTCGTGGCCCCTGTGAGGAACCCATGTTGGTACAGCTCATTCCTGAAGGACTGACCCCATGGAGGAGTGACCCATTGGACAGCAGGTTGGGAAGAGCTGCTGCCCAAGGGATGGGCTCACACTGAAGAGCTCCATCCAGGACTGTCTCCTGTGGGATGGGCTCACACTGGAGAGGTCCATCCAGGACTGTCTTCTGTGGGATGGACCCCATGGGAGCAAGGGAAGGACTCCAACTCCTCTCCCTGAGCAGCAGCACAAACAACAACTGCCCGTGACCCCCATTCCCGTCCCCCTGCACCACTGGGGGGGAAGAGGGACAACATGGAAGGAAGGAAGGTGTTTTTAAGATTATTTTACTTCTCACTCTTTGGCTCTGATGCTGTCAGTAATAAATTTAAGTACTATCTCCACTTAGAGTGAGTTTTGCCTGTGAAGGTGATCAGTCAGTGACCTCTCCCAGCTCTTATCCCGACTCATGAATCCTTTGCTGGCTTTTTTTCCTCTCCTCTGTCCAGTTGCAGAGGGGAATGAGAGAGTGGCTTTAGTGGGGACCTGCCATCCAGCCAGGCTCAACCCACTACAAATGACAAGGAGGCAATGACGTGGGTCGGGGTGGGAGGGCTGGTTGGGTTTATTTTTATCTCATTTTATCTCATTTTATCTCATTTTAAATCGTTTGCTATCACTCCCAGCGCTGACAGAGGACCTCTGGGCAAGGAGGCCGGAGCGTTGCCGGAGGGATCCTGCCATTCCTGCCAACCTGAGATCCACAATTATCCCCAAAAGCCATAATCACTGCCTGCTCCCAGAGCACATCCAGGCAGGCCCTCAAAAGTCTGTCTTAGCTCAGGAGGTTAAAAAAACCACAAACCGACCCAGGACCACTGAACAGAAAGCCCTGACAAGACCTTCTAACAGCTCCAGCTCGTTTTTCCGAGCTCCCATCCATCAAGTTCAAGGCAAAGGCAACACAGGGAATTTTTTTTTTTTTTTTCCCCCAGCTACAAATTATCAGCAAGATGTTAAGTGCAAACACCAGCACGAGCGAACATGTGCCGGGTTGAAATATTTCAAACAAGAAAAACGAGTTGCAACCTTCTTTTTTTAACCTGCCTCCGTAAAAACGGAAGGTTTACAGGGAGAAAAAAAAAAAAAAAGCTAAACCAAGGGTAATTTAGGCAAAACAGGGCTTGTCTCCTCCTCCCTCTGCCCTTCTTAAACCTGGCCCAGTGAGCAGAGCCTAATTATAGTCTTGGACACCAAAGGATTTGCATTTTTCCCACCACAGAAGCAGCAACACGAGGTCCCAATGTCCTCATGAGGAAGCTCAGGGAGACCCAAGCGTGGAACTGGATCTGTGGGTCCCTTCCAACTCAGGATATTCCATGATTTCATGATCATGGAATACCTTCAGATTGGAACTGGAGTGTCCATAAAAACAGAGCTGGAGGTGCAACAAGGGATCTGAAAGCTCCAGGATCACGAACATTGCCCTGGGCAAGTCCAAAGGTCTGTTTATCCCAATATTCCATCCCCCCATGGCTGGTGCTGATGCTTAGACCAGAGCAGTGGGATTTTCCTCTCCAGGGACTCCCCGGGAGGTGTCTTGGCAGCTCTCACTGGATATTTTTCCTATGGATGAGTTTGGTCACCCAACAAGGAACTGCACAGAAGCGATTCCTTTTGTTTTTAATTCCCACTTCACCTGACAACCCCTCCTTCCTGTGGCACAAATCAACATTTATCCTTTTTTTTTAATCTGTCAAGGACTCCATAAATCTCTATTATTCTATTATTCTATATCTCTATTCATAAATGTCTCAAACATCTCCCTGGATCCCCAGCATCATTTTCCTCCTCCCTTCCCTTTTATTTTTAAAGGAAGAGCTGAGCACAGGCTCCAGCTGTGAAGGCACTGCCAGAGGATGCAGCAGCACAACACCATTTCCCACTTTGCTCCCCATTCCCTTCATTAGAATTCCTCACCCTGAGCTGGTTTTTTAACTAATATCGAGCATCCAGCCTGTGTTTTTCTCACAGTTATCAACTGGAACTTTAAAAATACGATTCCTGAGTGGCATCAGCCAGCCTGGAGCCCGTTGTTGTGCAGGAAAACAAGGAAAAATCTTATGTGCATGGCTTTCTAAGTACACTAATTTCCTCCTGCCCCTTGGCTGTGGGTCTAAACAACCTGTTCCAGCACAGGTTCCTCTGGGACACCTCTAACGACTTCCCTCCGCTGTGTTAATTGATCACTAATTCCTTTTCCTAATATCTTTCCATTATTTCTGAACGCAGTTATTCCCACACCGTGGCCAAGGTGGTTTTTAGAAACCCAGGCAAAGCTCCACGTGTTTGTCAAACTTTGCTTCGGAGGAAAACCACGATGTGTCGTTGGGAGCAGCCCATTCCACGCAGCCAGAGGACAGGAATCCATCTTCCATCCGATGGAATCGAGCTTGATGGGAACGAGAACCTCGATCTGCATGAAGAGGGAGGTGCTTTGGGGTTTCTGGCAGCTAAAGAAAGCTAAAAACTTACCCTAGTAAATACAACACGTCAGCAAAACACAGGCTTTGCCAAGATTTCTGAAGGAAAAAAGGGCGTGAAGTGGCTGGAAAATGTCCCAGGGTCAACCTGTCAATGAGGAGGGCACACAATTCCTTTC
>NW_020884969.1:1806189-1829279 GCF_003945725.1 Corapipo altera | reverse complement strand
CTTCTTGGTCATTCCACACCTTCCTGGTCATTCCACACCTTCCTGGTTATTCCACACCATCTTGGTCATTCCACATCTTCCTGGTCATTCCAACCTTCCTGGTCATTCCAGCTTGGGGTTTTGTGCAGCCAGACACAAAGGGATGGAGGATGGAAGGACAGGATGGTCATCCCACATGCTAAGGAAAGCTAAAAACTTACCCTAGTAAATACAACACGCCAGCAAAACACAGGCTTTGCCAAGATTTCCAAAGGAAAAAAGGGCGTGAAGTGACTGGAAGATGTCCCAGGGTCAACCTGTCAATGAGGAGGGCACACAATTCCTTTCTCCATGAGCCAGACACTTTAAATTTTGGATTAATATATGAATGGCAGTAAAAACACCACAACAATAATTCATCTTCTGTGGAAGATACAGGTGGTCAAACACACCTCACTGGTCATTTCACACCATCCTGGTCATTCCACACCTTCTTGGTCATTCCAACCTTCCTGGTCATTCCACACCATCCTGGTCATTCCACACCTTCCTGGTCATTCCAACCTTCCTGATCATTCCACACCTTCCTGGTCATTCCACACCTTCCTGGTCATTCCACACCTTCCTGATCATTCCACACCTTCTTGGTCATTCCAACCTTCCTGGTCATTCCACACCATCCTGATCATTCCAACCTTCCTGGTCATTCCACACCTTCTTGGTCATTCCAACCTTCCTGATCATTCCACACCTTCCTGATCATTCCACACCTTCCTGGTCATTCCAACCTTCCTGGTCATTCCACACCTTCCTGGTCATTCCAGCTCGGGGTTTTGTGCAGCCAAAGACAAAGGGATGGAAGGACAGGATGGTCGCCCCACACGCTCAACCAACCATTCCCAAACTCCTGTCCTTGCTCCTGGGACGCTCCTATGGACTTTCTGTCTCCTTTAATTATCACTAATTGCATTTGACAATGACAACCAAAGGAAAGGAGCCAGGAATGTCGTGCTGAAGGACGTGATGAAGGGACAAAGAAGGAAGAAGAGGTTCAGACGAGCGAAGTTTGAAGGTGCTGTGAAGCTCTGGTCAAACTACAGCTCCTCTCCTCCTTAAAATCATGGAATTGTGACCTTGTTCAGGTGGGAAAAGCCCTCTGAGATGATCATCAAGTCCAACCACTTCCCCAGCACTGCCAAGTCCACCCCTAAACCCTCTCCCGTGGGATTTTTCCCTACTTCAGCCCTCCCAAACCCACACTGAAGTAGGGAAAAATCCCATGGGAGAGGGTTATCAGCCCCAAGGAGAATTGTTTTCAAAACCGTCTGTCAGTTTGTGGTGCAGAGGAAAAGCCTGGGGAAAAAACAAAGGATGCTCAGCACAAGAAAAGAAAATTGGAGACACCTGAAGCTCTGATGTTTCAGAAAGAATCAAATGCATTTCCCAGTAACAATTTGGGAATTTCAGAGAATCATGGAATCCCAGGATGGTTGGGATTGGAAGGGACCTTGAACATCATCCAGTTCTAACCTCGACACCTCCCATTATCTCAGGTTGCTCCAAGACCCATCCAACCTGGCCTTGGACACTCCCAGGGATCCAGGGGCAGCCACAGCTTCTCTGGGAATTCCATTCCACTCCCTCACCACTCTCACAGCCAAGAATTCCTTCCCAATCTCCCATCTCTCCCTGCCCTCTGGCAGTGGGAAGCCATTCCCTGTGTCCTGTCCCTTCAGCCCTTGTCCCAAGTCCCTCTCCAGCTCTCCTGGAGCCCCTTCAGGTTCTGGAAGGGGCTCCAAGGTCTCCCTGGAGCTCAGGGTTTTCCTTTGACCCCCTGGAGCCACATCCCACAGGGATAGTCTGCTGAGAACCCCAGCCTGGAGCCATCCCAGCCAGCAGCACCATCCAGCTCCGTGGAATGACAGAATCCCAGACTGGTTTGGGTGGGAAGGGACCTTAAAGCTCATCCTGTTCCAATCCCGACACCTCTCACTATCCCAGGTTGCTCCAACCTGGCCTTGGACACTTCCAGGGATCCAGGAGCAGCCACAAATTCTCTGGGCAATCAGTGCCAGGGCATCACCACCCTCAGAGAAGAGCAATCCAAGGAGGAATTTCTGTCCAGTAATCCAGGACTAACACTGAACAGAGTCTCTTTGCTTCACCAAGCAACATAAAACCTAAAAAAAGAAAAAGCAGCTTTTAGCCCCATTTCAGCTGTTCCTTCTGTGGATTCCAGCACAATTTTATCTGACCTTTAGTTAAATTCCACCTCTGCCAGGAAATCGATCTCAGCTCTTCCCAGAGGGCAGGTTTTACTCCCCATCCCCTTCTCTCTTTATCCAAGTGTAAGGAAGCAGATAATACATCCCAGGGACAACAAACCGTGTCACCCAAGAGCATCAGCTCATCGCCCTGCTCCAGACAGCGGAACAAAGACCGGAATAAAACTTCCAGGAGGAGATGCCCAAGATCTGCCCTCGATTTCCCCACAGTTTCGCCGTGCAATTACTTCAGGAAAACTCGAAAAGAACAACAATTTCCCCTGTCTGCTGCCAAATCAATATGATCAACCATTAGGTCATAATTATGGAGGCAGTTTACCGGGGAATCGTCGATATGGAGTCGGAGGCGCGGAGGGGAAAAAAAATCCTTACGCCTAAAACCGGGAGAGAAAAGGCACGACAGCCTCTCTTTTATTAAATCTAAACTGAAACTCGGGTTTTTCTGGCTCCACTTGATGAGAGAGACAAAACCAGGGGAGACTGACACGGACTTGGAAAAAACAGAGCTCCAATTTCACAGTTCCAGGCCCGATATTGGCTCACTGTGGCCTAAGGAAAGTCGCATATTCTCAGTAACAACCACTCCTTAGCTGATATTGAGGGAAACAGCTCTGAAAACTCAAAAGTCTTGCTGCACAGTGTCCAGCTTTGCAGTGCCTTCATGCACTTATTAAATAGGATCCAGGTCGTCCCCATCCAACTCGCAGATAAAACCATTTAACTCAAGGAAAGGAAAACAGCCCAACTTGCTGCTTTGAGGAAACAAGGGAATTGCAGCAATAAAATTATAAGGAGAGCTAATAAAGAGCAGCCATCAGCCCAAAGTGCCGGGGCAAAGCTGTGGTTTAGCTGAGCTGGTTCTCCTGCCAAAGCAACTCCCTCACCGGTAAAACTCATGGCATTCAGGTATCATCATGGAATCAGCGGGGTTGGAAAGGACCTCTGAGATCAGCAAGTCCCACCCTGGATCCAACCATGACGCGGTTCCCAGCCCATGGCACTGATGCCACATCCAGTCTGTCCTTAAACACCTCCAGGGAAGCGACTCCACCCCTCCCTGGGCAGCTTATTCCAAGGGCTGATCACTCTCCATGGAAAAAATTCCCTCCTGATATCCAACCAGCCCCTCCCCTGGCACAGTTTAAGACCGAGCCCTCTTGTCTCACTGATCGCTGCCTGGGAGAAGAGCCCGATCCCACCCAGCTCCCCCCTCCTGCCAGGGAGTTGTGCAGAGGGATGAGGTCTCCCCTGAGCCTCCTCCTCTCCAGGTTGAGCCCCCCCCATGTCCCTCAGCCTCTCCTCACGGGAATTGTGCTCCAGTCCCTTCCCAGACTCGTTGCTCTTCTCTGGCCCTGCTCCAGCCCCTCCATGTCTTTCCTGAGGGACCAGAGCTGGACACAGCACTCCAGGGGGGGCCTCACAGGGGCACAATCCCTTCCCTGCTCCTGCTGCCACCCTGATCCCGATCCAGGCCAGGATCCATCGGCCCTCTTGGCCCCCTGGGCAACACTCTGGCTCCCGTTCAGCTTCCTGGCCATCCCAACTCCCAGCTCCCTTCCTGCCTGGCTGCTCTCCAGCCCCTCTGGCCCAGCCTGGAGCTGCCGGGGGTTGTTGTGGCCAAAGGGTAGGACCTGGCCCTTGGCCTTGTGGAACCTCATCCCATTGGAATCATCCCATGGATCCAGCCTGTGCAGGTCCCTCTGCAGAGCCCTCCTGCCTTCCAGGAGATCCACACTCCCCCACAAGCTGCGACATCGTCGCTCCTGAAAAAAGGGGCTCAAAATCTCAGGGGTTTGTTTTCTCCACAGCTGGAAAAACACACGTTCTGGTTTCCTGCAGGAGCTCCAGGAACCGATGGTGCCACTTGCCCAGCTCTGTTTGCTGCCTGTCAGAGCTCCAAGGTGCCAACAGCTGCTCACCCCTGCCTGGGGCTCAGAGTAACCTGGGATAGGGGAAGGTGTCCTTGCCCATGGAATGGGATGATCTTTAAGGTCCCTTCCAACCCAAACCATGCTGGGATTCCGGGATCCCACTCAACTTGTAGTGGGGGTTGATTCACATGTTTGGAAAATTATTTCAGATTTTAATAGCTTAAAACTGGATCCTCCCTAAGCACAGAGATCCCTGGCAGCTCCAGGGAGGATGGGCTGCATCCAAGGAGCAGGTTCCTGGAACAGGGTGAAGTCAAATGTGCTTTGTCACAGCTACAACCTCCTGTGAATGGCACAACCTGAACCCTGGGGGCAGCTCTGGGCCCCTCAGACAAGAGACATGGAGGGGCTGGAGTGTGTCCAGGGAAGGGAATGGAGCTGGGAAACAGGCTGGAGCAGCAGGAGCTGCTGAGGGAGCTGGGAGGGCTCAGTCTGGAGAAAAAAGGGATCAGGAGGGACCTTTTCCTGCCCCACAACTCCCTGACAGGAGGGGGGAGCTGGGGCTGGTCGGGCTCTGCTCCCAGGGAACAAGGGACATGACAAGGAGAGACGGCCTCAAGCTGTGCCAGGGGAGGGTAAGGTTGGATATCAGGAACAATTCCTTCATGGAAAGGGTGGTCAGGCATTGGAATGAACTTTCCAGGGCGGGGGTGGAGTCCCCATCCCTGGAAGTGTTCAAAAAAGGTGTGGATGTGGCACTTGGGGACATGGGTCAGTGGTGAACACGGTGGTGGTGCTGATTGATGATTGGACTGGATGATCCTAAAGGTCCTTTCCAAACCTAATTATTCCACGATTCTGTGATCTGGAAAGGAGAATGGAACCAAAACCCAACACTGGGAGAAACAGGAGTATCTTGCACAAAGCTGTGCTGCAACAAGAACAAGAGCTCAAGGAGTCAGGGATGAAGAAGGAAACACCTCCTGTCCCAGCCCACAACAGAACCAGGACTCTTGGTGTGGGATCAGATCATGGATGCAAAGACCCACACTGAGCTGGGCTTAGTCAGAGAGACACAGACCCAGCATGAGCTGGATCCCTATCCATGGATTTCATCCCATCAGGCACTCAGCTCACACTGGCACATCAGAGCTGAGCTCTCTTAACCCACAAGCTGAACCCACACCTCACCTCAGATGTGCCAGAGGAAAGGGGAATGTTATTTATATCCAAGGAACAAAGGTCCTCCCCACTAAAATTAGAATTCTTAGAGCAGCACAGGAACTATCTCAGGAGCTGAACCGGGCAAAGGTCTTGGAGAAAAAGGGGGGAAAAAAAGGAGGTAATTGTACAACCCAAGGCCCAGACAGAGGGTGGGCAAATCAAGGCTGCACAAACACTCCCCACCTCCCCAGCTCTGCCAGTTTTTTGAGGATGCAGCTCCCCAAAGCGCTGGGCCACGAGGAGGCACCAACTCCCAGAGCACATCTGCTGCCACAGAGATGGATTTCACGGGCAAACAGCCCCTGCTCTGCCTGGCACAGCGCTCCCAAAAGCGCCAGGAAAACCGCTCCCTGACAAAAGAACGAAAATTAAACCTGCCTTTTCGGGTTTTTTTCCTCCTTTTCCATGCCTGTTGCGCCCACCACGCCGCCAGAAAATGAGTTTTCTTTCGAATTAATTTAGCGCTGCTGAAAGGCAGAGGAGCTGAGCTTTACACCAGCAATGAGCCAAGCACAGCACAGCTGAGGGAACCATAAAACACAGCTCCCTCTCTCACCAGGCTCATTTCAATTTGGGCTGCAGAGCAATCTCTGCTGAAGGAAAAAAAAAAAAGGGGGAGCGTGGGTCCCACGCTGGCTCTCCGGGGCATGGGAATGTCGGTCTAGGAATGTCGGTCTAGGATCGGCCGCGTCCTCACGGAGCTCAAGGAAATGACTGAGAGCTGAGCTTGGAAAATCAGAATGCACCAACAACCACTCCTGTGGTGCACAGGACGGTGTAAACGGCAGGGAAATGAACCCAGAAAGCTTATTTATGCACAGCACGCTTAATTTGGGACGTTCCTTTCGGAGCTGTGCCGTGTCTGTACGAACAGGTGAGCGAGGCCGACGGCTCAGATCCCACCCTACCGTTAACGCCTCAGCGCAGGTCACCGGAGAACTTGTTATTCCTGCCAAATTACCCCGGCACGGCGGCGGAGGGGAGAGCAGAATTCCCCTTGGCAGGTGGTCAGCGGCAATTTGCCGCAAATGTGCAGGGGGAAAGAGGCAGCGAAATTCATTTGTTTAGCTTTGACAATGTCATGACCGCCAAGACCATCGGCCTTTCCGCCAGCTCGCCATAAAACACGGATCGGGATCATTTATAAATACTGCTCAGTTCGGTGCAGCTCCAGCTCCTGCTGGGAATAAACACTGACACCTCGTAATCCTTGGAGGGGAGAAAAGACATTTGGTTCCAGCTCTGCCCTAGGAAACCCGAAGTCACTGCTGTCAAACGCCCAGAAATGTGTAGGAATGGTTTCCTCATCCCCACCTTCCCCAGCTTGTGTTTAACCTCAATTATTTCACATGCGGGAGAAAAGAGTAACAGGACAGATAACTGGAGGGAAAAAAAAAATCCCATTCCGGAGCTGCAGGAGGAAAAAAGGATGAACCATAAGGAGATTAGGATCTGCTGAAATGACTTTCACTGAGATATCTCCCCAAATAACAGAAGTCACAGCAGTTCAAAGTTGGGTCTGCGCAAAAAAGCAGCAAAGCAGAAGTAATGGGATGGCAACAAAGGGCTAAAATTCCTCAAATTCTGCCAAGGTTTATCTGTACTGGAGGCATTTAGGGATAAACACTCAGCAACAAACAGGTTTTAATGGCAAACATGGAATGGTTTGGGTGGGAAGGGACCTTAAAGATCATCCAGTTCCACCCCCTGACATGGGCAGGGACACCTCCCACTATCCCAGGTTGCTTCAGGCCCCGTCCAACCCATCCAACACTCCCAGGGATCCAGGGGTAGCCACAGCTTCTCTGAGAATTCCAGACTAGACCCTCCCTACCCTGCCAGCCAACAATTCCTTCCCAATCTCCCATCTCTCCCTGCCCTCTGGCACTGGGAAGCCATTCCCTGTGTCCTGTCCCTCCAGCCCTTGTCTCCAGTCCCTCTCCAGCTCTCCTGGAGCCCCTTTAGGCTCTGGAAGGGGCTCCAAGGGCTCCTTGGATCCTTCTCTTCTCCAGCCTGGACATTCCCAGCTCTCCCAGAGATCCAGAGCCTGACACTGGATCCATCCACAGCCCAACTCCTCTTGAAGAAGGAGTTTAGGGAACAAGGGAGTTCCCTGGGAGTCTCGGGACTCAGGGAAGGGTCTCCCTTCCCCTTTCCCGCCTTTTACATCCCTGATTTCCATAAAAATCCCTCTAAATGGATTCTAACCTGATTGTCCTTCATCATGGAATCATGGAATAGTTTGGTTGGTAAAGGACCCTAAAGCTCATCCCGTTCCACCCCTGCCATGGGCAGGGACACCTCCCACTATCCCAGGTTGCTCCAAGCCCCGTCCAACCCAGCCTTGGACACTTCCAGGGATGAGGATCCACAAACTCTGCCAGGCCCTCCCCACGTGGCTCCTACACCACCAACGAGTCCCATCCAAAGCCAGAAACAAAGAAAACCTGCTTTTCCAGCCCATTAGAAGCTGGGCTCCAAATTTCTGGGAACAAAAGGGAATTTGAGGCAGAATCTCTGCTGTAAAAGATCTGGCACTAAAACAAGAGCCAGTTATCTCCTGCCTGGCACGGAGGAATCTCATCCCAGCCAGATGTCCAGAGGGATTTGACAGACGAGCTCTCATGGATTCAGCCACAGCAATTTGCAATGTTGTTGCCTCCTGCTATTCCCTCCCTTCCTTGCCAGGACCTGCTGTGGACACAGGAGAGGATGTGGAACCAGAGAGCTCCCACATCCCTGCGCTGCCCAAATTCCCGCTGGAATCGGAGCGTAAGCCACCAATTAAAGCCGGAGCTGGAAGGGCTTCAAGAGCCTCCCTGTCACTGCATCTCCTCATTAGGGCATGTCCAGGGGTGAGATGTGACCATCAAACCCTGGTAACGTGCAGCAGGGCAACTTCCCACAGGCAGGGAAGGAATTTGCCTTCCCAAAAATTGCTCTCCCACCCAGACTCCGTTAATCTGGCACAGGAGGAGCTCCGGCAGCTGAAGGGTGGACAGGGATGTCTGACCACCTGCTCTGGAAGGGGTGGCCTCAAGCAGAGGGTCCAGGTAGATCATAGAATCATGGGATCATAGAATCATGGGATCATAGAATCACAGAATCCCAGAATCAGCGGGGTTGGAAAAGAGCTCCGAGATCATGGAGCCCAACCCTCAATCCAACCCCGCCGTGGTTCCCAGCCCATGGCACTGATGCCACATCCAGTCTGTCCTTAAACACCTCCAGGGAAGTGACTCCACCCCCTCCCTGGGCAACCCATTCCAAGGTCTAGCCACTCTCTCTGGAAAGAATTCCCTCCTGATATCCAACCTAAACCTCCCCTGGCACAGCTGGAGGCTGAGCCCTCTTGTCCTACTGCTGGTTCCTGGGAGCAGAACCCGATCCCACCCGGTTCCCCCTCCTGGCAGGGAGTTGTGCAGAGGGATGAGGTCTCCCCTGAGCCTCCTCCTCTCCAGGCTGAGCCCCCCCAGCTCCCTCAGCCTCTCCTCATGGGAATTGTGCTCCAGACCCTTCTCCAGCCTCATTGCTCTTCTCTGCACCTGCTCCAGCCCCTCCATGTCCTTCCTGAGCTGAGGGCCCAGAGCTGGGCACAGATGGGAGGAGAGCAGTGCCCTCTCCGGTGTCCCCAGCAGTGACTCACTGCAGAGGCTGAGTCAAACCTGGGTTATTTTTGCTGGAGTCACAACCAGTCCTCAGAAAACACAATTAAGGGACATCAGTGGAACGAGCAGCCACGTGTCAATGGAGCCCCTGGATTCAGGGCACAGCATCTTCTTCGCCTGGAGTAAAACAGGTTCGCTGTGACCCCTTTCCTGGAGATTTCCTTGTCACACGTGTCTGAAATGCAGGCAGGGAGCCAGGGAAAGGCACAGGGTGCTCACTTGTGACCCCACATAACTTCACTGAGGGGCTGTGTCCTGAAAGTTGAGCCAACAGGCTAAATCTTGGTTAAATTACAGCACCAGCTGTAAAAAAAAAACGTAATTTTTCCCTGCAGAAACCTCCATAAAAGAGCTCAAACCTTATTTGGGCAAATTCCAACAGTTCAAGAAAAGTGATTCCCAGCTGGGTTTCAAAAGGCCTCAGGAGTTCCACATCCCAAACCAACCCCTGCTGGAACTGTTAGTGCTCAGGGTTTGGTTTTGTTCCTCCAGGGGCCAAGAGGTCCTAAACTGGACACACAACAACCCAGGTTTTACAAATCCTGTGTCTTCTCTTCCAGCAGAGCTCTGAAGTAGCTGGATCGCCCCACTTCCCAAAAAAAATCAAGATGGCTTTTGGGAGATCTAAAGGAAACTTCCCTCCCCATCAGGAAAGATTTGGGTGGGTGGAAAGCCCACCCAGTTTTGGATTAGGGAATTTTTAGGGAAACCATCTGCTGTGCACCTGAATATTGGCACAGGAATATCAGGCACGGACGAGACTGGAATTGCACAACAGGAGGTTCCAACAACGTTATCTCCTTTTTACTTTGCCACATCCAACTTAATCAAACATCAGACAACTCATCAGACTGTTAAAAGAATTAAAAATAATTTAGATGCATTTTTAAGGACTGAAATCACAGAAACCATGGAATAGTTTGAGTGGGAAGGGACTTTAAAGTTCATCCTGTTCCAACCACTGCTGTGGGCAGAGACACCTTCCACTATCCCAGGTGGCTCCAAGTCCTGTCCAACCTGGCCTTGGACACTTCCAGGGATGGGGCAGCCACAGCTTCTCTGGGAAAGTTGTGCCAGGGCCTCCCCACTCTCCCAGCCATCTAATCTTTAATTTAAACCTACTTTATTTCAGTTTGAAGCCATTCCCTGTGTCCTATCCCTCCAGCCCTTGTCCAAAGTCCCTCTCCAGCTCTCCTGGAGCCCCTTCAGGCACCGCAAGGGGCTCCAGGGTCTCCCTGGCTCCTCCTCCTCTCCAGTTGAGCACCCCCAGCTCTCCCAGCCTGGCTCCAGAGATCTCCACCAAAGGCTTGACATCGCAGCCCGAGGAGCTGCAGGGACGCACGTCCTGGAGGGACCTTTCTGGCCACCCGCCTTTCCCAGCACATCCAAGCTCTCCTTGGGGCTCGTTCCCTCATTACCAGTCAGCTCCCGGCTCCGGCAGGTGCTCAGCCCCGGGAGCCGAGCGTGAGTCACGGCGGCAGCTCCGTGTGCCCGGCGCCTCCAGTGACTCACGGGTCAGGTGAGAGGAGCGAACTGCTGGGGAGCAGCAAATTCCCATTCCCATGTGCCTTTTTACACCTTCCTGCCTGATTGTCCTCAGCCCAGGCAGCTGCAATCAAGCCAACGCTTCTGTCTGATGGGAGCAGCTCCCAGAGAAAGATGGATTTCTCCGGGGGGGGAAAAAAAAGGTGTCTCACGGTGATTCTTTAGCGGTAATTGCAAAGCTCCTCCTGAAGAAGAAGGGAAGCTTATCAGCAAGTCCACAACCTGGCTTGACATGCATCCAGAAGGGCCCAGAAAGCTCCTAAGTGGTGCTCTCAGCTGAGGAAAATTAAAACTTCTCAGTCATGTTGCAAACCCTCTCCAAAACAAAGATCCCCTCCGGCTCCGCGATTCTTCACTCGTTCCTTGGCCAACTTATTTCTCAGGCAAAGCAAAGCACCCCAAGCAAAGACTTCTGTCTGAATACTCTTAAATGTTTATTACCCCAAGAGGGAGGTGCTGCAGAAATATTAAACACCAGCAGCACTTTCTCAGGGAATTCATTTCCTTCCTTCACTCACGACAGTCTCTACGAAAGCCTCGAATTTTCCTTGATTATCCTTTCAAAAATCCCACTTTTTGCTGGTGAACTCATGTATTTATCTGCAAGAAAGACTGAGGACAACTCAGAATAGTTGGAGCTCTCCAAGGGCCACCACAGTCTGAGGATTTATTTCTTTATCCAGACTCGCAGTGCCCGTTCCTGGTGAGGAACAGGATCGACCTCCGCGACCGGCTCTGGTTGGAACCGCACGGAATCACATCCTTTTTATCAGATTAACTGGGACCAGAAGCCACAGTGGGCTGACCAAGACAAAGTATTATAAGAAGAAAATTGAGAATTACGTCAAGAGGAGGATGTCAGATTGATGAGTCCCTTCAGAGCTGCTCAGTTCAGACCCTGCAGGTCAGTGTGTCACTGTCACCGGAAAGACAGCCTTGGACACGGAGCAGGGCCCGAGCTTAGGACAAAGAAAAGAAATTACTGGCCAAAAGGGGAAAAAATAATGGACAAAAAGGCAAAAATTGTCGTCAGAGTTAGGTGGATTTGGGCTCTGAGCAGCCTGGGATAGCAGGAGGTGTCCCTGCCCTTGGAACGAGATGAGCTTCAAGTTCCCTTCAAACCCAAACCCCTCTGGGATTCCAGGGTTCTGTCACAACATCTAAAGCTAAATAAGGATTTGCACAAGTTTGAAATATGTCCAGGCTCCCAGAATCCCATTAAAAATAAGGGGTGAGAGAGCCCAGATCTCAGGTTGCTGCAGAATGCACGACATAAAACCTGTAAAATCCTGTCCCTCTCCCTCATCCCTCACGGCCTCTGCTGATGGAAGGAGTGAGGGAGATGAATCCTCACACACACACAGAAATAAATACCAACCCTGACTGCTTATTTCAAGTGTCACTGACAATCTCAAAACAATGCTGCAGCGACACAGTAAAAGAGCTAAACTCAAGAAGGGCTGATTCATTTGAAGCCCATTTTCTCGCCTCTGGAATATCTGGGAAGTGTAACTTGAGTAACTCCCACATAATTCCATTTACTGAGCATTTAAAGTTGAGTTTTATGTTAAAAATATAAGCCTTTATTTATCTGCTGCAAGAGCCCACACGTTGTCAGGGCAGGTTTTGTCACACTCCCGTGTGTTCTGACTTCAGAGTCACTTTGGGTTTGCAGCACTTCAAACTCCCCGGTCACACGGTCTGTGGCGTAAACAGTCCCCTTATTAATCTGCAGAGCAAAGGCCAGGCTGCTCAAAAAATTATTTTAGGCCCAAGAAAATTAGCTGGACACCTGCAGCAAGGGGAAAAAAAAAAAAAAAAATTAAAATATGGACTAACCACCTCCTGAATCACGGCGTTAATTCGGGCAGACAACCTGCAGCCACCACATCCCTCTCCCTGTGTGTGTCCTTCAGTGCTCACAGCCAGGGCACCAGAGCAAAGGAAAAGCAATTCTTTTCCCAACTTGTTGTTTTATCTTGGTAAAATCCACTCGGGAAGAGCAGCAGAGCACTTTTTTGTTTGGTCTTTTGAGCGACAAGAGGAAAAAAAACCGAAAGAGAACCAGCAGAAGCGTTTGCTGCCCTCCAGAGGAAAACCGAATTATGTTACAGCTTTAAAACACAAAGGCAGACATGAAACACTGGTCCTGCTCAGTTCTAAAATCACTTTTTTCTCTTGTGAATAACGTATCAAGGAAAACCCATTGCACTGAACAACGACAAGGCAGCAAAGTGGGGGATTCTCCCCGAGTTTTAACAGCTCCAAATCATCAAATCCCTCCTTTTCCTCCTCAGAAACGCACTGAAAAGTTCTGTATTTCACGACGGGGATGCACACAAATAAAGCAGCCTCTGAGTTTCAGTTTCTCAGCAGCTGTAAAACGGGAAGAGCATCTCCCTGTCACTCCAAAATGCTGCATTTGAGACTGCAAGGGGCTCGGAGCTCGGAGCGCTGACGCTCTCCGGGGTGAGTCATTCCTTACGGGAGCTGACGTCTGGCCTCCCTCAAAAAGGCAGGAGCAGCTCCCCTTCCCAGCTCCAGGAAATAAATCCCATGGCAATGGCATTCGTCACAACTCCCCAGCAAGGTGATGAGGCAGAAAAGGCACAAGCCCACCAGGAATGCCAAGGAATTAGAAGGAGTTCAGCGATTCCCACGTGAGGGGGTAGATAGACCGGAGGGGGGGGGGGGGGGGGGGCTTTTTTCTGCGGGGGGATAAAAATTTTCTGTCCCTGAAATCATACCTGGATAAACTTTCCCTTAAAAAAAAAAAAAAATAAAATTCTCTTCAGTGTTTTCTGCTCTTACACAGATCTGAAACAATTCCCTGAAGGAAAAGCCAGGTTCTTACCTGACAGCCTCCGCCACGTTGTTGGAAGTGTGACCCGACAGGGCGTCGTGCAGGTTTCTGATGAAATAATCTCTGTATTCCTCAGGCAAAGCCATGAAGGTTCCACCCATCACAATAAACTCCACTTTATCCGCGCTGTGGCCCAGTTGCTTCAGCTGGAAAATTAAAGGTATCATGGAAAAATTGCTGTTTTGTTTGTGTAAAAGACAGCAATTGAGCCCCGATTTTCTTACACCGCGTTTTTCCTTCTTGAGCTGTTGTGTCTTTTAGGGATGACAAACCACTGATATTTCTGTCTAGATTTCTTGTAAACCTTCTAAAAAAAAAAAAAAAACCTCAAAAGTCATTTTTCTGCTGCAAGAAGATAGCGCAGATATCGAGCCCAGTGCAGGGGATTTTCCTGGCAAAGCAGAATGATTTGAGCTGGTGGAGTTAAACTGGTCCCAGTTTGAAACCAGTTTAGACACGGTCAGAAGGAAAAAAAAAAAAAATCCTTACATTTGCCTCAATCCCTGCAGAACCAACTCTCCTTAAAAACTTGAGAGAGAAAAGGACCCCAGTGAATCCATGGAGATTCTTCCAATCCTTTGGAGGTGAACAGAAAACCAGAACAGGACTGAGAAACTCTTCAGATCTTCTGATTCCCCAGAGAAGACTCCAGTAAATTAATTTTGGTAGGAAAGCCACTATTTGAGTACTGAATCCCCAAGAACTAGGAACTACCACAGAGATTCAATAGAATTTTGCTGGAATAGGATCAACAGGATCTCCTGTTAATCATCAGGTGTTGTACAAGATCTTATAAGAGGTTCAAAAGTCATTATTAAAAGGTCTAAAAAGAATTTTTCCACGGGGATCAGGTCAGGCAGAATTAGAACTCAGAGCTGCTGACCACACAGCCCTTCTTCCAGGCAATGAAATAAAAGTCATTATTTTCATCACAACCACAAAGAACTTCCCTTCCCTTTCCAAAAAAAAAAGGTACCTGTTCCACTCTGTGCCGTGTCTGGAGATAGGGATCGTAGCGAGCCCGGATGGCCCTCATGGATGTGGGCTGGAAAACACAAGGAGATGCACTTTGTGAACTTTTTTTTTTTTTTTAAATCACTGAAAAAGACCAAAAAGACAATTTTTTTAGCATTGAAACAGATTCTCCAGCCTTCAAATTCCAACTGACCTTCAAACTCACCCATCTGACCGTAAACACGAATTTGGTTCCTTATATTTGAAAAAAAAAAAATCCAACAAAACACATTTTTGTCCTGAATGGCAACGAGACCTAAGATGAACATCATAATTTTTTCAGTTTTTAGTGCACTACAACAGCTAAAGAATCTCTGTAGTGACTCTCAAAAGTATGACAAAAACCACAAAGTGTTTTTCGAGGCATTTTTTCCCCTCCTGTTCCTTTTATTACCTTTTCACTTGGGCAACTCACCCAAGCAACACCCTCTAGAGCTCAGTCTGGACTTGAATATTCTTCAAATTAAACATATTCCTTCAATTAAAATCCCCAATAACTTACTTTTTCAATTACTAGCTGATGGAAGCCTATTAATAATACCCCAAGAAGGTTTTCAAGGACTTTGTGTATCCTGGATTTTCCTGGTATTTCCTATCTGTTCTATTCAAAGCTCTAAGGGATGAGGACTCTTAATCATGCACAACTCCCACATGCTGGTTTTACTAAAAAAATGATTAAAGAAATTAATACCACAGCCAAAAAAACCCCCCATGAATTATAAAGCAGTTACACATTCCCAGGATTTTCCTGCTTAATGGGACAAGTTTCCAGCCCCTCAGAAGTGGATAATAACAAAATCCCTCCTAAAAGGATGCTGCATCAGTGTTTATCAAATTAATCCAGTTTGTATTTTATCCCATTTGGCTGCTTTACATCCCTGCTACAGTTTTTTATTGTTAAAAGCAGTCACAATAATTTAGCCACAGGATCAGCTGCTGTTAAACTTCCTCCAGACAACAGGAGGGCATTATTTTGGAAATATATATATATATATATATATATATATATATATATATATATATATAAAATATCCCCCTAAATATATATATATATCTCTAATATCCCACTAAATCCCACTAAATAAATATATATCTCTCTAATATTTATATATATCTATCTAATATCCCACTAATATCCCACTAAATATATATATATATAAATATATATATATATACATTTAGTGGGATACTAATGCAGACAGAGAGACAAAAAGGGAATGAATGTAATTTCAGAGGCATCAACAGCTAAAAAAAGGGGTTTTTTTCCCCAAAATTTGTACTTCTTTCAATCCAATCCCACAGGCTGGGCAGGACTGAAAGTAATCCCAGTTAGGACTTGGAGCTCAGAGCTGTGTCTTGGCCATCTTTGAGAAGAGACATCCCAAAAGCTCTCCACATTCCTATGGAAGTGTTTGATGCTTCATGTTAAAATATTCTCACGTGGAGGCACAATTTTTACTCACTTTATTCATTATTTACAGGGATTGAGCAGAATTTCCACTCCTAGAGCTGAGCTGCTTTAGATCTCGAGGTTTATAAAGGCTGGTTTTGGTTTTTATCCTTGCAATTTTGGGTGTGTTTGTAGGAATAAAGAGCAGCCTAACCCCAAGCCATGTTTATGGAGTGTTGGGAATGTTGGGAATGCCTTCCAGCAGACCAAAGCAGTACCTCATATCCAGTGTAAGACTGTGTGGAATATTCAAAATCCGAGTCAGGTCCACCTGGGCAGTATCTGCCAAAGTAAAAGGAGAGAAAAAAGGGATCAAACTCAAACAATTCCAATGAGAGAACCTCCAGGAGAGCTGGAGAGGGACTGGGGACAAGGGGGGAGGGACAGGACACAAGGAATTCCCTCCCCACTGTCAGAGGGGAGGGAGAGATGGGAGACTGGGAAGGGATTCCTGGCTGGGAGGGTGGGGAGGGGCTGGGCTGGAATTCCCAGAGAAGCTGTGGCTGCCCCTGGATCCCTGGGAGTGTCCAAGGCCAGGTTGGAGTGACCTGGGCTAGTGGGAGGTGTCCCTGCCCATGGAACTGGATGATCTTTATGGTCCCTTCCCACTCAAACCATTCTGGGATCCTGCGATTCCATGGAGTTGGAGGATCTCCAGGCTGGGATGGCTCCAGGCTGGGTTTAGAGCCAGAGGCCTCAGAGCCCCTTCCAGAGCCAAAAGGGGCTCCAAGAAAAGCTGGAGAAGGACTGGGGACAAGGGCTGGAGGGACAGGACACAGGGAATGGCTTCCCACTGCCAGAGGGCAGGGAGAGATGGAACATTGGGAAGGGATTCCTGGCTGGGAGGGTGAGGAGGGGCTGGGCTGGAATTCCCAGAGAAGCTGTGGCTGCCCCTGGATCCCTGGCAGTGTCCAAGGCCAGGTTGGATTCCCTTGGAGCAACCTGGGCTAGTGGGAAGTGTCAGGGTTGGAACTGGATGATCTTTGAGGTCCCTTCCCACCCAAACCATCTTGGGATTCCACGATATCCAGGAATGCTGAGGGGAACTGAGCCTTTCCATGTTTACAAACAGCAAGTGCACAGTGCAAAACAGTTGTTCCATCCAATTTTAATGGGAATGGGATGTCAAAAACCAGTTCAGACCTGTCAAATGGCTACACCCACCTCAAACAACCTGGTAAGACTTTCCAGAAGCAAAATATGTTTTAAAAATCTCTTCCCTAATTAGAGGGATTCTGGAACGTGGCATTATTTTGGGGAGTAGCCATGCAATTCTTTGCCAAAAAACCCTCTAATTTTACAATCATTAACAATTCCAGTATTTTCCACCCTTCCATGAAGAGCATAACCTTGTTTGATGGAAAAATATGACCTTCTTTGGCATGGAAAGATGTAAAACAGCAACATCACCCCGTTACACAACCTAATTCACCAGGAATTTATAGAATTTAAACATCTTGATGGTGAGGAAGCTCACCTACATTTGTTTTCTGAGCTTAGGAAAGTGATATTTAACAAACTCAGCATTCTGAGCGCTCAAGGATGATCTCAGACAGGAGGGTTGGCAACTCCTCCTGCTCCAGCTCCAGCAGGAAAGGTAAAAGAGCAGCCAGGGAATTGTTACTTACGGGGCAGATCCCAACTGCACAGACACCACCTCTCAAATCAGGCCCGTCTGGTTCCCAGGATAATTGATGATTTTTCCCCTCTGCCTGCCCTGCAAACTCAACCCAAGTCATCCCTGCCGTCATTATCGACTTAATTACCGGATTACTGAGCCCAAATTAATTGGTTGGCAAAAGTTGTGCGGTGCAAGAGAAGGCACTTCCCACACGGCATCACCCGGAACAGCTCCGAGACCAGCTCACTCTTGTGTCAGCCAATGCACTGGTGTTTTGGGAATGACGAGGTGGGAAGAGGAGGAATGTTTTGGAATGGATGAGCTCATTGGCTTAGGAACAGCACAGAAGGGATTTTAGGTGCCCAAAGTCAAGCAGGGGTGAGACACCTCGAGGAAAACCCAGCCTGTGTTTCTCGGCTCCGATAAAACTCGGAGCTGCTCCCTCGATGCCGGGAGCCCTCGACAGCTGGAGGCCTCTCCTTCCATCTGTGCTCTCCTTCCCTCATTCCAGAGCCAAGGCAGAGCCAGACTGTCCCACCTGCTCCTCCTCAGGTGACTCTCAGCTCACCAGTCTTCAAAATTCCCAGATTTCTCCCAAATTTCTCAGCTCTGTTGCTTTCCTGTAACTCCTCCTCAATCTCTTTGTGTGCCCCAGCACACACAAAACCACCCCTGCACGTCCTAGATTAGTGAAACAACTTATTTCTATTAACTAATACATTCTCCTGGTCACTGTACTCGTGAAACTGTAAATCTCCTGGGGTGTGTTGGGTTTGGTCCATGAAAAAGGTTTGTTCTTTGAAGAAAAGATGAAAATAAGCAGATTATTTTAGCGTGATGCGCAGGAATCAGCAACCTGCAAGTTGGCAGCTGTGCAGAAAGGAAGCTTGTCCCTAAAAAAGGCTCCTGAAATGCTGGATTTAGACAGAAATACTGGAAAATTGGCCTCTTGGGTCACGGAATCATAGAATGGTTAAGGTGGGAAAAGGACTCCAAGATCATGGAGTCCAACTGTTCCCCCAGCACTGCCAAGGCCACCCCTGAGCCATGTTCCCAAGGGCCACATCCACAGGGATTTTAAACCCCTCCAGGGATGGGGCTCCACCACTGCCCTGGGCAGCTGTGACAGTGCCTGACAACCCTTTCCATGTAGGAATTATTTCCAATATCTCACCTGACCCTCCCCTGGCATAGCTGGAGGCTGTTCCCTCTCCTCCTGTCCCTTGTTCCCTGGGAGCAGAACCCAACTCCCCCCTGCTCCCCCCTCCTGTCAGGGAGTTGTGGGGTAGGAAAACGTCCCTCCTGATCCCTCTTTTCTCCAGGCTGAGCCCCCCCAGCTCCCTCAGCCGCTCCTGCTGCTCCAGCCCCTTCCCCAGCTCCGTCCCCTTCCCTGGACACGCTCCAGCCCCTCAGTGTCTCCCTTGCTGGGAGTGTCCCAGAGCTGCCCCCAACCCTTGGAGGTGCCCCAGCAGTGCCAGCACAGGGCACATCTCTGCTCTCATACTCACACACAGATGTTGCCCGTGAAGTTGATGTGTGGGCACCGGTGTGGTTTGCACATCACAGCCACGACCGCAATCTGCAAAAGCAGAGCAGAGAAATGGCAGTCATTGCTCCTGAAGGCACTAAAATAAAGTGCATCTGGGAAGGCTTTGTGTACATGTGCATCTGCCAGGCTATTTTAAGATGTTCTGCGCTCGGTCTGCCACCTAAAATATCTGGGAGTTAACCCCTGAAGGGGAAAAGGAAAATACCAAGGCGTAGGAATCCTATTACTTAAATATTTTCACCTTTCAGGGTAAATTTGAGTCTGTTATAAAAAAAACCAGGTGTCTTACACTGAATTGGATTAACTGCCCTGCTGAAAAGATGCACAATGATGTGGAAACACCTCTTTTTCCTCAGGGGATCTCAGGATGGTTTGAGTTGGAAGGACCTTAAAGCTCGTCCAGTTCCAACCTCGACACCTTCCATTATCCCAAGCTGCTCCAAGCCCTGTCAAACCTGGCCTTGGACACTTCCAGGGATGGGCTGCCCACAACTTCCTTGGGCAACTTTCCGAGGAAGAAACCTCCTCCCAAAGGTTCTAAAAGCAAAATCCTCACGGGCACAACACCACAGAAGAGGCCACCTGGAACGCGGCGATGCCACCACGCGGATTAAACCTCCCGGATGTTCGACATCCCGGTCTTTGGCGGCAATTAAACGGAACTTTTGGATGAGAGGAAGGCAGGACGGTGGTGGAAGGAGGGATGGTGGCCCTGCTTACCCCACTGGCAGTTCTGATGGGCTTGGCCTTCAGCTTGGGCACGAGGACCCTGCGGTACTGGGGCGGGACGGCCGCGATGATCTCGACCAGGCGCGGCTGCGCCGACAGCCCGTACTTGGCCGACGTCCTGGTCTTCAGCCTGAGGGCAGAGACACCTCAAATCAGCAAAAGAGCTCCTGGTTTCCATCAGCCCCACCATGCTCCAGGTGGGCTCTCCCAGTCTGCCTTTTGAAAAGCAAACAGCTGCTCTGGGGATTGAGATACGGAAAATCAACTCCAAACAGAGCTGGCAAGCGACAACCGCCAACAATTTGAGGTTCTAGGTATTTTTCTAAAGGTGGCTTTACCAAACCATTGTGAAAGCTGCCAACAAGCTCTGCCTTGCCCGTTTTCAGTGATTTAGTTCATGCCTTCCATGTGATTAACACACACACAGCCTGTGGCTGAGCTCATCTCCGAGTCAATTCAGGTTTCTCCAGCACCAGCAAAAAGTTTGGAATTATATCATGTCAATGAAGCAGAAAATGAGGCAAATTCAGGTTTTGCTACTCCACATATGTAAAGAAATAAAGAACTTCCTGTGAACAACTTCATGCACAACATAATGCTAAAAACCATCTGATTTAATAATATTCCTATATTAATCTTTCCACTCCCTGTTGGAATTGAGTTTGGGGCTATTGAAGGATGAACCCAAGAGGAAAGACAAAGAGGCAATGGCAAATCCTTGGAGATTTTCATCCATTTTGTACTCTCAGAATTGCCCACGAAGGAGCAAATCACCACAGAATTTACTCATTTTGGTGCCTTTATTACCAGATAATGGCAAGAGAAATGACAGCAGGATGTCAAAATGAAACCTGGATGTCACAGAGTGCACAGGACACATTCGTTTCTCGTGGATCCCCCTCAGTGCCACCCCTGAGGGACTTACTTGTTGAGATCCACCTCTTTCCCCTGCTCGTGGGCCTCGATGAGCTGCTGGATGACGTCGGCGATCGTCATCATCATCAGCTCGGCCTGGCTGAGCCCCCCTGGAATGGGAACAGAGCGACAAACAGGGACAGTCAGGGCTGGGGAATGCTGGGGACAACCAGGGGCAGCTGCCCTGCAAGGCATTCCATGGAGTCCCGGAATGGATTGGGTGGGAAGGGGCATTGAAGCTCATCCACTTCCAAACCCCGACATCTCCCACTATCCCAGGTTGCTCCAACCTGGCCTTGGACACTCCCAGGGATCCAGGGGCAGCCACAGAGTCTCTGGGAATTCAGCCCCTCACCACTCTTGCAGCCAAGAATTCCTCCCCAATCTCCCATCTATCCCTGCCCTCTGCCAGTGGGAAGCATTCCCTGTTTCCTGCCCCTCCAGGCCCTTGTCCCAAGTCCCTCTCCAGCTCTCCTGGAGCCCCTTTAGGCTCTGGAAGGGGCTCCAAGCTCTCCCTGGATCCTTCTCTTCTCCAGGTGAACCCCCCCAGCTCTCCCAGCCTGGCTCCAGAGCAGAGGGGCTCCAGCCCTTGGAGCATCTCCGAGGTCTCCCCTGGATTCGCTCCAGCAGCTCCACGTCCATCTGATGTTGTTCCCCAGAGTTGGAGGCAACTCTGCAGGTGGGGCCTCACCTGAGGGGGGAGAGGGGCAGAATCTCCCCTCCCCTGGTGTGGGATTAGCCCAGGAAACGGGGGGATTTCTGAGATGCAGAGGAACTGCTGTCACTGCTCATCACTCCTGATGTGCAGCATTCCCAGAACAAGCGACAGTCACCACCTCGTCCCACTGCCTGTCTTTTACCTGCAGGACAAACTGCACCTTTTTATCTCAGAGCAACTGCAAAACAACCCAGAAATGAAGCCACTGGAAGTTAAAGACAATTAGTGGAACAATCTGTGCGTGCCTGTTCCCAGTGCATGTGTCAGGGAACAGAAGGTGTTTGGAGAATCATGGAATCACAGGATGGTTTGAGTTGGAAAGGACCTTAAAACTCATCCAGTTCCATGGGCAGGGACACCTTCCACTAGCCCAGGCTGCTCCAACCAGGCCTTAGACGCTTCCAGGGATCCAGGGGCAGCCACAGCTTCTCTGGGAATACCATTCCACTCCTTTACCACCCTCCCAGCCAACAATTCCTTCCCAATCTCCCATCTCTCCCTGCCCTCTGGCAATGGGAAGCCATTCTCCCTTGTCCTGTCCCTCCAGCCCTTGTCCCAAGTCCCTCTCCAGCTCTCCTGGAGCCCCTTTAGGCTCTGGAAGGGGCTCCAAGGTCTTCCTGGAGCTCAGTGTTTTCCTTTGACCCCTTGGAGCCACATCCCACAGGGATAATCTGCTGAGAACCCCAGTCTGGAGCCATCCCAGCTGCATGGAATCACAGGATCCCAGAACAGTTTGGGTGGGAAGGGACCTTAAAAACCATCTTGTTCCACTCCCCGCTATGGACAGGGACACCTTCCACTATCCCAGGTTGCTCCAAGAGAATCCAACCTGGCCTTGGACATTTCCAGGGATGGGGCAGCTGCAGCTTCTCTGGGAATTCCAGCCCAGCCCTTCACCACCCTCACAGTCAGGAATTCCTTCCCAATCTCTCATGTCTCCCTGCCCTCTGGCACTGGGAATCCATTCCCTGTGTCCTGTCCCTCCAGCTCTTGTGCACAGTCCCTCTCCAGCTCTCCTGGAGCCCCTTTGGGCCCTTGGAAGGGGCTCTCAGGCCTCCTCACCCTCACAGAGAGTGCAACAGGAACACTTCCTATGACCAACAAGGTGCATTTATTTCCCCTGGTGCAGCTCTGCCCGAACCAGCCCGTGCTGGGACAGCAGAACAGACAAACCAGACCCGTCAGAGGAGCCCCTGGCAGGGGCACAACCACCCAATCCTCGGGCAAGGTCGGGGCTGGTCCTTCACCCCCCCCCCCCAAAAAAAAAAAAAACAACACGGAGGAGCAGAGCAAGGCTCTCCTCGTGTTCCCACTGCACACACAGAGGGAATTATGGAATCCTTAAGGTTGCAAAAGATCTTTAAGATCATCAACCATTCCCCAGCACTGCCAAGGCCACTCGTGTCCATAAGTGCCACAGCCACAGGGACTTTAAACCCCTCCAGGGATGGAGACTCCACCACTGCCCTAGGCAGCTGTGCCAGAGCTGGAGAGCCCTTTCCATGAAGGAATTGCTTCCAATATCCAATATAAACATCTCCTGGCACAGCTGGAGGCCGTTCCCTCTCCTCCTGCCCCTTGTTCCCTGGGAGCAGAGCCCGATCCCCCCTGGCTCCCCTCTCCCGTCAGGGAGTTGCGGAGAGCCAGAAGGTCCCCCCC
>NW_020884969.1:1772289-1805789 GCF_003945725.1 Corapipo altera | reverse complement strand
GTGAGGGGAATGGGGGGGAGCCCTGAGGGGAATGGGGGGGAGCCGTGAGGGGATTGGGGGGCGTGAAGGGAATGGGGGGAACCCCTGAGGGGATCGGGGGGGGGATGGCAGTGAGGGGAATGGGGGGGTGCGAGGGGAATGGGGGAAGCCCTGAGGGGAATGGGGAGCGCGAGGGGAATGGGGGTCCGTGAGGGGAATGGGGGGAGCCCTGAGGGGAATGGGGGGCCGTGAGGGGGAAATGAGGGGGCTGTGAGGGGAATGGGGGGCCATGAGGAGAATGGGGGGGGGCCGTGAGGGGAATGGAGGGGCCGTGAGGGGGAAATGGGGGGCAACGAGCGGGGGGGAAGAAGCCGTGAGGGGAATGGGAGGGCCGTGAGGGGCCACTGGTCCCGGTGGGGACACAGGGGTGGTTGGGGGTCCCCGGGGTGCCCCCTGGCCGCCCCTCATCGCTGTGCCCCGTGTTCAGTGTCCCCCTGGTGAAATGGTCAGGGTTTGACGGTGTTTGTTGGGGCTGCGGCACCGACGGTCAAGTCACGGAATCAGGGAATCACAGAGTCACAGAATTACAGAATCATAGGCTCAGAATCACAGAACCAGAGAATCAGTCACAGACTTGGAATCACAGAGTCATAGAATCCCGGAATCACAGTCACAGAATAACAAAATCACAGAATAAAAAAGTCGCAGAAGCACGTACCCTCAGAATGACAGAATCATGGAATCACAGAATAATGGAATTGCAGAATCACACAATCACAGAATGACAGACACACAAATCACAGAGTCATGGACTCTCAGAATCACAGACTCACAAAATAACGGAATCACAGAATTACAGAATCTGAGAGTCACGGAATTACAGAATCCCGGGATACCACAATTACAGAATCATAGACTCACAGAATCACAGACTCACGAATCTCAGAGTCACAGAGTCATGAAATCAGTCACAGAGTCACAGAGTCACAAAACTACAGTCACAAAATTACAGAAACATGGAATCACAACATGACAGAATGACAGACTCATGGAATCAGAGAGTCATAGAATCGCGGACTCACAGAATCACAGCATCAGAGTCACAGCATCAGAGTCACAGAATCTTGGAATTACAGAATCTTGGAATTACAGAATCCCAGAATTACAGAATCCCAGACTCACAGAATCCCAGAGTCACAGAAACGCAGGGTCACAAAGTCACAGTCACAAAATTACAGAATCGTGGAATTGCAACATCACAGAATGGCAGAATCTCAGAGAGTCAGCAATTCACGGACTCATGGAATCACAGACTCATGGACTCACAGAATCATGGGATCACAGCATTACAGACTCAATCACAGAATCACAGAATCACAGGCTCATACTTATGGAATCACAGTTGCAGAATCCAAAGATCACAGACACAGAATTAGGAAATCACAGAATGACAGAACCACAGAATCTCAGTATCACAGAATGACACAACGGTTCAGGTTGGAAGGGACCAGAGGGGGTCATCTGGTCCCCACTCTTTGCTCAAACAGGGTCATCCCAGAGCACACAGCACAGGATTGTGTCCAGACAGGTCTGGAATATCCCCAGTGAGGAGACTCCACACCCTCTCTGGTCTCTGTTCAGTGCTCGGTCACTGCACAGCAAAGAAGTTCTTCCTCGTGTTCAGGTGGAACTTCCTGGGCATCAGTTCCTGCCCGTTCCTCTTGTCCCATTGCTGGCCCCCCCCAGCAGAGCCTGGTCCATCCTCTGCCCCCTCCCTGCAGACCCTACAGGGTCCCCTCTCAGTGTCTCTTCTCAAGGCTGAACAGCCCCGGCTCCCTCAGCCTTTCCTGCTCATGGAGATTCTCCAGTCCCTTCAGCATCTTTGTTTCCCTCCACTAGAGCTGCTCCAGGAGCTCAAAGTCCCTCCTGTCCCGAGGAGCCACCCACAGCTGGACACAGCACTGGACACATCCCTATGGCTGCTCTTCTGGCTGATGACTAAAAGAGGAGAAGGTAAAAATCCATCTGTTTCAAATTCCCAGTAGTGGGATCACCCTATTTTCCCCACCAAAACCCAGCTTTCCCCGGGATCTTGCTATCAGCCTTCTTCCCACTTGGCACAGCCCACGGATATCCTGGGAACCCCCCTGAGAGACCCCCACACCAGCCCGAGGGCCCCGCGCCCTGTCAGCGCTAGGTGGTAGCAGAGCATCGAGATAAGGAGGGAAAACAGGCGGCGTTTTCCTGACAAAAGGCTGAAAATCCCGCCTGGAGATGTGCGGGGTCCTGCGGAGCGCAGGGAGAGCGGAGCAGGGGGGTGCTGGGAGGGAGCAGGGGAGGGGATGAGGGTATTTGAGGGGAGAGGATGAGGAAAGGGAAGCGCTTCGGGGGGTCTGAGGGATGTTATGTTTGCACAGTGCTGGGAGGGTGGGAGGGAACAGGTGAGAGTTTCAAGGAGAAAGGTTCAAACTGGGAGTAAGGAGGGATCTTTTCATCACCAGACCAGCCGAGGGGATCTCAGGAAAAGGTTCTTCCCCCAGAGGGTGGTCGGGCACTGAACAGGCTCCTCAGGGCACTGGGCACGGCCCCAAGGCTGCCAGAGCTCCAGGAGCATTTGGACAACAGGGGAAGAGTGGGATTGTTGGGGTGTCCTGTGCAGGGCCAGGGGTTGGACTGGGTGATCCTTGTGGGTCCCTTCCAACTCAGGACATTCCATGATTCTTTAAGTGTCACAGTGTGTTGCCTGAAGTTGTGTCATCTCCTCCTTTGGAGGATTTGAAGACCCTCAGCCACCTGGGACCTCCTGGGGTCCCTTCCAGCCCAAATTCTTATAAAATGAGCTTGGAATTCTCCCATGAATCTCTGGTGGCCTCTAGAGTCCACATCAGCTTTAACATCTACAGCTTCCAGAGACAGAGAATTCCAAAGCTGATTTACATCCCACGTGGGGAACTACCTGCTTTTGTTTGGTTTTTGCTGTGAGCCAGGGCCTTGCTGGTGCCACCAGCTCCCAAATCTCCTCGCTGGTGGTGTCCTGGTCAACCTCTGGATTTTGGTGGATGAGGAACCTGCCTGTGAGCAGAGGGGAGATGAAACAACAGGGCTGCAGAGGGGGAGAGAACAGGCAGCGAGGAAAAACAGGTCTCCAAAATTAAAAAAAACCCACCAAATGATAGATAAAACTGAAGGGAGATGCTGGAAATGGCCATGGGACCTGGTCTTGGGGTTTGTGGGCTGGTAAAAAGCTTTCCCTGGAAACCTCTGGGTCTGTGGGCTGACATGAGGATTTTTGGGATCACAGTCAGGACTGGTGTGTGCCTGGGGACTGAAGGGCCAGCAGGGGTTTCAGGGAGGGAAAAGGGAAAGGGAAAAGGGCACACGGTCCTCTGTCCATGATCATCCCGCCTTCCTCCCCTCCCTGGGTGGCTTTGGCACCATCCCACCAGATCCTGGCATGGAACATGTCGAAAATGGGATTTAAACCGTCTGCTCCCACTGCAACCTCCTGCCTCCAGGGCTTTTTTGGAGAGCTTGAACTGAGTTTCCTTCCTACGGGATGTGCTGGGAGTGCCCTGCAGTGCCTGGACCTGCCTGTGCCTGTGGTTTGGCCTCCCCGGGGGTCTCCAGAGCGTCCTGTGCCAACCAGCAATTTATCCCATGGTTTGGAAAGGGGTTGTGTTGGGATGTGGGCTGTTCCCAAGCATCTCCCCAGCCCTGCATCTGCTGCCATCACCTTCCCAGACCTATTCCAGCAGCTGCTGTGCCTCAGGGGACATTCCAGGTGCACTCAGGGGTTGTCTGTGTGTCTGGTCAGTTGGAATTACAGCAATTCCTGCCCCTGAGTTGTTTGGTGGAGCACATTCCACACGGAACTCAGCTGCAGGATGTTTTTGAGGATGGCATGGAGCATGGGACAGGCAGGATACCTGTGTGAGGTGCACAATAATTTATTTTATTACTATTATTTTACTTATATTTTTAATTTATTTTTTGTTTATATTTTTATTTTTAATTTAATTTATTTTTATTTTAAGTTTTATTTTTATTTTATTTCTATTTAATTTTTTGTTTTATTTTTAATTTTTATTTTATTTAGTAATTTATTTTTATTTTAATTATTATTTTATTTTTATTTTTTGTTTTATTTTTAATTTATTTTTATTTTAAGTTTTATTTTTTATTTTATTTTTATTTAATTTTTGGTTTTATTTTTAATTTTTATTTTATTTAGTAATTTATTTTTATTTTTATTATTTCTTTTTAATTTTAATTTTAGTTTTTATTTTGATTTTATTTAGTAATTTATTTTTTTATTTATTTATATTTCAATTTTTATTTTATTTAGTAATTTTTTAATTTTTATTCAATTTTTAAATTTTTTAATTTATTTTTATTTCATTTTGATTTTGATTTTATTTAGTAATTTTTTATTTTATGTTTTATTGTTTATTTTTATTTACTTTCATTTTTATTTCATTTAAAAATTATTTATTTTAATTTCATTTAGTAACTAATTTTTAATTTTTATTTTATGTTTTACTTTTTATTTCTTACTTTCGCTGTATTTTTATTTTATTTTTATTTTTTAATTCATTTTCATTTTACAACAAACACATCATCAGGGACCAGGTGACGGACTCCAAACCAATTCCCATATCCCTCTGCCTCCCAAAAAACAACCCCTCACACCCTGTGGCTGCCTCCTCATCTCAGCCCTTCTTTACTGACCTGAGCTTTGCTCTCTGTTCCTTATCAGCTCCATCCACTGATTAAAGCAACTTTTAATCTTGATTTATCTCCTCTCACTGGCTGCTTTCCCTTTGCCACAAGGTCTCCCCGCTCTTCCACAGCCATCCTTTCATCCATTATCCCTCAGCCACTGCTGAGACTCCCCCCTCCAAATGTTCCCACTTCCCTGGCAGCGGCTCATCTCCCACCTCCCCACAAAGGCTGGACATTTCCAAAAATCCTCGCTCCAACCCAACCTGCAGCTCCCATCAACTCCAGTTACACACATTCCCTTTCCCAACTTCCTGTCTCTTTAACCCACAAGAGCAAGAATTAGGAAAACTTCATTTTGGCTGCAAAGCCGAACTCCAAACGTGCCGTCGCTCCGGGCCGGGAACACCAGGGCACTGCAGGTGGAGCTTTGGGCAGGGATGGGGTTGGATTGGGGGGTTTTGCTCCCCCACACCTGAGCAGGGCTGTAGCCGGCGGCTCCCATCCCGATCCTGCTCGTGCCGCTGGAATTCAGCTGATTCAGTGGCCTCTGGGCTTCAAAAGGCACCTTCAGTTCTCCAGTCAAAGGCTGTGGCTCATGAGATCCACGGGGCAGGATCAGGGAACGCCGGGCAGGGCTGGGAAATGTGCATCTGCGAGGAAGGGCGAGGGCACAACCGCCTCCCTCTGTTCTGGTTTGGCAATTCCTTCTCCGCAGATCTGGAAACGCTACAAAGGTGGGGGAGCAACCACCTGCCCCTGCAGATCAGCAGCCCCGGGGGGATGTGGCTTCCAGCAGCTCCCAGGTGATGGAGACTCTCCCTCTGGATTTTATTTCTCTCCATTTCAGATTCTGCCCCGTGTTGTGACCTCAGGAATGACGTAAGGTGTGTTTACTTTGCACACAGTACATTACACACGATATATTTCAAATATATATGATTTAATTCTGATTAATAGGATCCCACCAGGGCGTTGTGTAGCTCCGCTGTTATTCCAGGGATAATCTCCTTGGCTTGGCACGTCCCTGTTTGTTATTTTACGGCATCAGAACTACAAAAACTTTATAAATCAGGGAAGGTTTGAGGTTGAAAATGTACATTGAGCACTTAAGACACATGATCTGCTGCAGCAAAGGCACGGTGATGTCCAGGACTCACCTCCAGGACCCTGGGAGCTGGATGATTCCAGGGAATGTGGTCATCGATGAGAAAGGAAAAGCATCGCTGCAGGGTTACATCCTTTCCTTGGGTAGGTTTTTGCTGTTTGTGGATCAACTGCTGCCTCGTGGAGACCAGAAAAAGAGCTGGAACAGCTCCTTAAGAAGCCAAGGAAGCACCCATGGAGCAATCCCTTTACCTTGGTTTCCTGGGAAATAAAAAAAAAGGCTTGTGAGGAGAGATTTGGGAATGATGCTGATGAATGCTTTGGGTGGGATTTGCCCCATCTCACTTCAATTGCTCAACAACTGGCCCTTCCAAATCAAAATTCATTAGTCAACAGATAATCAACAGATCCTAAAATCCATGATATAATTCCCGTCTGCAAGTTCCTAGTTCAGCTGATCCTTTGAGAGGTGACAGCTCAGGCTTATTAGTTCTTAGGCTGTCGTGTTTTTTGAGATGAACTCATCCTTCCAAGCATCCAGGACAACTGGGAAAAGGAAATACCAAAGTCTGGGAGAGGGAGACTCACTGAGTTGCCTCATCAATGATTTGGAGGAATTTTGGGAACAGTTTCTTCATGGGAAGGGTTGTAAAGCACTGGAACGGTCCCCATCCATGGAAATCTTCAAAAACACGTGGATGTGGCACCTGGGGACACGGTTTAAGGGTGAACATGGAGGTGGTGCTGGTTGATAGTTGGACTTGATGATTTGGAAGGTCTTTTCCAGCCTTAATGATTCTGGGATTTTGGCATTCCCTCTGGAATGTGAAATGTTGAGGATTCCTGGGCGTGCTGTGACTCTTCCCAACACCCGGAAAGGTTCAGTTTTATCCCAGCTCTCTCACCCTGGGATATGATCAGGCAATGAGTTACAGATGCTGAGCATTCAATCCCCTTATCCTTAAAAACTGCTATTTGTTGAATTTACTGGGAAATTCCTTAATCCCAGAAAAAAACCCATTAACAGCCCATGATTTACATCCTCCTAAATAACAAGTGCCAGCTCCCCACACGGATCCGTGTGCTGCAATCCAGAGTGTGGGATTTGATTTCCTTCTCACTGACACGATTGAAAAGATGGATTTGCCTTGTTCAACACGAGGGAGAAATTCTGTTTCCAGCACAGCCCTAACTGGGTTTTTCTTGGACCGTTTTCCTTGATTCTCCTTTCTTCCACACTCTTCCCTTGCCCAGCCTGGTGCTTTCCAGCTGATTTGGCAGGAGCTGGAGGTCGCAGCTGAAGGATCGTGGTAGTGCTGGTGGTAAAGCACTCAATTTGTAGGGAGGGTGGAATTTCCATAATTCCAATGGCTGGAAGTCATCCCTCATCTTCCAGAATCCCATCGGTGCCCACGGAGCCAGACAACTCCTGTGATTCCCTGGCAAAGCATCACAGAGCAGCTCAGGCTGTGGGATGTGCCCTAAGATTTGTCCAAATGATCCATAGAAAAGCTCACAGGAGGTCCAGCAGGCCTAGAAAGGATCCAAGCAAGTGTCGCCACGGTCAAAATTCCAAGTGAACATTTCAGAGGTGACACATCCAGAAGGAAAAGAGGATAAGGCGCCAGCAACAGGAAACCAGGTCGAGATCCCAAAGACCAGCAGCAACATTTTGTTTTCCCACTGCCAGGCAGAGAAGTTTCTGTCCAGCTTGGATGAAGGGACACTCTGGATCCTCCCTCATTCCGAGTCGGATCCTTGGCTGGATGCAGGAATGTGCCAGGGCTGAGCCTCAAACACTGGAGATGCTGGAAGGAGGAGAAATAACGTCAGGATCAGATTAACTCAGGCAGAGAATTCACATTCTAAACCTGTTTAGGTGCTCAGCCAATCCTTGGGATTTTGGTGGCATTTAATACCTCAAATACCTTTACAAATCTGGATTATTTCCCTCCGTCATCTCATTATAGAGAAAATCAGCATCAATCAAAACATCTTGACTTTTCCTGCCACTTCCTGGCAATCTGCAGACATTCCCTGGCAAAGCCCAGGTAAAGTTTACCTCAGGAAAAGCCTGGCAGAGTTCACAAAGGTCCTGGAGAGGTCACCGAAGGAATTAAGATGGGATTTGTCTCTCTCTGATACAAAAAAAAAAATTACATAGTTTTGCCTTGCAAATTGCCCCTCATCCAAATGCAATCCCTCAGGGATCATTTCCTTGGGATTTTTTTACCACAGTGGTGTTTGTAAGGAGTTTGCTTCCCCACTAACCCTTTCCTCAGGCACGGAATTCCCTGCCATGCAGAGGGAATTCAGCTGCAGCCGAGGCCGGACACGGCACATCCCGGCAGGCACCAGTTCCCTCCACCTTTCTGGCACCAGTAGCAGTCACTGGGTGGCCACATCCCTGCAGGAATTCCCTGTGCTCCCACATCCTCTCTGCCAGCAGCACTTGGAGTTTGATTCCCAGAAGCTCAGACACTCAAACACCTTCTTCCCATTCCCATTCCCTCTGGAGCCGAGCAATGAATTCCTGGGAAGCCATCCCAACCCTGCTGCCAGACCAGCAGAATTCCCTGGATTGACTGGAACAGCCAACACCGCATCCAAGGCCCAGAGCCTGCACTTAACTCTGGATGACTTGGCTCTAATCCAGCTCACAACATTCCCACAGCTCTGTCCAGGCGATGGAATTCCAGGATGAGGGTCCTATTTTGTAGGAACCTTGTCTGGCTTTAGCACTGGGAGGGACTGTGAGCCTCTGGCCTGATCCTGATGCTTTTATGGCCCGGATGCATTTATGTCCCGCTTCCCACATGGAGAAGTCTTTGTGTGTTTTCCTTAGGCCTCACTCATGGAATCATGGAATCATTTAGGTTGGAAAACCGCTCCAAGATTGAGTTTAATCATTCCCTGAGCACTTCCAAGACCATCACTAACCCATATCCCCAAGCATCACATCCACAGGGAGTTTAAATCCCTCCAGGGATGGGAATCCACCACTGCCCTGGGCAGCTGTGCCAGGTCTGGACAACCCTTTCCAGGAGGGAATTGTTCCCAATATCCAATCCTATATCCAACCCAATCTTTCTCATCCCAGTGCTTTCCCCTTCAGCTGTGTTTAGATCCTTTCATCTCCCACAGGAGGATTTGTGATCACTCACTTCCTCCTCATGGAGATGGAGGAGCCTATGGACCTGCTAAAAATGCAGGATTCCAGGGAGATCCAGAGGGATGCCGGAGCTTTCCATGTGCTCCATCATCTCCCTTCTAGATGGGATCACCAATAATTACTGGACAATTGTTGCCTTGTAGGAGCTCTGCCCACTCCACCTCTGTGATCTCCCCGAAAATCCCAGCAGTGTCCCATCAGAATCCTATTTTCCATTGTTCCCTCCAGGTTCTTCATCCTTCTTGCACAACCAAAAACCCTCAGGGGTCACAGATTTTAATCCTTATGGGATTAAAGCCATAATTAAGCCATTAAAACCCACTTGTGAACCGAGAGGACTTTCACCAAAACCTGCACAAGTGTTGGTGCTCCTCAAAGGTACCCAAAAGACTTTCCCAGGGGGCTGCAGAGACTGAGGACCTTCGGGAGACATGGAGAGTTTCCCAAGCCAAGCTCACACTGAAACGGCACAAGATTCTTTGGGATGGTGTCATTCCATCTCCTTATTTTTGGGAGGCATTCCTCAATCAGCTGCTTCCTCAGCTGTTCTCTGCCTGGTGTTCACTGCTCTGTGCTGGAATTTGCTGAGGGCTCTGGTTCCAACCCAAACACACCAGCTCCTCCCGGATTCTCTCCAGGACCTGGCAGAGTCCCTGGACTTTGGAGGGAGCCCAGGGCCACATCTCTTGCTCTGCCAGGCAGTGTTGGTGAGTTAAACCCATGTGGAGCCCGTGCCAACGTTCATTCCAAGATGACAGCTGGGACAGGTGGGTTTGGGAAGTGCTGGATGTGACATCTCTGGCCGTAAGTTCTCTTCCGATGCAGCAAATCCCTGTCATCGGCATTCCCACCATCCCTGTCCTTCCCCCACAGCCAGTGTCACCTCCTTCCCTCTGGGCTCTAAATGTAACAGCTCTGCTGGTGACAAGGACAGCGGGATTGCTTGATCCCAAGCACAGACACGGGTTGGGGGACGAAGGGATGGAGAGGATCCCTGAGGACAAGGACCTGGGGGTGATGGTGGATGAAAAGCTCAACAAGCTCCAGCCCAGAAACCCCCCATGTCCTGGGCTCATCCCACAGCAGGGGAGGGGGGATTCTGCCCCTCTGCCCCCTCAGGTGAGACCCCACCTGCAGAGCTGCCTCCAGCTCTGGGAACAACAGCAGAGGGATGTGGAGCTGCTGGAGCGAGTCCAGAGGAGGCTCCGGAGATGCTCCGAGGGCTGGAGCCCCTCTGCTCTGGAGCCAGGCTGGGAGAGCTGGGGGGGTTCACCTGGAGAACACAGGGATCCAGGGAGAGCTTGGAGCCCCTTCCAGAGCCTAAAGGGGCTCCAGGAGAGCTGGAGAGGGACTTGGGACAAGGGATGGAGGGGCAGGAAACAGGGAATGGCTTCCCACTGGCAGAGGGCAGGGAGAGATGGGAGATTGGGAAGGAATTCCTGGCTGGGAGGGTGGTGAGGCCCTGGCACAGGTTGCCCAGAGAAGCTGTGGCTGCCCCTGGATCCCTGGGAGTGTCCAAGGCCAGGTTGGAGAAACCTGGGGCTAGTGGGAGGTGTCCCTGCCCATGGCAGGGGAGTGGAACAAGATGGTCTTTAAGGTCTCTTCCCACCCAAACCATTCTACAATTCCGCGATCTGGATATTGCCAGGCTCTAGAACAGCCTCCCCATGGGACAGGACACCTTACTGACATGGAGCTCTGCTCTCCATCCTGGTGACATCTCCAGTCCCTCTCCCACGTGGAGCTCGGACGGGTGCCGGTCGTATCCCGGCGTTCCATTGGGAGCTCTGGGCCAGGGCCTTTGCCGCTGCCTTGGGGGGCAGGTTCCCAGCGGAGCGATGGGCGGCCCAGCTGGGACGAGCTGGTGGCTTTGGAAGATACTCAGGATCTGCAGAAAGCCATATCTGGGAAGAGAAGACAACATCAACATCCCAACAGCTTCAGAGGGACTGGAAAGCTTGGAATCCACTGAGAAATTCCACAAATTCTACACATTCTACACATTTTATCCCTAGATGATACGAGGTCTTGCAGTGGCCTGTGCTGTGGGATTAAGTTTACCTTGAGGACAAAAGGACCTCACTAGAAAGTGATGCCAGTAAAGCTGAAGCCACATTAATTAATTAATTAATTCTCCACAGCAATTCAGACGTTAATCCCCCAATTTCCCCCCCTCCCCCCGTGCACGTGGCTGTGTCTGATCCCAGCCTTGCTTGGTGTTTGGAAGTGTAAAGGGTGAAATTTATTTTAACAGAAGATCAAAATTCTATTATTATTATTATTAGTAATAATAATAATAATAATAATAATATCTTAATATCAGAGTTTATTCCTTGAGGAAGATCCCCAAAGATTAAAAAAAACCCACAGGTTATTCTGACCAACAACTTGGGTTTTTCAGGCTGATACGAATTGTTTGGTAAGAATAGTGAACAAACATTATCATGTTGAGTAAATAAAATTGAAAATAGGGTTTGCAGAAGATAAATGTACATTGGGCAGGACCATGTGTGGGTGCTGGGAGCCCTGGATCTTCATCTTCTGCCCATTATAAATATGATTTTTACTCCAAACATCAATTCTCTCCCCACTGAAGAGACACGAGGGGGGGTTCCTGTGCATCCCTAGGAAGGAACGTGGCCCTAATTCATTCACAGCCCTAATTAACTTAATCCACTGCAATTTACTATTCCTTGTAATTGAGCTAATTTACTTTAATTTATTCTAAATGAAGTGGTCGCACTCTGTGCTTTCCACAATCACTAATAAACTCCAAAACCTCCCAGGTTTTCCAGGGGAGAACTGATTCACCCCATGCAAACGTGGAGCCGGTGGATGCAATTCCAGGACTTGGGTCATCACCTTCATTAGGTGTTTTTATTCCATTTTGGTGTGTTGTTGCCTCCTGAGCCGGGAGCTCCCTCTAATAACCCTTTTTCCATCTTTATTATTAGCTGTAATTCACTTTATTCTCACCTACTTTCTGCACTTGAATCACTGATCTATTCAAGGGCTGCCTTTTAATTTGACTTGATGTTTGCCTGCCTTGGGCACTTATTCTTTCATCATGGTCTCTTTTTTTTCTTCTAAGGATTTACTGAAAGATTTGCACATTAAGCCTCTTTATTTGGACTTGATTAAATAAGAGCCTTTTCAAAGGTCTTCATTTCAGCAAGGTTTTCCAATGCTGCTTTAATAACAAATGGAAATTAATTTTGCATTATTCCTGGTGAATTATATTTATATATATATTTATATTCTTTTTCTATGCACCAGCCTGGTGTAACCTCAGCTTTATTGTCTCATAGTGCTGCTGTCATTAAAGGAGGTTTTGTGTGAGAATAAAAAGCACAGCTCTTCTACTGGAACGTGGACAACTCTAAAATCAGGAGGAACAGAAGCCTTTGGAATTCCAGCCCAAGGTGATTGTGCCTTCCTGCTCAGGTTCATTAACTTTGAAGAGCAATAACTTTGGTAAAATCTGGGGGGGAAAGAATCAAATTAACTTATTTTAGGCCTGAACTGAGATTTTTTTTTTTCTCTTCGGGACTGACAACGAAACAGCTTTAAACGTGAAAGTGGGAGATGTGGTGGGATGAATCCGTGGCAGGACGCTCGGATCAGAGGGAACCACTGGAGAGTGGAAACTGTAAGACAAGGGCTGAATAATTATAATCATCATTATTTATATCATTTAACAGCGACTGAATGCTTTTCCTTGCAAACAGGCTTATTTGGGTCGGGAGGAGCCTCCCCATCCCTGGAGACAATGCCTGTCTTTTATGCAAAACCTCCAACCCCTTCCCTGGCATTCGTGGAAAAACACATTCCCAGATCTGCTTCCCGAAAGCCCCTGACACGCCCGTGAGCACGTCCCTCTTCCAGCAGTTATTCGTTTCCACATCCACAAAAAAAACCCAACCCCATGGAGTTTTCTGGAAGCCAGACTTCCCAAGGCTCCTCTGATGGAGGGGATGCCCTATTTTTCCAACCCGGAGCACAAAGAAGCCTCAGTGCCAGACCTTTGCTGGGGCTCAGCTCGGCGACAACCGAGCGACAAACCGCTGCCACCGGGAGCTGTGGGCAAAGCAGGGAAGCTTTGGGAAGGGATTCGTCCCGAGGGAATTGTGCCAGGGCTTTGTGGAAAGCGTGGAAGTGGAGCAGAGAAAGGGAGGGGCAGGGAACGAGGTCACTGTCCACACACCGACAGTCACTGTCCCTTCCCCACCCACGGCAGGTCCCCCTTGATGATTTATAAATATCTATTTATAAACAGTTTTCCTCCATTGCCTCTTTGATTTAATGTTTGATTGGACTTTATGGCTCTGGGCCTGCAGCCGGGCTGGGATGAGGGAGGAGGGAATACCAGGCACGTGCTGCTCTTGGCTGCTTTGGGGAGGTGTGTGTTGGGTGGGGGGATCCTGCTCCTCTACAGGAGAAATGGGGCTTTCTGAGTCTTTCCACCCTTTACATCCATGATTTTGGACTCCTCCCGTGCTTTTCAGCCTTCCTTCCAGGAGCCCAGAGACACTGGGAGACACCCTCGGGCTTGCTGCTTGAAATTCCCGAATTCTGGCTTGTGGGATTGGAATGTGGAAGGGGAATGAGCCCCTTCAGAGGGGCTGATGGACCTGCCTGAGGTTCTTCAAAGACCTTCCCCACTGTCTGGATTTTACTCCTGAGAGTGGAAAACTGTGGCAGCTGGCCATATCCCAGTGGGATTCCCTGAATTTCCACACTGGAATATTCCTGTCCTGACACTTAATTGTATTGACTTTAATAACAGCTGCATGGAAAGGTCTAAATTGATAAATTTATGTACATTTACAATCCCCTGTGAGCTCAAGAAGAGTTTGGACAAGACTTTCAGGGACATGGTGGGATTCTGGGAATGTCCTGTGCAGGGCCAGGAGTTGGACTGGATGATCCTTGTGGGTCCTTTCCACTCGGGATATTCTATAATTCCATGATTTTACATCAGGAGCACTTCCCTAAGTGAAAACTCGGAGCTCAAATATTCCTGGGAGTGCATGACATGGAGACAGTTGATCCAATTCCGGGCTGGAGATACTTGCCGGGGATTTCTCCTTCCGGAGCTGGTTGGATCCACATCCCGCTCTCCTTTTCCTCTCAGCTGCCTGTTGGCTCAGGTCTGGGGTCTTCCCTCCTCCCTTCCTTCTCCTGCAGAATCCAACACAACAGGATTAATAAATGCTCTGGAATTACTTCCCCGGGATTGAGAAAGAGGAAAATCCCTCGTGCTGTTGCCACCCGAAAAGCCACAATTTAAGAGCCCACGTTTGATCCCACCTGGGGCAGCCCAAGAGAGCACAAATCAAGCTGTGGGCTCAGACTGGTGGGGTTTTTTTAATTTATGATAAGCTGTTTTTTAGGTTATGAGAACTTTCTAGCACTCAGAACACGCCCTTAGCTCCAGACTTCCTGATTTAGACAAAATCCAGATAACATGTTACAGGAAAATTCACACTCAAGGAGTTTAACTCAATCAATTTGAGAGTTTTCAGTGAAATCGGTGTAATTAGTAGACTAAAACAGGTTGGGGGGGCTGCCCCTCCAGCAAGGTGTTTATTCACTATTTTTATAGCCAAATTAATAAATATATAAATTTTAAAAACATGTTAAATATATAAATACATATAAACATATATAATATAATGATGCATATTATTATATATAACTATATAATTATATGTAATTACATATAATTACATATTAAATATAAAGATATCTAAAATATCTAAATATACAAATACATAAAATCATAGAATCACAGAACATCCTGAGCTGGAAGGGGCCCACAAGGATCATCCAGTCCAAGTCCTGGCCCTGCACAGGACATTCCCAGAATCCCACTATGTCCCTGAAAGCATTGTCCAAACTCTTCTTGAGCTCACAGGGGATTGTAAATGTCCATAAATTTATCAATTTAGACATTTCCATGCAGCTGTTATTAAAGTCAATACAATTAAGTGTCAGGACAGGAATATTCCAGTGTGGAAATTCAGGGAATCCCACTGGGATATGGCCAGCTGCCACAATTTTCCACTCTCAGGAGTAAAATCCAGACAGTGGGGAAGGTCTTTGAAGAACCTCAGGCAGGTCCATCAGCCCCTCTAAGGTGCTCATTCCCCTTCCCCATTCCAATCCCACAAGCCAGAATTTGGGAATTTCAAGCAGCAAGCCCGAGGGTGTCTCCCAGTGTCTCTGGGCTCCTGGAAGGAAGGCTGAAAAGCACGGGAGGAGTCCAAAATCATGGATGTAAAGGGTGGAAAGACTCAGAAAGCCCCATTTCTCCTGTAGAGGAGCAGGATCCCCCCACCCAACACACACCTCCCCAAAGCAGCCAAGAGCAGCACGTGCCTGGTATTCCCTCATCCCTCATCCCAGCCCGGCTGCAGGCCCAGAGCCATGAAGTCCAATCAAACATTAAAATCAAAGAGGAAATGGAGGCAAACTGCACTCTGTTTATAAACACTGACAGCCAAGGGAGAAAATTCAATCCACAATATTCCAACTGGGAGCAAACTGGTCATCCTGGTGGGCCTGATGGCTGGACTTGATCTTGAGGGTCTTTTCCATCCAAAAGGATCCTGTAACCTTTAGACAGAAAGGAGACCGGGCCTTGTGGTTGGAAATTTGGATATCAACCTCTCCTGCTGCATTCTGTTGTCCCTCCCTGTGGTGTCAGAGCATCCTCCTGCAGCAGGTCCCCACCACAATCCCATTTCAAGGTCTGGAAAACGTGGGGAAGGAGGATGAGTTTCTCCAGGGCGTCAGAGCCCAGATGAGAACGGCAGGTCTCTCACTTCCAGCCCTGAACTCGGTGATTCTCACCCCTTTTTCCTCCCATTTTCGTTTCCTACAAGGAATATTTTTCACTCCCAGGAGCCCAGCAGGCCCAGAGAACTGGGCTGGAATGTGACAAGCGGGAGCCAAGCGTTGGGATTCCGAAGGGCAGGGATACAGCACGTCCTTCTCACGCGAGCGAGCCCCTCTTTGTCGGGGCTGCCCGAGAGAACAATTAACTGAAAGTAATTATTTTCTCGTTGGGTAAACACTCCAGGACAATATGCAACTGTTTTTTAGAGCCAGCCTACGTCCATAAATTATCCCATTGAATTAGTGCTGCCTTCCAGAAGCCTGAGCTGGCCGTGAGAGGTGGGGGGAAGGAGGTTGCATTTGGGGCTGAGCTGTTGCCATGAGAGGGAGCAGGGCCCTTCCTCGAGGCACAAGGACATGATCCTGGCAGGGATCCAGGGCAGGGCTGGAATTGGAATCCATTATTCATGCTGAAGTGGGAGGCGAATCTTTTGATTTATTGGCAGCACAAGCAGCAGATGCCTCCCAGTAGAATGGGGACCCAAAGGCCCCTCCTGGTCCCCTGGGGGCAGGTCAGAATCCCACAGGAAGATTTCCTCACTCGCTTCCACACGTAAGATAAAAATCTATCACTTCCCCTTTGCAATATTTCTTTGTGCCCAAAGAGACAAATCCTTGCTGATGTCTGGGAGGGTTTGTTTTTTTTTTTTGGGGGGGGGGGGGGGGGATATAACAAAAAGCTACTGGGACAATCCAGGAAGAAAACAAACCAGACCTACCAGAAACCACCCCCGTGACAAACTGTGACACCGACATTCACGGCCAAAACTTGGCTGAGGGATTTTGATAACCCCTTCCAGGCAATCTGTAATCCAAGCCCTGGCTGGGTCTCTTCCCTACCACCTCACCACTCCCTGGGCTGTGCAGCTGATCATTGCTCTTCTTAATTTCACCGCCCAGGGACTGCAAAGCTTCTCCCACCCTGCCCCAACCCAACCCACCAACCTCCCAGAGAACATTCCGAGGGATCTCTGTCCCGTCTCCTTCATTCCACGGAACCTCCTTCAGTGGTTGCTGCCACTCAAGTTTTTAGAGCACGGGCTCGTTACTTGCTGAGCAAGAAGCCAAGAAATCCATCAGAAAAGAAAAGAAAAAAAGCTTTCAATTATCACCCAGATTGCAGATGAACACCTTTCTGCCACTTTCTGGGACAGTGGGATGGTTCCTCTCCCCAGTGACAAGAAGCACCAGCACAATCCAGGCCAAACCCTCCCCCAGCTGCTCCCCAGAAACCCATTGATTTATTTTTCAAAGCTAAATGGCCAATTATGGTTTTATAGCCCGAAGAATATGTCTTGTGTTACCATTTATAGGACTCCCTTCATCTCCACTCCCCTGTGTAATTGAGAATTCACTGTAGCTTGTTACGCTTCCCGTGTTCCACTTTTTTTTCTGGCTGAGCAGGGAGAAGTTCTGCGTTGGGAATTCTCAACAGAGCTGTTTTGATGCTGCTGTGGAAGGGACCACGTAGAGAAAGACTTGTCCCAAAAGGACAACAAAGAAAGAGATGACACATCTTTGTCATCATGGATGGCAAGGAGTGACATTTCACGCAGGCAGACAGGGATGGGACAAGGTGGAACAGTTTTAAACTGAAAGAGGAGAGATTTAGAGGAGACATTAGGAAGGAATTCTTGGCTGGGAGGGTGGGGAGGGGCTGGCATGGAATTCCCAGAGAAGCTGTGGCTGCCCCATCCCTGGAAGTGTCCAAGACGAGGTTGGACAGGGTTTGGAGCAACCTGGGATAGTGGGAGGTGTCCCTGCCCATGGAACTGAGTGAGTTTTAAGGTCCTTTCCAACTCAAACTATTCTGTGATTCTGTGGAATAAGATGATCTTTAAATTCCCTTCCCACGCTGGATTCATGAGGACACCTGGAGAAAAGAAGGATCCAGGGAGAGCTTGGAGCCCCTTCCAGAGCCTAAAGGGGCTCCAGGAGAGCTGGAGAGGGACTGGGGACAAGGGATGGAGAGACAGGACACAGGGAATGGTTTCCCACTGGGAGAGGGCAGGGAGAGATGGGAGATTGGGAAGGAATTCCTGGCTGGAAGGGTGGGGAGGCCCTGGCACAGGTTGCCCAGAGAAGCTGTATCTGCCCTTGAAACTCTGGAAGTGTCCAAGGCCAGGTTGGACGGGGCTTGGAGCAACCTGGGATAGTGGGAGGTGCCCCTGCCCATGGCAGGGAAGTGGAACTGGATGAGCTTTAAGATCCCTTCCCACCCAAACCATTCTGGGATTCCAGGAACTCTGCCATTAAAAGCCAATATTCCAGCAGGGCCCCCCTGACTCAATGACCAGCAGAGTCCTCCCCTCTCCCTGGACCAGAAACCTGTTGCAGAGCGAGCCCGAGCTCCGGGGACATTTTAACCAGCTCCAAGAGTGACGAAAAACTGGATTTTTTTTCATTACCTCCTGAATTCTGCACAATTTACCCCGAAATTAGGCGGATTAACTTTGATCCAGTGACCGGCCTCACACCTTGCTTTGATGGTGGCGTCAGGAATCCCTTTGATGTGATCCTTGTTTGTTCACAGAGCTCCCTCCGAGCCCGCTTTTCCTTGGCACAGCACAACTCCAGTGGTTTGTTGGCTCTCAGGTTTCCACCCTCCGAGTGCTCTCTCCCGTCATTCCTTCTCTGCCATCATTTTGTCTCTCTCCTGCTTTCCTGCAAGTCCTGCCACGTCCCCTCACACATTCCCGTGACCTCAAGAAAACCCTCCTCCCTCTCTATCTTCACCCGGGGCTGCAGCAAATCCCGCTTCCTCTCCCCGACTCCCTTCGGCAAACCCTGGGAAATTGTTTTAGCGTCTCATTTTACACAGGTTTCGTTACCTCTGACATCCATTTTACATGAGGGGTGGTTGTTGTGCCCTTGAGCTCCAAGAATCCATCTAATCTGAGGAACAACCCGCACCTGACACCGCCCGGGGGGGCGGAGATTGTTATCCCGGGTTTCTGTTCTCCCTCGGTCAGGGCAGGGTCTGCCCGGGCCTGGAGCTTGTGCCGGGGGTGGAGCAGCTTCCACAGCATTCCCAGGAGATTCCAAGCTCAGCCAGCTGGACCTGGACACAGTTTGGGGTCTGTGGGTTGTTCAGAACAAGGCTTGGCACTCCCCAGAGGGACACCCTGACCAAAGGGCAGGGAACACAATAAAGAGCCTTTCTGGGAGGATTTCTGGGAAGGGGCAGCAGAGGGGACTCAGGTGGCGACGTATCCATGGAAAAGAAGCACCAAACATCATTGTGTGAGCGGGAAGCTGGGTCAGCACCTGAAATGCTGCACCTGTGCTGCTGAATAATCATTGCAGAGGAGCCCAGGCAGCAGCAATTACCTCCAGCTTAGGTGATATTAAAGGCAGATCCTCGATAAACAAGCAAATCTCACAGAATTCCACTCTCTCCCTGCAATAATCCTCCATAATTGAGGATAAATGCCAGATTTGCTGCAACATTGCACAAATGGAGAGAGGCTCAGCTCTCACTTAGGAGGAGAACACAGTGAGTGGGTTGGCTGTGTCATTACCAACTCAGAATTGTTTGCATTTGGTTCTCAGCTGCATCTACGGCTCCACGCTGGGAAAAAATGACTTTTCAACTCTTTAAACAGGGTTTGTTCCACTTTTTTTTTTTTTTCATGGCCAGCACAGCAGAACCCTAAACCCCGCATAAACCTTTGGGGGCTGCTGCCCAAAAAAAACGTTTAGAACAACTGGAAAACAACGCCGGGACATTCGTTTGCGACAGGAGACGTTTTGTCCAAACATTTAGTGAAAAGCCTCAAAGAACTCGGCCTAAAAGTGGTGCTGGAGTTTGGAAACACACCACAGAAAGAGGGTGAGGTGGAAACTGGAAAGCTCTTTGAAGTAGTGCAATACCCAGGGACCGGGGGACGCGGATTAAAACGTGATTCATAAAAGGCTTTTGCTCCGGCACTGGGAACGCTGTGGAACAGCCCGGAGGAGTGGTGGGTCCAGCAGAGTTAATCACATTGGGAAAGAGCTGCACAGGAGCTCAACTGCCAAATAATCCCTGGCTGGGGTAATTCACGGGCTGATTGTTCCTGTGCACGGGGATAATCTTGGCTCTATCAGTTATTTACTTTAATACAAGCCGGGCGCTTTCACTGGGGCTTGGTTGGTTCCCAAGGTTTTTGTTGGCACGGGGAGGAGGAATCTCCTGCTCTCTGCACATTCAGCTGTGCCTGGGCAGTCCTTTGCACAGGGATTCCCACAGGAACCGGGCAATGGTCAGGCTGATCCAGCTCCTGTTCCCTGGGCTCGGATCCGTGGCAGTGTCAGCTTTTCCCATTGGCTGCCCCAAGCCCGGGAAACATCAGAGGTGGCACTGACAGGGACTTGAACAAGAAATGGGAAAACACTTCCCACAGGTGGCTCCTGCAGCCTCCTCATTGCTCCTGCTGCTGCTTGTTAAAAGCATAGGAACGTGACCACAGACCTAAGATTTGGAAGAGATCTGATGGAAAGGAAAACGTGGGGCTGTCCTGACACAGATCCATGTGCAAAACTCTCCTTTGGGGTGGAAATGCTTTTCCTTTTCCCAGTGCCTGACCAGGTCATCCCGGGAGCCCAGGAACCGACGGATCCAGGCAGTGTGGGCACAGACACTATTCATTACTTAAATGTTCTATAGTTCACACATCCTCTTTCACCTGCCCCCCAGCTCGATCACCAAAACCTCTTTGTAACTAGAGTATCCCCGAAGTGATGGAATTCTGTTCCATCACATTTAATTCATCCCTTTGTGCAAAAACTGCAGATTCCTCTAACTTTGCAGCTTTATTTTGAAAGACTTCAGCAAACTCTTGTCCTAATGTCAGACATGAGAGCAGTGACTGCTGGGTCAGAACCACCTTGTGGGGTGGGGGTGGGTGTGTGTGGAGGGGGAAGGGATGGGTGGGGTCATGTCCCTCATGGCAGCCCCTGGATCCACTTGGGGAATTCCCAGAGTAGCTGGCAGTCACAGCCTGGGAAAACTGTAACACCCCACAGCTCCTGCAGCCCCTCACAGGGACAGTGGGAACACTGCCCTATAACACCCCACAGCTGATATGGGGGCAGTGAGGACACTGCCCTATAACACCCCACAGCTCACAGGGACAGTGAAGACACTGGCCTATAACACCCCACAGCTCCTATGGGGACAGTGAGGACACTGCCCTATAACACCCCACAGCTCCTATGGGGACAATGAGGACACTGCCCTATAACACCCCACAGCTCACAGGGACAGTGAGGACACTGCCCTATAACACCCCACAGCTCCTATGGGGACAGTGAGGACACTGCCCTATAACAACCCACAGCTCACAGGGACAGTGAGGACACTGCCCTATAACACCCACAGCTCCTATGGGGACAGTGAGGACACTGCCCTATAACACCCACAGCTCCTATGGGGACAGTGAGGACACTGCCCCATAACACCCCACAGCTCCTGCAGCCCCCGGTCTTCCCCAAGGTCCCAGTGGCAGCTCCATAATCCGCCTCTCCCTCTTTCTCCTCCTCTCTTCTTGCTCCCTCTGCTTCTCTTCCTGTGCTCCTTTCTTGATGCTTTGGGTGCCTTGGAACTGGAGAGGTTGGATTTTAACTCCAGTGTTATGGAGGGGTTGGATTCTGACTCAGGTCTCATGGATTCATCTGTGCTGGCTCAGTGTTGGGGCAGAACATTTTCGTCCAGCTCGTGTGGTGCCCTTAGGAACTTTTCCCAAGTTCCCTTATTTTCTCCCCTAAATTATCAATAATTATCCCCTCTTGGGAACAAGCCCGTGGCCGATTCTCTTTGTGCCATCTCCAGGTATTAAAGCACCCGATATTTTTAAGTCAAACCCCTGGCTGAGCCCATGAGCTCACACCTGATTCTCCCACTGCAGATCCCACCACATCCCCCAGGACTCACAGCCTCCAACGAGCCGCTCCTGGAAGGACACAACGGACACAACAGACACAAAGCAGCACAGCTCCAACTACAACCAGACCGAGACCCACCCCCAAAAACAGCCAGAAGAGCTGGAAAACACATCCCGTGTCCCGGAGAAAGCGGAAGAGAGGGAGCCCTTACGCCTGCCTCGCCTGCTCGATGGGGTCCCAGTTGTCCAGGTAGTTGTAGCGGACGGTGTCCGTGGGGTGTCTGTCGGACGAGCGCCAAGGGGGGAGCTCTTTCTTCTCCTTGGTTCTCCTCCTTCCGTGCACGGGAAGTTTCGCCTCCGGGGCGTCGCTTCCGACGGGTTGCACGTCGATAACGGCGAACTCCTCCTTGGGAAGAGGCTGGGAGGAGAGGTGCAGATAAGGAAAATAAGTTTTAGTGAGATTAGCCCAATTTTAGGCTTATCATAATTGGGAATCAACGTTAGTTTTCCCAAGGTCCATTAGGGACTGTGGAGGGAAACAGGCCCCTGACAGTGCTTGTCCCATGTCCCATAACCTACACTAGGATGAGCTGAGCTGCTCTTGAGATGCACTGGCTTCTCCCTCTTGACTACAGAGGGAGTTTGCTTAAACTCCATCCTTTAAAACTCCAGGGCCGAGTTTTGAATTCAGGGCAGGAGAATCCCAAAAATACACGGAGGGAAAAGGGTCGGGAACCAGACCACCCAGTTGTCCCACTCTAGAGGTGCTGGACACGTACCTTTGGCCTGGTGATCCACAGCTCTCTCACCATCTCAATGTAATGCCTCTTCCAGATTCCCTGCTCGAAGGGCGTTGGGCAGAAGTTGATGTACCAGCCAAAACGGAGACACTTCATCATCCAGAGCTGATCCAGCTCAGACAGGTACTTCCAGTACCAGCTCACCTGGGAATGCCCAGTTGAAAGCTGAAAACCCTCAGGGTTTCAAGCATCCAAGGTTCCAGCTACAGACTCCCGTGCTCGGGGTGTAATTCCCCTGGATCCTTAAACCAATTCCTCAGCAACGTTAATGCTCCATTTAAACCTTTGGTTAAACCATTTAAACCCTCGTTTAAACCATTTAAACCCTCGATTAAACCATTTAAACCATTCAAGATCTTCCTGGCATGGGACCCCTCCAACTCAGGATATTCCATGTTTCCAAGTAATTTCCTAACCTGCCTGTGAATGGAGAGTTTGAGTTGCATCCACTGGAGAAAGATATGACAGCAAAGGTTTAGCCAAGCTGAGATTTTGATATATTCTTGATATTACATGGAATATTATGTAAGTGCAGCAATAATGTCACCAGTATGTGAATTTTGTCATTCACTTTGGGCAGCATCTCACAGCACTTCCTCTCATGCAAACATGTTTTTGGAGTCTCAGCCACTGGGTTCCAAATCACACCTGTAACTTCTCAGATTCTCCACATCCAACACTTGACCCTGAAGCATTTTAAAGGATCTGTTTTTTCTTTCTGTGGGTGGTTCTTTGCAAGAGCACAAACTGATGTTTCCCAAAGAATTAAGGCCTCTGCACACAGTGCAAGGTACTTTAGAAGAATGTGACTTTCAGAAAGTGCCAGGCTTCCTTTTTGGGAATAACCAGCCTTGAAAGTGCCACATTCTAAATGCTTTAGCATCTCAAATTACTCTTCACTTCTGTAAATCTTGGCTGGAAGTCTGGCTTAATTTAGGAACTAAGGAACAAGCATCACTCAGCACTTGGCAGCAGCTGCCAAGTCAGAGCTCTGTGCATTCCGAGGAACAGCACTGGTGTGTCTTCACCAAAAACTGGTGGTTTCCTCTTTTTTAACCACTTTGAACCTCAAGTTGGGCTTTTTTTTACCTGTGCACAGCGACAGAGGCTCCGTGGGTCCAGGAAGGAGAAGATGTACAAGGACAGGACTCGAGGAAGCCTCGTGGTAAAATCCATGGCCTCGGTGGGAATTCGGTCCTGGAGCTGCCTGGAGCAGAATTTCTGCTGTGCCAGGGAGCAGCGTTCCAGCAGGTCCACCAGGATCCTCCTCCTCTGCCCATCTGTCCACTTGTCAAACTGAAAAGAGGGAGTTTCAGGTTCAGAGTAAAAGCAGAGCTTCAACTCCTTAAAATAAAGCACACGCTCAGGGCAGGGAAAGTGCGCGAGCAGCAGCTTCTGGTGACTCATCCAGGAGCAAAGGAACTGGGAACAAACGGAGAGGCTGCATGAAAAGCAACTCTGAAGCCACATAACATGTGATTTATAATCCTCAAAGGATCCAGGATGGCCCAGTCCAGGACTCACTCCTGCTTCCAAGACTCCTTGCTCCTGGGACCAGCTCCGAGACTTGGCTTCACTCATGGGAAGGAGGAGATTCAGATGGGTGTTTACAGGATTAGGTCCCAAATCTTGAGTTCTTGCTGATTCCTTGTCTCTCCTGACACTTCCATTCCCCCCACTAGTGCAATATTTGAGTGCCTCACAATTTGTGAAGTATTTTTTCTCCCATTCCCACTGCGCAGGAGAGAAATCCCCACCATGGAGAAGAGGAGCAAAGAGAAACTAAATGAGCTGCTCGTGTGTCACAAGGAGAACCTACAGCACAGAGCAGAGAATCCCAGAATCCCAAAATCCCAGAATCACAGAATGGGTCGGGTTGGAAGGGACCATAGTGGGTCCATCTGATCCCACCTCCCTGCTCGAGCAGGGTCATCCCGGAGCAGGTGGCACAGGATGGTGTCCAGATGGTCCAGGATTGTGCCCAGATGGTCCAGGACTGTGCCCAGATCCAGGAGCACAGTCACAGAGACCTTTGGCAGCATTTCCATGCTCCTGGCAGGTACCTAAAGAGGGGGATGAACCCAGTTGTGGAAGAACTGAGCCCCCAGGGAAGCACAGGAGCACAGGTGGTGTCAGCTGGGTGGGAGCATCGGTGGCGGTGGCTGGTGTGGCACCGGTGTTGATAGCAGGCCATGGGAAGGGCCCTGTCAGCAGGAATCTCCTGGGAGCAGCCTGACCTCATCCCCACAATCGCTGCAATCCGGCTCCAAACCTGCCGGAGCGGTCCTGGCTCCGGGGGCAGCGCCTGAGTGCCAGCAGGGAGGAAGTGCCAGAGGACCAGCAGGCAGGAGCAGCAGGAATCCCCAGTGGGAAGTGCAGGCAGCAGAATGGCAGGGCCAAACGTGGCTTTCCTGAGGTGAAATGTGGGGTTTGGACAAGTGCTGCTTCATCCCGTTTGCAGGAGTGACAGGACAAGGGGATGGTTTTACACTGAAAGAGCACGGTCAGCACAGGGCGGGATGGGGGTTTCCAGCTTCCCCCCTGCCTGTTTTCCTGGGAAATCCAGCTGCTTTGTCCTCCAGCTCTGGGAATCCCAACAGCAGAAGGATGAGGAGCTGCTGGAGCAAGTCCAGAGGAGGTCACAGGTGTTCTGAGGTCTGGAACCCCTCTGCTCTGGAGCCAGGCTGGGAGAGCTGGGGGAGTTCACCTGGAGAAGAGAAGGATCCAGGGAGACCTTGGAGCCCCTTCCAGTGCCTAAAGGGGCTCCAGGAGAGCTGGAGAGGGACTGGGGACAAGGGATGGAGGGACAGGACACAGGGAATGGCTTCCCACTGCCAGAGGGCAGGGAGAGATGGGAGATTGGGAAGGAATTACTGGCTGGGAGGGTGTTGAGAGTCTGGTCTGTAATTCCCAGAGAAGCTGTGGCTGCCCCTGAATCCCTGGAAGTGAATGTTGGACAGGGCTTGGATCTACCTGGGATAGTAGAAGGTGTCCCTGCCCATGGCAGGGATTGGAATTGAACGATCTTTAAGGTCCCTTCCAACCCAAACCATCCTGGTATTCAATGATCCTCCTTCCCTGCACTGCAGAAGCCGCCTTGACCCAAACTCACCATCTTTTCAAAGGGAAAACTGAACAGTTTGGGGAATTCCCCTCCTTGGGGAATGCTGCTTTTCCCTCTTTCCTTCCTTCTCCCAGGTTGGCCATCCCCAAACCACACAGCCTCTTTTTTCACAGGGCTGTTTCCCGAAGCCAAATTTCCACTTGCTCTGCAGGTCCCATCACAGCACATTCAGTTCTGCATTTAACCTCAGGGACATTTAAGTCCTTGGTTAAAAGTGACCTCCAAAAATGAAAAATATTAAGAAAAATTACTTTTTTCCAGGGTTTTCTTTATTCCTATGTGTAAATGGTTTAATGTCCTGTGTCCCTTCCTTTTTCTTTCAGAACAAAACAGACTAGAAAGTCAGATTGTTTTCCCTCTTCTTCCCCCCTAACAAATCTATGCTCTGGCAGAATAATAGTTTAAAATATCCTGTGCAGATGAAAGGTAATTGAGAAGTGATTTCTTTCCTGATCATCGTGAAGAACTCTTTGTTTCACTCTGTATTTTTACTTGGATGAATTCCAGCACCGGAGAGTAAACAGCTCTTCCCTTTCTTGCAAACCCCTCTGCAAGACCTTCGAGAAGGTCGGAATGAAGGAAGGATGGAATTGGCATTCCTGATGTCCCAGAGAGATGAGAAGTCAAATAGGGAAAAGCTCCCAAATCCCCCTTTTTAGACACAAATGGAATTTAAGGAATACTCCCCTTTCCTCTCATCCCCGTTTTGCACAGGACTTCCACCTCTAATGATGTTTAGCAGGGAAAAACTGAAGCAGGACCTTGGGATTTGGGGCCTGGAAAGAGAATTTGTGGGTCCCTTCTTAGCTGGGAATATTCTGTGGTTCTGTCACAAATAAAATCGAGGGGGACAGAGGAGGGTTTGCCTGTCCCCTTCTCCCCCTCAGCTGGATAGAAAAGGCTTTCCCTGTCCCAGGAATGCTGCAGACACTGCCCGTTCAGGGCAGCATCCATGTCCTCCTCTCATTAAAACAATCCCCAATCCCCAATTTGCCAAGTTAAGTTTCTCTCCTCCTCCGAGCTCCAGAGACAAGGGAGTCACTGGCTCATTCTCTTCCACATCAAGAGCTCGAGTGAACCAGTCAAAACAAATCGGGCTTCACTTGCCGGGAGACGGATTTGCTCCCGTTTAACCCCTTCCATCCCACCAAGGGTTTTCCAACAGAGTGACTCCTTCCAGCGCCCTGTGCCAGGGAAGCTCCGTTTAAATCAGTGCCAGGAGCACTCGGCCCCTTCTCCATCGCATCCAGCAGCAGCCAAGGAGTTAAGCTGGTGGAATTTGTGTCTTTTCCAGCAGTTAACAGGCATGTCCCCATCCCACATTTGGCTGCCTTTCCCCACAGATCCTCCCCTCGCCTGTGATCCCGGCAACCCAACCAGTCCAACCGGATTCCCTTCACTTCACCTTCTCTCCCCACAGCCAGGAACGGCTTTTCCCCTCGTCTGGGCCTTTCCCAAAGCCCTGGCAAACAATGTCTCCCCAGGGATGGTGTGACATCAGTGCTGGCACTGCTCGGCCCCGCTCCTGGGATCGGTTTACAATTAATCCCTGAGTGCACACACACAAATCGAGAAGCCTGACACCCAGGGCCAGCCCCGGGCCTGCAGCTTATCCCAGAGAGGCCCCTCTCTGCTGGGGGACACGGGTGTTTCCCTGCCTGGAACTGGGAAGGGACACAACTCTCACCTCCAGACCAGCACATGGACCCGAGGTCAGGGGTTACGATCCACAGGCATCCCCATGCTCCACAGAAGTGGGAATGGATTCTCCACTCAGTGAGGCTCTTTTGCCAAGTGGATGGAGATACAATTCCCCCCCCTCCCTCCCCAGCCATCTTCTCGCCAATGGAGGGATTTGTTGGAGACCCAGCACCTGCTTTTCCAGAAGTTTGGATGGTCCTTCAGTGGAAAAAGTTGAGGAACGCTGAGCTGGTTCAGATTTGCTCTTCCTAAACCATTCCTGACAGTGTTTGTCCAGCCTGTTCTCAAAGGACTCCAGGGATGGAGATTCCACCCCTAGGCAACCTATTCCAGCAGGGAATTATCTGTAGAACTGGATTTTGCTCATGTCTGAATTGTGTCTCTGCTCTTGCAACTCAATCCCTTGATTTCTTGTCCCATCCAGTGTGAACACAAGAATCATTCCCTTCCCCTTTTTGAACCTCTTTTGTGCATCCTTAGATGTTACTACATCTTTCCTCCATTTTCCCTTCAGTACAGGGATTGTTTCCATATTTTCTGGACCTGAATCTGTTCTCACATCTTGACTTGTTCTCAGAGTGTCTCGGGCTGGTCCTCAGCTTTCCCAAAATGCAGGGAGCAGAACTGGGAATGACTTGGGGATATTTCCCCTTATTGCCATTGCAAGACACTGGCAGCTCGTGTCCACTTGGTGATCCAGCAGAATTCCCAGCAGTTTCGGCAGAGCTGCTGCACGTTTGGGGTTTCTCAGGTCTCTGGGAATGTTCTTCCCACATTTTCCTTCTTTCAGTTCTAATAGAAACATCTTTGCCCCTTTGCCAGCAATTTCCAAGGGATTTCCAAGGGGTTTAGGTCTCTCAGCTGCTGATATCACACGAAAAGGTGTTTTATGAACAATAATCATTCAATTATTTAGTTTTCTTGGTGTCCCTGAAATTCCTTATCATCAAAATGCACTCATGCCAACAAGTTATGGAAATATTTCCTATAATGACCAAAAAATCCTTAAAATCAAAATATTTGCCTGTAAAGACCAGTCCACGTGCCAAAAAAAATGTCATTAATGACTTATTAACCATAAAGGATAAGCCCCAGTTTCAACCCAAACCATCCCATGATTCTATGCGTGCACTTGGTAGATAAAATGTCATTTATTACAGATTTCAAAGACCCTCTGTCAGGCCATGGCTCACTTTCCCATCAGGAAAATGAATCCCTTTTTCAAAACAGGATGTAAGCTTTACATCCCCATCAGATAATCCCTCGATCAGCCCCAAAATTCATCCGTATTTAAATATATATTTAAAGGGAAAAGTTTACCCATTTTCCAAGGAGGGCTCTTCTTTCTTCAAATACCTGGAAAACACACACACACACACAAAGAAAACGGAATATTTAAAGGGGATTCCATATGTCCTGAGGAAAATACAGCTTAAAAAAAACCAAACTACAAAACAGAAAGAGGAGACCTGAATGGGTGAGTTTGGAAGAAACCTGAGGAGATCCTTCAGTCCGAACTCCCCGATGGGATCAACTAAAGGCTTCAAAACCCAGATGAGCTTTGAGTATCTTCTTGGATGGAGACACCACAACCTCCCTGAACATCAGATTCCCCAATTCCTTCATCATTTCTGTGGCCCTACGCTGGCTTTGGTCCAGTAAGTCCATGTTATTTCTTGTGCTGGGGAGCCCAGGAACGGACAGAACATCCCAGGTCTATCCTCACCAGCACTGCGGAGAGGGGAAGAATCCATATCCCTTGACCTGCCACCTTCACTCTTCCTGATGTGTCCCAGTTTTCAGTCCATTTCCCTCTCCATTTGCACTTCATCAGCTCATCTATTCTTTGAGCATTGAAAGAATTCCTAAAGCCTGGGAATCAATCGGTTTTCCTGGACCTCTCTTCTCTCCCGTGTGATTCTTCTACACAGATCCCTGAAGAGGCCTCAGTCTGCTCTCCTGAATTCCAGAGCTGTGATCCTGCTTTTTATCCCTCTCAGTATCCTGAACTCCATCATCTCCAGGTCCCTGACCTTCACATCCCCAACCATCCCTTCCTTCTTCGGAAGCAGGAGGTCCAGCAGAGCCTCTTCCCTTGTTGATTGTCCCTTGATGATCCGTGTCAGGAAGTTATCAGTGTGCTCATGAAACCCCCCTGGACTCAATGTCCCATCCCTGGAAGTGCCCAAGGCCAGGCTTGGAGCAACCCGGGATAGTGGAAGGTGTCCCTGCTCATGGCAGGGGGTGGAATGAGATGATTTTTAAGGTCACTCCCAACCAAAACCCCCAGGGATGTGGATTCCACAACTTCTCTGGGCAACCTGTGCCAGCCCCTCCCCACCCTCACAACCAGCAATTCCTTCCCAATCTCCCATCTCTCCCTGCCCTCTGCCAGTGGGAAGCCATTCCCTGGGTCCTGTCCCTCCATCCCTTGTCCCAAGTCCCTCTCCAGCTCTCCTGGAGCCCCTTTAGGCTCTGGAAGGGGATCTAAGCTCTCCCTGGATCCTTCTCTTCTCCAGGTGAACACCCCCAGCTCTCCCATCCTGGCTCCAGAGGAACTCTTTGGGAATAGAGTGTGTGGTGCCTCATGTGCTTTGGTCAGACCAGAATTTTGCCTTCCCACCTCTTTATTTTAGGAATTTCATTAATCCTGACTCGGGGAGGCATTGGATGCCTGGAATCTCCTCACATGGACACAACCCGAGCTACTCTCACGTGGCCTTGGCGATGGATTCAATCCTCAGGCAGGAAAACCATCAGGAGCGGGATAACAAGCCCAGTCTTTGTTCCCTGGGCCCTTTACAGTGCGGGGACGATCGGGATCAAAACCCAGCCGAGGATTTATGATGTTGACCTTTATCCATGGGGAGCTGGACCCGAAAAAGCTCCAACACGTGGCCTCCCCTCTCCCACGAAACCGCCCCCGCGCTCAGGATTGTGACCTGGGAAGTGGGGAAAGGCTGCAAATGATTTTTCCAGCAGGCAGATCAAAGAGGGAGGGGGAAAGCCCAGCTTATAAATGCACATAAAACAGCTATTAAGCACGACTAGGGAAACGTGGCTGATCATTACAAAGCCCAGAGATGTCCTTGCTGTGAGAGCCTGCGAAGGGGGTTCCTGCAGAGAAGGACATTGTCAGTGCTGCCGCAGTTGACAGCTTTGGCTCTGTCTCTCTCAGCAGGAGCGTCTCCTGAGAGGGCTGGGAAATTACATTCCTTTTATTTGTACAGTTATGATTCGCTTTATTTGCGGGGGGGAAGGCTCGGCAAAGTCAGAAGGGAAAAAAAGTATCGAGTGGAAAAAAACCCCCACCAAACCCCAAAGCCAACAAGCTGAACTTGGGAAAGGATTTGCCCCCAGCAAGTGATGAATAGTCAAAGATTTGAGTTTTGGGTCGGATAATTCGAGTGGAGCAGGGAGATGTTTATGTAGCCGAGAGCAATGCTAATGGTCTTTGATCAAAGAAAGACACACATTTGCTTTCAGCACTCCTGGAGACACTTCTGAGCTCAGCCCGGCAGAAAGTTCTGCCTCTCCAGGCACTTGGAAGCATTAATTAGCAGCAGAATGGCCCCAAATTGGGATAATCACCCACTGCCTTCATCAAGCCCACGTTTTGTGTCCTCTCCTCCAAGGCCTTGGAGCTGTTCCTATTCCTGCTGTCCTTGGATGCAGCTGGAGGCCCAGGTTGCTCCCGAGATCTCCCTTCTCACATCCATGCCTTCGGGTGGTTTTAAATAAACTCAAGCTCAAGGCTGACTTAGGCTAAGCCCTGCAGCCTTTGCTGCAAATGCCACTGGAGGCATCTGCCCCAGTGGAAGGCAAATCATCTCCCAAATTCCAGCCCTTCCCTGAAGGCAGCACAGCCCTGCACTCTCCAGACTGACACTGAAATCTTCAGGATGCTCCAATCCCACCTTTGCTTCATCCTCTGCTGCAGCACAACCTCGGCATAGCTAAGATTTCACCTCTGTTTTTCTGGCTGCGTAATTCAAGATTTCCTAGCTCTGCCTCCTTGGCTTTGGTCTGCCCCTGATGCTGATCCAGGCTTTGGAACAGCCACAGAATCATGGAATGGTTCGGGTGGGAAGGGACCTTAAAGTTCATCTCATTCCAACCCCTGCCATGGGCCAGGTTGGATGGGGCTTGGAGCAATCTGGGATAGTGGAAGGAATTCCTGCCCTGGAACTGCATGGTCCTAAAGGTCCCCTCCCACCCAAACCATTCCATGATCTACAATTCCATGATGAGTGTGTGCTCTTGAGCATGGTTAAAAATCCAGGGAAGTCTCCAGGAGCTACTAATGGAGTACCCTCAGGATTACCCAAAATTAGACAGTAGCAAATTTACGGCATTAACCGTCCCTGGGTCTGCTCCTAGAAAGGATTTGGATGGAGTTTTGATGCTTCTGCCTTGGAGCAGCTCTGAATTCCCACCATTCCTGCCTCCCCACTGCCTGCTCTACCCACATTTCTCGCCCATCTCTTCTCTCCCTGTTTGTCACACGCTTCCCATCTCTAAATCCTCTCCTCTCCTGAGGGCACAGAGATGAGCAGACATGTGATCATACAGAAATGGCACCTTCTCCCTCCCCAGCTCCCTGTACCTCACTTGGAATCTGGAATATCTCCCGATTCCAGACGTCAGCACTATTTTTGTTGCAACTATTTTTCTCCTGCCTTCACTGCAGGGATGTTCAAAAAAAGGAGTTTCAGGCGGGTCAGCGCTTTGAAAACTGGATCAGAAACAAGAAAATCCTTTTTATTATGAATTTCAAACAATCATTAAGGTTGGAAAAGGCCTCCAATATTAACTCCTGAAAGTTTTGCTGCAGCCTCTGACTCCCTGAGGATGAGAGGGGTAAAAAAAGGTGGGAAAAGGTGGTTTTACCCACCTCCTTATTTCCAGTTAGGTCATAATTTATTGCACAGTGATCTGTGGCTGTAAAAATACCTTTTAAGCAGGAAACAGGCATTAAAATGATTCAAAGGCTGGAGAATGTGCCAGATTGAAAGGACTTCAAAGAGCTCAATCTGTTTAGTTTATCAGAGAAGATTCAAGTGTTGGCTTGAACTAGGATAAAAGTCCTTCCACAAGGGAAAAATGCTGGATGCAGAAGAGTTTAATAAGCAAGAAAGGGAAGAATCAAATTAATCTTAATGCTGGAGGTATTCAGACAGGAGACAGGACTTCACCTTTTGATGGTAGAGGGGATTAATCGTGAGAAGATCAGCAGGGAAGTGATGAAACTTCAGTTTTGCAAGGAATGAATGTCCTTAACCCCAAAGGAAGCCTGGATGCCTTCGTGGAAAATGTATTTTGGATAAATTGCAGTTCCTGAGCTCAGGAGTGGGAGAACTGTGTGAAACAAGAGGGCCCAAGAAATGCAGGGAGCCAAACTCCACGAGGTGATGGCCCTCCCTGGATCAAATCCTGTGAATCATCACCAGAAATCTGAATTCCGAGGGGGGAATATGGTGATGCAGGAGCCCAAAGCAGAGATGTCAGCAGGTCCCAGATTTAGGATCAGAGTGGGAGGCTGGGAAATGCATCCTGTTATCTATAAGCTGGTGCATCACTTCCAAAATATCAATCCAGCCTCATTCCTGAAGGCTGGGAAGGCAGGGATGGGGACTGAGCTCTCTGTTCTGGCCACTCAGAAACTTGGACTCACACTCACTTTGCTCTAGGGTGGAACCAAAAATCTTCGGGGAAAAAAAAAAAAAATGATTTGGGGACTTTCAGTAAGAAATAAATACACATTTTTTTTGTTTAAAAGGAACAAAACCTTGAGGGTCTTATTCCATTAATCACGACCTACAGAGGCAAAAAAATAAATTAAATTTTTCTAGGGCTTGAGAATTTGTGAAGTGAACCTGAGAATTTGGCATGGACTGGAGAATATTCAAACAGCAGCACATGAGGATAGTCAAACACCCAGGACATGAGAATATTCCAATATCCAGGACATGAGAACATTCAAAACCTCAGGACATGAGGATATTCAAACACTCTGGACATGAGAACATTCAAAACCTCAGGACATGAGAATATTATAATACTCAGGACATGAGAATATTATAATACCCAGGACATGAGAATATTCCAATACCCAGGACATGAGAATATTCAAA
>NW_020884969.1:1692081-1772279 GCF_003945725.1 Corapipo altera | reverse complement strand
CCAGGACATGAGAATATTCCAATACCCAGGACATGAGAATATTCAAAACCTCAGGACATGAGAATATTCCAACACCCAGGACATGATCCTGAGCAAATAACTGGTAAATCTGACTCTGCCTTGAGGAGTTGGACTGGATGATCTCCAGGAGTCCCTTCCAGCCCCAAAAATCCCGTGACTCTATGAATTTCAGACACAAAACTTGCCTTGTCGTTCATGAGCTGATGGTTCAGAGGGGTCCACGTGCTCATCTTGATCTGCAGCTTGGAGCCATCCGTGTTCCTGGGAGGAGCAAATGCCATGGATGCAGGAGGCGGGGGGAGCCTCTTGTCAGCTCCAGTGGCTACAACATTTACACAAAACAAAGGCCAGCATTATCCCTGTGCTGTTCCTCTACATGGAAAGCAAATAATTTTAAGAAAGAATCCGGTGGTTTCACAGCACAGCAATGACACGAGGAAAATTATTGGAAAATCGGGTAAGGCCTTTTATTTTAGGTACCCACAGGAAGTAAAGGAAGTAAAATCCCTGGAAGTGTCCAGGTTGGATGGGGCTTGGAGCAATCTGGGATAGTGGAAGTATCCCTGCCCACGGCAGGGGATGGAACTGGATGATCTTTAAGGTCCCTTTCCCAACCCAAACCATTCTGGGATCCTGGGATTTCCCCGTGGAACCTCTGTGCACTAATAAATACTTTATAATTAAGCAGGTTTTCCCCATCACAAATGTTGTTGAATATGTCTTTGAACTGGCTTCCCAGGGCAGTTGTGGAGTCCCCATCCCTGGAATAGTTCAAAAACTATGTGGATGTGGCACTTGAGGACGTGGGTTCGAGGTGAACACGGTGGTGCTGGTTGATGGTCGGACTCGATGACCTCAGAGGTCTCTTCCAACCTTAACAATCCTACAATTCAGTGATTTTTTTCCTGCGTGAATCATCACAACAGGGTCCTTGCAGCAAGTTGGAAAGTACAGGAAATTCCCTTTTCCAGTTATTGGGACTGAAAACTGGAGGTAACCGGTGCGTCTGCTGGTTTTGTTGGGGCATATCGTGCCAAGTCTCAAAGGGGCAATTTGTTTCTGGAACCCTTAAATGAAAAAAATGAAACCCCAAATGGTTCAGAGCTGACTGAAATCTTGCAGGGTCCTGTGTTCAGGCAGAGCAAGTTTTGATGGTTGGGATTGTGCTGCTCTTTTAAACTGAAATTTCTACGTGAAGCAAATCAGACATTCAACAAAATGTTCCCTTCCCAATTAACTGAATTTCATAAAATTGCAAAGGTTGGAAAAGACCTTTAAGATCGTCAAGTCCAACCATCTCCAAAGTAATTTCTTCTTTAATTCTTGCCCAAATGCAGGAAAAGTTGTTTTTGGTTTTTTTTCCTTTATCTCCTATCCTGCAGCTGGATTCAGCAGGATAATGCCATTCCTCACCTCAAGTATCCAATTCCCAGACTGCAGACTGAAACTGCAGCAGCCTGAAAACCAGATAATTCCTTTACCACATTAAAAATATCTCTGTTTCCTGCACACAGTGATTAGGCAGTTTTCCTGTAAATACCTCAGATTGCTTTAAAGCTTCATGGTAATAAAGATGGATAACAGTAATTTTGGAACACAAGAAAAGGCAAATCCATGAAGTTAACTCCCATATTGTCTTTCCAGCCTGCCCTGAACCCAAACACCTCAAAACTCACCCAGAAAAAGGACATTTCTTGCTAATACAGCTCTGAGGCTCAGGAGAGACATCGTGGAAGCTCAGGGCCCCATTCCTTACCCAGACAAAATTCCTCAATATATAAATGGATTAATAATCTTCAAAACCCACTGCAGCATCTACCTGGGATCATCACTTTTATGATTAATTTTTCTTATGGAAACAAAGAAACATAAAGGAAAAGCAATGAAGAACCTGTTACATTTTCTTCTCTGCACCTGGGGATGTAACGTGGTCCTTGGAAATAAGGAGTTCTTCCTGCCTTTTTTTTAGATTATTTTTTTTTGGAGGCTAAAGGTCCTCAAAGAACATATTATCTGCACATGGAAATTTTAACCTCCCACAAAAAGACGCTGAGACCTAAAGGACTCACCGAGGTTTCACAGCCCCGAATTCTGCAGTTGGACGATGCCAGAGGCTTCTTGTGCAACTGAGTAGGTGTTTTTGGGATACACTTTGGGATGGCATCACTCACTGGGCTGTTTTTGTTTTGTTTTCCTGCAAGGCCCCTGCCCATTCCAACGCACAGAAACGCCGGAGCAGAGAAACAGCTCCTCTGCCAAAAAAACAGGTTCGGGCAACCATGTCCTGTTTTTCAGGGACAACTCTCTCCATTAGTCACAACCCCACCAGCTGGCACTGCAGAACACTCCCAGCCCCGGGTTCACGTCCCAGTTTTCCCTCACAGATGTGGTTTCTTGGTGCTGGAGTGGCCACATTCCCGGAGCATCTCTGAGGGCTGGCACGGGAGCAGCTCCCCGGGGCCTCGGGACCCTCTTGTGCACCTGTTGTGCCAAAAATGTGGCTCAGGGTGTGGAAGAAGCCTGGCTACGACTTCCTTGTGAGGGGCAGGCACTGATCTCTTCTCTTTCCAGCTACAGGACATGAGGGAGTTGTTCTAGGGGGGGTTTAGGTTGAATCTCAGGAAAAGGTTCTTCCCTCAGAGGGTGGTCGGGCACTGAACAGGCTCCCCAGGGAATGGTCACTTCCAAAACCTGCCAGAGCTCAAGGAATGTTTGGACAAGGCTCTCAGGGACACAGTGGGATTTTGGGGTATCCTATACAGGGCCAGGGAGTTGGACTGGATGATCCTTGTGAGCCCCTTCCAGCTCAGGAGATTCCATGATTCCATGATCCTGTGATTTTATCTTTGTGCCTTTCCACGATCCCAGGTTGCTCCAAGACCCGTCCAACATGGCCTTGGACACTTCCAGGGGTCCAGAGGCAGCCACAGCTTCTCTAGGAATTCCAGCGAGCCCCTCAGTACCCTCACAGCCAAGAACTCCTTCCCAATATCCCACCTAAATCTCCTCTCTTTTGCTTTAAAGCCATTCCCCTTCATCCTATCACTTCAGCCAGGGCCCCACTTCTCTTCTGCAACAGTCTTTATCTTTGGACTGGTTGCCCAAAACAACATTCCAGAGGTTGCTCCAGCTTGTTCTTCACATACCCTGGGATGAAATTCATCCAGCTCAGCTGATCCGAAAACATTCCACCAGCAAGAGAGATGGGATGAGGTTAACAGGGAATCAAGCTTTAAATACATGTAAGAAATGTGTTGCTTCACTACCTAGGGAGGAAAAACTATTGACACACAATGCCCCAAAAAAATATCATCTCTTATCCTTCTAGAAAAAATAAAAAGGGAAAGTGGGAGCAGGTGGCAGGAATAGTAAATGCCAGTGCAGAAGAGATTTGGGGGGAAGACTGAGGAAAGTCCAACTTTTAGGAGTTTATACGGGGTTTAAAAGAGGAAAACTGCCTCAGTTACTGCAGCCAGAGTCCCTGGGAATGGTTCCCAGTTTGGATGGAAGGACACACCGAGTGGGGATCCAAGAGATTTTGGTGATGTTTGAAGAAGATGAATAATTCCACAGGGCAGGAAACATGAATGGTGGGTTCTAACAGTGAGACAATTTAAACCACTGGAAATACTTTCACTGATTTCAGCACAAGCTGGGTCAAGTTTTTGGTTTAAAAACCCAAATGATTGCACTGAAGAAAGCTTAACAACCCATAATGATCATATCTCACTAACTAAGGGCATGGGAATAATTTCCTTTACCTGGGCTAATCTCTGCGTAACCCTCTGGAATGGCATTCCAGAGGTTTGGGCAAACCATACTCAGAACAACTCCTGCAGGAGCAGACCCACTTTATTAATGTTTTTTGACCACATCCCTCCAGCAAAGAGCCTTTGTGGTGCACAGAGCCCGGCCCACTCAGAATTTTAAGGATGCATTTTTCCCAATCACATCAATCCACGGGAAAATCCGAGGAGTTCAGCTGGGAATAAACGGAGTTTAACGGAATCAACCTCAAGCTAAGACAGGAAAGCAATTTTGATTGCAATTATTTCAAAAATAAGCAGTGGGATGATGGAAGAAATGCTTTGAGCAGCAGCAACAAGCACGGGAACAGAGGGCAGAGAATGGATGGAGAGCTGAGGAGAAGGACCTGGGGGTGAAATCAATAGTCCAGCAAGGCTGAGACTCGTCCATGGATACAAAGTGCTTTTCCCACTCATTTCCTGAGTTTATACTCTTTGCATGATGCTTTTATTCCCTGTCCTCCCTGCGCTGTGGGAGGTCCCCCTCACGGCACCCCAGAATCGTCCAGGTTGGTAAAAGACCCCTGAGATCATCCAGTCCAACATTTACCCACCACTAACCCAGGTCCCCAAGGGCCACATCCACGTGGTTTTTGAACACCTCCAGGGATGGGGACTGCACCACTGCCCTGGCCAGCTATGCCAGTGCCTGAACACCCCAGTATCCAACCTGACCACCCCAGTATCCAACCAGTATCCACCCAGTACCCTCCCTGGCACAGCTGGAGGCCGTTCCCTCTCCTCCTGTCCCTTGTTCCCTGGGAGCAGAGCCTGACTGCCCCCAGCTCCCACCTCCTGTCAGGGTGTTGTGGAGAGGGAAAAGGTCCCTCCTGATCCCTCTTTTTTTGGGATGAGCCCCCCCAGCTCCCTCAGCTGCTCCTGCTGCTCCAGCCCCTTCCCCAGCTCCATTCCCTTCCCTGGACATGCTCCAGCCCCTCCATGTCTCTCTTGTCTGAGGGACCCAGAGCTGCCCCCAGCCTTGGAGGTGCCCCAGCAGTGCCAGCACAGGGAGACAATCCCTTCCCTGCTCCTGCTGCCACACCAGGGCTGGTCCAAGCCAGGTGCCACTGTCCCCACCGTGTCCCCTCAGGGCTCGGCCGTGTCCCACTGCAGTGACACCCCTTCCCCACACTCTCCCAGGGTTCCCATGTCCCCGCAAGTCCCCCGGTGTCCCCTCATGTCTCCCTGTGTCCCCTCACGTCTCCCCGTGTCCCACTGCCATGACATCCCTCCTCGCGCTCTCCCGGGGCTCCCGTGTCCCCCTTGTCCCCCCGTGTCCCCTGAGGGCTCGGCCGTGCCCCACTGCAGTGACACTCGCTCCCCACACTCTCCCAAGGCTCCCGTGCCCCTCCGTGTCCCACGGTGTCCCCTCACCTTCCTCCTTCCTCCCTCGGACGTCGCCGCCTCCTCCTCCTCCTCCTCCTCCTCCCCCCTCCCCTCCGCATCCCGTCGCCATGACAACCCGGGGGTGGTCGCCAGCCAATCAACTCCCCCCCCGGCGGGGTTAGCCCGGCCGGGGCTTCCGATCTACCTAGCAACCTGCCGAGCGCGCTCCGATTGGCCGCGCGGCGGGGGAGGGGGCGTGGCTCTATGGCGCGGAGGGGGCGTGGCCTGGCGGCGGGCAGGGCGGGCGGGGAGGCGCGCGCGCTGCCGCCGCCGCCGCCGCCGCCACCCGAGGGGACAACGCGGGATCGCGGGGGCTGCGGGACCCCCGCGGACAGGTACCGGGCACGGGGCGATGGGAGACGGGGGCATCCCCGCGGGGGTGCCGCCGCCCTCTGGGCCGCGGGGACGGGCAGCCGCCCGCCGAGGCGCTGGCGGGGCGGCCATGCAGCGCTGGGCGGGCGGGGGAGCGGCGGAGCGGAGCGCAGCGAACGGGGGATGCTCGTCCCGGGAGAAGGACCGGGGGATGCAAGTCCCGGGAGAAGGACCGGGGGGATGCTGGTGCTGAGCGCCGCGGAGGGGATGGATTCACCGCCCGTCCCTCCCTGCGGGGCCGGGGGTGCTCGTCCCGGGCTCCCCCCGCGCCGTAGTGCGGGATCCCGGGGAAGGGATGCTCGTCCCTCATCCTTCTCCCTTCGCAGCTCTGTCCACGCGCTCCTCTTTCCTTTTCCACCCAGATGTTCTGTGCGAGCATCTCCTTCCTTCTCCTTCGCCGTGCAGCGGGAATCCGAGAGGATGCTGGTCCCGCGTGTGCACTTGTTCCCTTCGCCTTTAAAACGCGGCGAGGATCCAAGGGGAAAAGGAGATGCTCGCTCAGCATCCTGCTTCCCACCTCGGGGAGGATGACCAGCTCCCTCTCCAGTTCCTTCCCAAGGAATAAGGAACTCAAGGAGCGAGCTGCCAGACCCATCCCTCTGGATCTAGTGAGTGGAATCCCTGGAGTTGGAACTAGACCCAAACAATTCCATGATTTCATGAAATCTCACCCAAGAGGGTTTGTGCCTTTCCACACTCCCTGTTTCCTCCACGGTCTCCTAACTGAAATAGTGGGGGGGTTATGGTGTGGTTCTCCCTTTAGATGCAACACAAGTGGAACAGGGGAGCACGAGCACTGGAGTTTCTTTCCTACTGTCTAATTAAAATGGAGTTGGGAGAATAATGTATTCTGCTTTTGTGCCTTCATGTGGGTGGGAATGGGCTGGGGAAGCGCTGGCAGTGCTTGTGTGCAATGAATGAGCTCCTTTCCTTCCCTTTCTCCGTGGTCAGGACTGGGTGGGGAATGACTGAGGTGACATTTTCCTCTTGTCCTCTCACTTGTACAGGAGGAGTCCGGGTTGTTGTTTTATCTTCCCATTTCCCTGGGACAGATAACTGTGAATTAATCCTCCTTCATCCTTTCTTTCTAAAGTCTCATGAGTTTTTACTCATTGTTCCTCCCCGTTAGGAACTTTCAAATTTATTTTAAAATTTGCTTGTGGGAGTCAACCCTTTCTTTTCATTATTTTCACTCTTTTTCACAGTTGTCTTTACATGCCTTAATGTCTCCTTTACACCAGGGGTTTGGATGAGCTTCTTCTGATGATAAATAATGTATAAATCCACAACCACACCAACAAACTACTGTTTCCTACCCCTTTTCCCTGCATTTTATTTGCAGTGCCTTGGGGTGGATGAGGAGACATCCCCTCCTTTTTTTATCCCCGGTGTCATCAAAAGTGTTTTGTTTTTATATACATATAAAAATAACCACAAAATCTCATATGTAGAGGCTTAACAAAGAGTGTACAAACTGGATCTGTGGTAAGAAGCTCTCCTGACACTCAGGATTGCTTATTACAGCACCCATCTGTCTGCACCAATTAATAGATCATCTATATCTCCTTTGCAAAACTTGGCTCTCCTTTCGCAATCATTTGATTCTCTTTTTGCTTCATTTCACCTGGAATTACGTTGTTTTCCCAGGAAGGGGCACTGGATGACCTGGCTGTATAATTAGATGTACTTTTCTGTCTCTTGTAAATATGTTTTTGATTTTCTTTCTGCTGCTATCAGCATAAAATGGAAAGGTCCTGAGAGGACATGATGAAATTTTTTCTGTTTTTTGCGTAGTTAAACTTTTTTTTTTCCTGGTTTGTTGAGTCTTGTGGTTTTGCACGATTTTAGCAGTTTGAGGTTCTGGGGGAGTCAGAGAATAGGTGGATTTTTTTTTTTTTGGAGTCTCTGCTTTACGATTTGTGTGAAGTATTCCTGAAAATTTTTCCCAAGACTCCAGATGCTGAGCTGGATTTTCCCAATATTTGTGCTTCAGACTTTAACTGGTGTGTGTACAGTTCATTTTATGTTTCTTCTGAACCTCTTTAATGAAGCATTTTCTACTGATCACTGCTGCAGTGGCACCTCAATTAAAGCAAGCCAAATAAGTCACTTGCTTCTCCCACACTGTGAGGTGACTTCACCGAAATTCTGGAATAAAATCTGGAGGATTTGGTGGTCGAAGTGTTTGGGAGAGAGAAAAAAAAGGAATTACAGGAATCCAACAAGCTCAAAAAGCTTCTTTCCCTGACTTTGAGGAACTATTGTTAAAAAGTGCAAACTAAAGGACTGGATTCCAAGGGGATTGGGCACCTTGTACAACGTGGAATCAAGGATTGGTTTGGGTTGGAAGGGACCCAAAAGACCATCCCATTCCATGGGGAGGGGGCTGAACAAAGCTAAGTAGGAATTGGTTTTGTCTGTCTGTAACTTGTGATCTTCTTGGTCAGGAGGGGAGAATACGCCAAAGGCTTCAGGGTTTGGTGATGCTACCTGGAAAACGGGATAGTTCAGCTCTTTGTTCCTTTTGAGAGTTCCCAAATTGCCAAAAAGTCACTCTGAGAAATGGCATCCTCAGATCAGGACTTTTCAACCTCATCTGAACTTGAAACTGGGCTCAAAATCAGGCGTGGTTGCATGGAACATGTCTTAAATGTTGTGGCTGATTTTGGTGTTTTAAAATTGGTGCGTTGACTCTTCACAGCAACATTTGCTTTAAAATATGAACAAGAAAAGTGTGATTGAGCTCTGTTGGTCGGTTCTGCCACTTCAGGTGTAGATAGTTCTCTTTTCTTTTGGTCATATTTTATTTTTCCTGCATTTGGAACAGTTTTCCTATTTATATTCTTCGTGTAATTCCGTGCTGCCTCAACCGTGGGTTCCCCATCAATCTCTGTGACAGAGCTGAGCAGCCTCCGAAAAAAAAAATTGCCAATGAACTTAATTTAACATGGGTCTGTTTATCATCTTGGGCTTTTTTTTTTTTTCCTGTTTTCATTATTTGTTTTTAACCAGCCTGTCTTCAAAAACCTGCAGCCAAACCCGTGATCTTGCAGGGAAGCCCAGAATTGTTTGGGTTGGAAGGAATCTCTCAAGATTATGCAGCACACGAGGATTTAAAGAGCTTTATGCTCCTTAATTTTTCTAACCATAAGATGGGCCTGTGTAAACAAAAATGTGCAGAACTGATACCAGCAGACATCTGGGAATTAACTCTTTCTTGTCTCTCACCCTTAGGGAGAAAGGAAAAACTTTGTAGACTTATTTCCCTTTCTGAACATCCAGGGGAAGTCTCTGCTCTCTCAAGATTGGAAGTCTCTTCAGATTTGTGGTTGTGTGCTCTTGGGTTCTGGTTCAAGCAGAGTTTCTAAATTTGTTACCTTTTTTAACAACAATTCACTTTAAAGCAGTCAGTTAGAGACTGAATTTTGCAAAGTTTATCATGGTAAGGCAAAATAATTATTAAAAATTACTATTCTTTATGCCCTTAGTACTTTTTTCACGCTTTAGCCTCCGATTTCAGGGTTTGTTTCTCCAGCTGACGAGCACAATGTGCTGAGTCCCCATTCTGCTTGTTCCACTCCAGCCCCTCAGTGCTGAGGAAATCCAGATCCAGCCTTGGGGTGTGATTCCTGTTTTAAATTGGCTCCATGGGGAGAGTGGAACTGGCAGAGCAACCGTTTGCGGTTTCCCCTCTTTCGGGAGCGCGTGGAGAAAGGGGTGGTCAAAGAACACTCTTCTGGTCTATCCTCAGCTTTCTGTGGTGGTTCCTGGAGGAGGGGATGGATGTGTGGGATTAAAATGGGTCAGAAACGACCGAAAAAAGGCCGTTTACGAGGAGATGAAAATGACACATTTGAGCACAAACCGTGGTGGAGCTTGTTGGGCAGGACAGTGGCGAGCTGGGACTTGTGGGCTGGTGCTGGTGGTGACTATTGTGTTTGTGTTTTATAATTATTCATCAGGCCATGCAAATAACGAGATGCTATCGATGTGAACACACCAGAGGAGGTGCTGAGTCATAAATAGCTTGGTTTCAGTGTGGTCAAACACTTGCAGTTAAAGTTTAAAGTGTGGGGTTTCCTCAAAATACTTCTGTCACGGTAAATACAATCCCCATTTTCATCGTCCTTTTTGGGTAGAGTCTTTCAGCATCCCAGCTTTTCTTCTATTAATTTCTTCCATTTTCCATTAATTTCTTCCATTTTCCATTAATTTCTTCCATCTTTCATTAACTTCTTCCAGAGGTTAAAAAAAAACAAACCCAACCAGGGATTAAAACTCGCCCAAGGACCTTCTAGTCTTGCACAGGAGAACTTGAAGCAGCTTGTCTGGCAGTAGGAATCCTTAGAAATTTAGAGGTAACATATTCTAATCAAATTCGAGGGTTTTTTAGTGTACTCTGTTTGTTGTTTCAGGGTTACCCATTGAAGGGAGGACGTCCCTTTGTCACCATGGGGTCAGTCGTGTGGGAATGTGGTTAAAAGCTTTAAAAACTTAAACTAATTCATGGCATATTGGACTGAGAAAAGGGAAGGTTTCTTGCACACCTGCCTCAAATACATCGTCCCCTGGACTGAGCTGAGGATGTTGAACACAAAGACTGTTCCAGTTTGGAAGAGCCTCAAACAAGGACTGGGAATATCTTTGTCGAGGTGAAACCCGAGGATACAGAAGGAGCTGGAAGGGCCGCGACCGGCCCCGTTCCCGGTGTGGAAGGATGGCTGGGAGCTGGATTTTGTGTTCCCTTTGGCTGTTGGATGTTTTGGTGGGGCTCACGGGGGGACACAGCCTGTTTTCCTGTGAGCCCATCATCCTGAGGATGTGCCAGGACCTGCCTTACAACACCACCTTCATGCCTAACCTCCTCAACCACTACGACCAGCAAACAGCAGCTTTGGCCATGGAGGTAAGGCTGGTTCTTCCAGGAAAATGCATGTTTTTGTCCTTTAGTTAGCAAATAATCAGAAAAAAAAAAGCTGACCCAAGAAGATACTTACATTAGAAAATAAAAAAAATCAGGATAATTAATAATTTAAATATAAACCCAAATACCACTTGCATAGGATGTACTGTAATATATACACTGAGATATTCTGTGACTGCAGAATTTGCCTAATTTAATATCACTGAGTGTGAAATACTCTGCATGTGCTTGCTACTTTAAATATCTATAGTCTAGTTTATACAAGACTTTTAAGTTCTTTTCAGTCTTAAGGAGTTTCCTTACTCGGTATTCTGTGATATCACTAAAATTGATGGAAATTCAGGATATTAAGCGAGTGCTGCTGTCAGCCTGTTCAAATTTCCATGAGAGATTTGTCCAGATTAGGTTTATTTGTATTTCTGAAGTACTTGTGGTGAATTCACTGTACACTGAGAACTGAAAGAATAATCATGTGTTTTCCTCTTTGAATGCTCCTCCTGACAACACAGAAACGGAATTGAATTGTTCTTGTTAAATAATACAAAGCCTTGGCTTCATGGAGTCTTTCTGTGCCAGAGTTTAAGCCAGATGTGATGGCTTTTTCACTGTGAGAAGAAAATTGGGATTCTTACCCTTAAATTTGCTTTGTTTGGAAGAATTATGGACTTGCAGAGACTCATTTGGATGGTTCAGTGGAAGGTGTCCATGGCTGGGGGTGGAATGAGCTGAGCTTTAAGTCTCTTCCAACCCAAACCATTCTGGAATTTTATGATTTTACTTATTCTCTAACCTCTTTTCAACCAGTTTCCTGCTATTTTCATTTAATACCCTTTTGTCCAGTGTTGTGCAATATTGTGCCGCAGTTCAGTCCTCTGTTACGCTTGAGATTTTGGAAACCTCAGTTCTATCCCCCAAGGCTTTTCCTCTCCAAATGGAGAGGAAAATTCTTGCAATCCAGCTGCCTCATTGCTGCAATAATTTTAATTACCTTTCTCTGTCCCTTTTTCTACACTCGGTCTTGCTGAGAATGTCACATCGCTCCGGGCGTGGCCACCCCAGGGATTTATTTATCACGAAAATCACACTTTTTGCTGCTAATTACCAACATTAAGTTCATTTTTCTGATTTTTGTTGTGTGTTCAACCCCGTGGACTGTCAAAAGCCTCACTTTCACAGCTCATTTATGGCCACTGCTGGAAGCAGAGCAGTAATTTATGGACCTTCAGCCTGCGCCAGAAAACCCGGGTGCTGTTATTCTGATCTTTGGAAAATCGCTTTGTGCCGTGGAGAGGGAAAGAGATGAGAAGTGAGCGTTGCTTCTCTGCACTCTGTGGTGGAAAACACAACTTCACAGCATAAATTAGGCTGGGTGAAACGCTGTCCTGCTGCAGTTCACACTCTGAAATTGGTGCCAGAGCCGTTCTGAGGCTTAGCACGGGCGCGTTGGTGGCTCCCTTTGCCAGTATAATTAGCATTTAAACCAGGAGTTTCAGTCTGGGGATGGATTATTGGGCTACTTCTGAATGGCTCTGGAGAAATGGTGAAGGCTGTGAGGGGAACAGGCCTATTATCAAACTCAAATTCCCCGTGCAGGGGCCTGTGTCTCCGCCGCAGAGTTTTGAGCGGGAGGAAAAGAATGAAAATCCACAGGTTTTTCCTAAGTATATTCCTTGTATCAGCTTAGATTGCTACTTAGATATCCTCAGGAAGATGGAAGTTTTTTATTATTTGGCTTTTTAGTCATTATTTAGTGTCACAGTCAAATGGATGAAGCGCTCAAATTTTGAAGTGATGGAAATGTGTGAAATCTCGCATTGTGACATTTTTCTAGTGGCATCTCTCAGCTCCAAGCCCTCCCTAATTGCTGCGAAGATAAAATAATACAGCAGGAGAATCAGTCTGATTCATCTTGTGACTCTCACAGTTTTTCAGTAGCACTTTTTCACAGCAATTCCTGCTGAAACCTGTAAGAAAAATTCAGGTTGTTTGTACTGGAAGGGTGCAGTGCAACAAGGAGGGAAAGTGAAGTGAAATAGGGAACTCTTGTAGCTGTGTTCTTACCATCAGTAAATTCAGTGTACTTCTCTTCCCATGCCACTGGTTGCTTCACTGAAGAAACTGCTTGAAAACTTATTTATGGTGAGCTTGAAAAGATCAGTAAGTTGCCTTTTTGAGACTTTATGCTGATATGGTTCCTTCATAATTATAATAAAGGCTGAAAAATCACATCAGCAGGTTAGAGAATCATAGAATCACAGAATGGTTTGGGTGGGAAGGGACCTTAAGGATCATCCCATTCCACCCCCTGCCATGGGCAGGGACACCTTCCACTAGCCCAGGTTGCTCCAAGCCCCATCCAGCGTGGCCTTGGACACTTCCAGGGATCCAGGGGCAGCCACAGCTTCTCTGGGCAACCTGTGCCAAGGCATCACCACCCTCACAACCAAGAATTCCTTCCCAATATCCCATCTCAATCCACCTTCTTTCAGTCTTGATTAAACAAAGGCAAATATTACCCTGGGGTCCCTCAGTGCACGCCAGTCCCTGCTGGAATCAGTTCCTATGTATTTACTCCTAGGAAAGATAATTCCTTAAGCTTTCTGCTGTGCCTGCTTTAATCCAGGAGCATTGAAGGGAGGGTTTGCTGCATCCAGGGACCTGAGCATTTTTTTACCCCCAAATATCCCTGAAGGAGCTTTTGATGGAGGACAAACACCAATCCAAGCTCTGTTAACATCCGTCCTCTTGGCAGTAGCAGGGACTGAAATGGGAGTTATTTTACATCTAAAAGGGGCAATAAAGGAGTGATGACATATTAGTTATGACAGAGAATGTTAGCTGTGAGATCCTGGGTGTCCAGGGCAGGGATTTTCCGTGGACTGAGCTGTCCAGGCCGGAGCAGAGCCGGGAGCTGTCCAGGGCCTCTCACTTCCTGACTCCGGAGGGTCATTCCTTCCTCTGCTCTGAGGTATTTGTAACATTTTCTATAACCTGTTAACAGGCTGGTTGATGACAACAACCATCACATGCAATTCCAGTTTCAGGGACACTGTTAAAACTTCCCTCTCCCTATATTCCCGAGGATGTTGCAACACTGGGATGTCGCAGCGTTGTTGCTGCCACAGTTCCGTGTGTTACATAAATCCCGAACGAGTCTGTGAGGATGGAGAAGTCAAATTACCCCTCTCCTCCCCCGGGGACCTGACCTTGTTTACCCATCTCTTGGATTATTATTGCTACAAAGAATTACCTTCTGTCTCTTTTGCACTTAATATTCCTTTGGCCTTGAAGGATTTGCTTGTGCAAGCAGCGGGTTTTATCTGCCCTAATGCAGGTTTTTTTGTAGACAAATGTTTTTATCAGAGAACATGGAACTTGGGGCCCTGTTGGAGCCTGGGAGGATGCTCCGAAAGCTTTTGTCACTGGTGAAGAGAAGCAGTTTAATATTGATGATTCCCAGCCTTTTTGCAGTTAAATACAACTGCCAGCACTTCTTTTTCCTTGCCCTGATTTTTGTGGGACCTCACAAATGATTCTGGGCATCAAAGAGGCTTTAAGGGATGGGAGCCAGACATGGCTGAGGGCTAAATGGGTCCCTCTGAGTTGTCTTTTGGGATTATACTGAAGGTCAAACACTCTCAAAATGAGATGATGCAGCCACCATATGGACAGGGGAGATAAAGTGCTGTTCCTTTGCACTGTCTCACAGCTCCCATTCCCGTTTTCCATATCAAAAAAGAGCAGCAGTAGGGACTTAGGGATGTAGTCACTGTGTAGGTGGGAGATGAGGAAGGGGAAATAGAGTATTTGGTTTTTTCCAGTGTGAGGGAAGTAGCTGGAAGAGGAGTCACACTGTATGCTCCTAATCCATCAACATGCCAAGTGTCACCAACTGGAAATCATTGAACTGATATAAACAAACTACCCAGTGATGAAGATTTTTGAATATATAGAAGCAGAGCTAGTGAATAGTTCATGGAGTTTGACACAGAATATGTAACTACAGATGTGAGGGCAGCTGGTTTTTCATATCCCATTTCAAATTTAGTGGTTTTCTTGCCTGTCTTGATTCTTGCAGAGGATGATTCCACTGACCTGCCTCAGAGCAGGGGATGTGCTGCAAGGTCTGCATGTCCTTGCCAGCTCTATTTCTGTGATCCTTGGAGCCTCAGTTAATTATTTTTGTCTTTTTTTCAAGTGGAAAAGAACTGGAGTGTGCTTAAAATGGCACGAACAGAAGACATAGCTCTATTTATTCCCAGCCTGGTCTTAACATCTGGGATAAGAGGTATTTTTCCAACAGAGGTAGGTCAGGTATAAAGTGGCTCATTTAGTGGTGTTTCTTTCCTACTGATCAGCAAAGATGGGGAGAACGCAGGGTGGAAAATCCTTAACTTCTTACCCCCTTAATTCCATCTTTATTCCTTTTTCACTCCCTCTCTCCTTCTGCCTCTCCCAGGCGCCGTATCCTTCTAAATGTCACGCTTTTCCTTGGCTTCCTGTGTCCTTCAGTTCTGCATCCAAAACTCCTGGAAGTATAAGCATATAAAGCTCATGGAAAAGTGGGTTTTAATCAGCTGGTGTTTTGTAAGCACCCTGATCTCGGGCACTAATTTGCAGCAAGGATTCATTTTCTCGTTAGTGTGTGAGGTTATGATCCCTGCGGAACAACGGAATTGTGCAGGATCACAGGGATGCAGGCAGTGCTCCAGCTGATTAAAGCCTTTTCTTGCATTAACTTTATAGTCTCTTATTCCCACTTGGAATCTTTGCCTTAGAAATAGCCATGTAAAAACTTTTAGATTGTTTTTGTTTTTAAACCAGAATGTCTCAAAGCGGGAATTGCAGAGATGATTCCAGGCTTGATAATGCCCTGCTTGGAAAATTCCTGCTTTAGGAAAACTTGAGGCTTGACTGTTGGAAACTGCAGCAGCTCCTGGTTTCAGCCTTAATCTGTAAAGGGCACAAATGTTATGCAGAGATGAAATCCTTCGTGGGTAAGAACAATCTGGGAAGAACTAAAGCTGTTACATCCCCGAGAGGATCCATACCGAAATCAGTGTGATCTGACAGTTTTGGAAAATGAGGTTTCTGAGGAGGCTCTTTCTTGGGCACAGCCTTGGATGGGCTCGTGTTGGAACCATCAGTTTGATCCTTTTCACCTTAAGGTCCAGTGAAGTTCAGGATAATCTGAGTGAATGTTGCAAATTCAGGGAATACTGAAGCCTTTAGGCTGTTTGGGCAGGATGAGCAGCCACGTGAGAGAATAATTTGCACTCAGATAAAACACAGAGCTCCGTGTATGTACCTGCTCAGGAGCTGGAAGAGGCTTAAATAAGGAAGAAAGGGAAAGAGCCTTGTCTTTGGCTGGAAATCTTTTGGAGGAGTTAATCCAAACAGAGGAAGGCCAGGAATGGATGCACAAAAAACAGACTTTTCGGCTGCTGTTGTGTGCAGGGATTTGTGTTTGGGAGAGTGTGGTGATTCTGACAGTCAGAATTCCCAAATTAACAATCAGACAATGACTGTCAGACCTGGATTTAGTCAGGAAGGTGTTTTTCCAGGCTGAGTTACCCACATCCACAACAGCAAACGAATGGATTTATGGAGATAGATCGTCCCTGAGCATGTGGCCCATCCTGGTACAGCAATCCAAGGGAATATAAATCCCCCTCTACTTTGCCCTCATGAAACTCCCCCTGCAGAGCTGCCTCCAGATCTGGAGCTTCAACATCAGAAGGACGTGGAGCTGCTGGAGCAAGTCCAGAGGAGGCCACGGAGCTGCTCCAAGGGCTGGAGCCCCTCTGCTCTGGAGCCAGGCTGGGAGAGCTGGGGGGGTTCACCTGGAGAAGAGAAGGATCCAGGGAGACCTTGGAACCCCTTTCAGAGCCTAAAGGGGCTCCAGGAGAGCTGGAGAGGGACTTGGGACAAGGGCTGGAGGGACAGGACCCAGGGAATGGCTTCCCAGTGCCAGAGGGCAGGGAGAGATGGGAGATTGGGAAGGAATTGTTGACTGTGAGGGTGGGGAGGGGCTGGGCTGGAATTCCCAGAGAAGCTGTGGCTGCCCCATCCTTGGAAGTGTCCAAGGCCAGGTTGCAGCAACCTGGGCTAGTGGGAAGTGTCCCTGCCTGTGCAGGGGGTGGAATGAGATGAGCTTTAAGGTCCTTCCCACCCAAACCATTCTGGGATAAACCATAACTGGCATTCCCGGGTGGATTTGATGCTTCCTTAGTGGGAGCAATCACGATGATCAGTCTCTTTTTCCCTCCAGGAATCACATCATTGCACTTCAAAGAACCAGCTGAAGGTATCACAGGACTATGCTGAACAGAACAGGGTGAAAAAATGAGCACTAAAAAGATATTTCTCTCTAAAATGGATACAAAGAACACAAGGGTTCAAACATCAGTCCCCAAATATTAGAGTGGGATAGCAGGTGGGAGAAACCCTTCACTTCTTTTGCCTGGGTAACAGATGTTCTCCAGAGGATAATTTCAGAAACACTGTTTTCTGTTCTTTGATGTTTGTTAATGAGGAAAAGATGCCACATGAAGATTTTCAAAATGCTGACTTGCAGCGAGAGGAAAAATGAAGAGATTTAGGGTTTGGGGGGTTTTGTTAAATTGATAAACTACTGCTTGCACGTTGAGTGAGAACTCTGTCACCATTTCATATTTGCTTGAATAAAAGATTAATTCTGAATGATGATTCAACTGGAAGGCTGAAAACGAAGTTCAGCCCTGATGGTTTAGTGCAAACATACGAGAAAAAAAAATCAGTTTTATGTAAAGATTCAGTTGCAAGTAAATGATCTACGTCTTAATCAACATCTACCCACAGGGGGATGTTTTCAGGGTCATGAAGGCAGATGGCTCTGCATTGTGGCTAATTCTGTAGCAGCTGGTGGAGCCTCGAGGAGGAATTATCAGGAAAGGTGGAACACACATGAGTTTATTTTGAATAGTTTAGATGACAAAGTGCTGTTCAGTCAGTTGTAGCTTAGACCTGTGAGTGTAAATTTAGATGCCAGAGGGTGTTTTGCCACAGCTTTAAGGGAATATTGGTTTTACCATTTACCATTCTCTCACCTGCCACAAAATAACAGACACTCCTTCCCATCTTTCTGAGGTTTTCGTGCAAAAAAAGTTGGCAGTGATGTAAATAACATTTGCCTACTTAAAAGCTGGGTGGCTTGGTGAGGATGTGCTTTTTATTTTGCTGGTCCCTTGGAAGTGGCTTTTTCCTTGCTTTCTCCAGTGTATGATGGTGTTTCCAATTATAGGATGGTTGGATTCAAAGAGAAAGCCACAACAGACTGACAAGAGAAGAGAATAAATATGAAATAACTTAAGCACCAAGGAGCACTTGTCATAAATTTTACCATTTGTCTTGCTGGTGTGGCTGCAGTTTTCTTCTTTGTTTTTGAGAGACATTTGTGGTGAATTTGGAGAAAGTTAGGATGGCCTTTATGGATCTGAGTCAGTTCTATATCAGTGGGATGTTCCTGTGTGGCTTTGAAGCTGTTCTGTGGTAGCAAAAGAGAGGAGAAGAATTGATCAAAGCACGTTTTTAATGTTCAAAGGACAAATCTTAAATTCACCCGAGCCTCATTTGGGCCCTGCTGCTTTATTCCCCATTTCCCATGTGGGAATCAAGAAACGCAGGTGCCTGAGGGGTTTGTGACTTTCTGAGGGAAGGTGAGCCAGAGTTTGTCCTCCATCCATCACCAAACTGGTCCTGAAGCCCCCTGAGGGCTGCAAAATATCCCTGATGGTTGAGGGACCCAGTGCTCTGGAACTGAGTCCACTCTTCTGTCTTGCAACACTTGGGACCTGCAAGACGATATATAATTGAATTTAAGAGCCTGAGAGCAGGAATATGAAGCCATTTCCTCCCTGAACTTGTATATTCTTTTAGCATCCCCACAAACCAGCGGCAGTTACAGAAGTTAAGTGTTGTGTGAAGAATTTACTGTTGTTTTTTGTCTGTTTTTTTTTTTTAATCTTCAAACAACCAGCTGCTGGTTTTACGTTCCCTGCTTTTCGTGCTGCAGATACAGGGAGCAATTGAATCATATTTTTCCTTTATGTATCATTAGTGATTTTATAGGGCTCAGCCTCCTGCTGTCTCTTTTACAAGGCTCAATAATAAAAATAAGCCATATTTATATTTTTTTTATGGAGTGGATGAGTGCGATGCGGTGTTAATAAGACTGTGAATCTGCTCTGTCACATCACTGCCGTGGTGACAATGACAACCAGACTCTTCCATATCCTGCAGAACTGCCTGTGGGAGCTGGATGTGGGTGTTGGAAACCAAAGCTCCATCTTCCTCATCCTGTGCTGTTTCCACTTATCCACGGGGCATTAAAACATCTCCACAGCCCATGAGTCAAGGGGAATATTTGGCCTCTTTACATCAAATTCTCATGTCAGATTTGAGGATCAGATCTGCCCAATTTCTCTGTGTAAATTGGCATCTAATTCTCATATAAATTAATTTGACTCGTTTAAAAGGACTTCGAACTAGCACGAGGTTGGATGCTCATTCGCGATTTTATTTTAATTTTTTTTCATTGATAAGGCTTTTATTTTTTCCATTGTAAGCCCCGGCATTGCACTTTTAGCAACACCTTTCCCCGTTTCCTTCCCCTCTTGTGGATTTTGGCCGCGATGCCCCCTCAGAGTTGGTTCCTATGGTTACCCCCCCCTTTGCTGGGGTGACAAAGGTTGGCATCTCGATTCTCCCGAGCCAAATTCTGCCCTTTGACTCTCTCCCCTCTTCACACCCCTCGCCAAGCTTGGCCTCTTGCTCCACTCCAAGGCTTGTCATCCCGGGGGTTCCCATGGAAACAAGGAAGGAAATTTGAAAAGAGAAGCACAAAGGGCTGCTTCATTTGAATTTGAACAAGGGGAGGAAGGCTCCTTGTAGTTCAGCTTTGTGTGGCCGTAGAGACCCGAAATTTATCTTTTAAAAAAGTTGCTTTCAATTTGTAAACTTGTTTACGTTGCCCGTTCCTTGATTTATGGAACAAAAGTTGTCATGTCTGCGGCCCTGGGCGAGGGGAAACATCTTTCTTTTTAAATTCAATGAGAGGAGTCTGGTCAGCTGCTTGTTTACTTTCCCCCCTCATGGCTCCGAAAGCATCATTTTCATGTTTTTAACATTTTTCTCACAAAACTCATGTGTTTTTACTTTTTTTTCTCTTCATAAGGATTTAATCGAGCTGTCGATTATCTGACATCCCTCGTTCTATCTTTGTGGAGGAGTGGATGAATATATGAGTATGTGCCATTGATCCACTGCTGAATCCCTGAGAATTCCTTCTGCCTCCTTATTGTACATTTTAACCCTCCTGGTCCCTTCTGGGCAGGTGCAACGTGGAAATGTTACTGCAGAGAAAAAGATGATGACAAAGTTTGACCTTGGATTTCAGGTTTGATGCTTAATGACAATAATAAAATTAAAAAAAAAAAAATCAGGAAAACAAAAATGTGTATCGTGCGATAATAAAATTTTATCTACACATTTTACAAATGTGTTAAATATTTAAGTTTTAATATGAATTGGCTGAAGACCAGTGAAGCCTCTTTGCCTCCAGGTTTTTCCCTGTAGCTTTTCAAATGGCAAATTATCTCAGCCTTACAGAAAAACCGTCTTTACCTCATGTAGAAGAAATACCATTTAAATGGTCTGATTTGAAAACTGGTCCTCTGGTTTTACAAACTCTTGGGGGTCAAATTCTGAAAAATCTCAGCCCCTGAAGGTTACACAGATATTTTCTTTACTCTTAACTTTGCAACCATGGGCAAATCATCCCTGTTATTCAGAATAACCTTAATTAAGTATTATCACATAAAGGCAACGAAATTCTTCAGATCCAGCAGTTGCGCTTTTTTTTCCTTTTTTTCTTTTCCCCCTGGCACAACGGGAGGCAGCTGCTTTTGTCGGGGAATAGTAAACTTCCAGGCTTTTAAAATTTAGCCTTTGGTTCCCCTCCCACTCTGGAATAGCTACTGTGAATTCCGGGGTCACGGAGGGGACTCGGGAGAGGGGCGTTGGATCGAGCCAGGGCTGTACGAGGTCTGGGGGTTGTGGTTCTCCTGCGCTGGGATCTCATCCTTCTGACACATCCCGTTGTATCCATCAGATACAGGAGCTGGTGGGATGGATTAAAGGATTCCATCTCAGCTCTCATCCATGAAGTGGGAGGCAGTGGGAGCCACTATGAGTGAAGTCAGCAGAGAACTCATCACGAAGCCTTAACCAATGGACACTCCTTCCCACTCTCCTGCCCCATCCTCTTGCTCCAAGCCTTCCCTTCCTTAGAGCCCCACACCTGGTCTTCCCTCAGTTGCATTTTCCATCCTTTCAGAAACATATATATGTGGATTTTATGTATTTATATATATAGGTATAAGTGGGTTTTGCAGTGTTGGGCAATTATTCAATGGGAAAACACACACCCCCTTCTTTCTTCTTGCATCATCCTCAAGTGGTTACATCTCCAAGGAATTTAATGGAATATTTCTGTTTTTCTGACCTGCTCTTTATGGTTTGATCCCACTGATTCCATTCCATGGGGATCCTCCCCGCTGCCAACGCCCCTGCAGTGTATTCCACCCAGATCCTGACATTTACACGAGTTTAAGAATAAAAATATTCTTAAACGGTGACCGAGTGTCACTGGTTAAGAATATTTTTAAGGGATTCTCCTTCCACAGCATCCACAGATATTTGCTTCTCTTTATTTGACTGGAAAACAGTTTGGGTCCATCCTCCTGTGCAGGGGCCTCCCGGAGTAGTTGCATAAGCTTTTTGTCTTCCCTTGTTTCCTTCATCCGTGTCCCCTCTGTCCTCCCACTGTCTTATTAATCCCGTTATTGTGTTTGGCCTTGTCCTACTTGTGAGTGTTTCAGAGATGTGCAGGGAACGCTGTGGGAGCAATTTTCCTCCCCCCCCACCCCCCAAAAAATTATGTTCAGGATCCAGCAGAGAGTGAGGCACAAACTTCTGCCCTCAACAGGGAGGAACTCCCTCACCTTTGAGAGCAAAATCTCCTTTTAATGTGTTTTCAGAGAGGCAAACGCACTTTTAGGATGCCAGAGAAACAAACGGGCAAAGGCACTGTGGGAATTCCTGTCAAATATTTATCTGGTGAATTATTAACTCCAGGCAAGAAAAATCGATGTTGGGAGCTTGGGTTTGTTCTCAGTTTGGTGTTTTTGGTGAGGATTCCAAACTTGGGGGGGTTCAGATGCTCGTGGGGTGGGTAACAGCTGTCTGGCCAGTGGAAAAGTGGGATACAATTGCAATTATTTTTAATTCTTTCCCCCTGTGCTCCCCTGTAGCGTTCAGCTGTGACCTCATTAACTTGGCACTGAATGGAAGGGATGGTATTGCTTGATGAATCTTAAAATTTTAATTTACAGCTGCTGTGCTTGCACATGGTTTAAAAAATGGTTAAGGGTTTAAAAGTGGCTAAAAGTTGCAGTCGCCAACCAATTATCTTAAAGCTTCTATTTGGAGCATAAATCAATTTTCATCTAGTCTGTTGGAGTAGATTGAGACATTCTCAGTTATTATTATTAATTGAGACAGTCTCCATTAACTTTTTGGTTTTGTGTTACTGTCTGATGAATTAGAGGGGCCTGTTTAGTGGCCCTCTTGTAATTCTGTAATTGGGTCAAAGAAACATGTATTGGGATGGGCCATATCCTTTAAAAACAGTTAAAGAATCCCAATAAGTGGAGTCAGTGTTTGTTCAGAACCTAGAGGCTCACTGTACAAATATAATCACAAAACAAAGAAAAATCTCTTTCCAAGGACTGAAAATTTCCCCCCCAAATCCACCTAATTTTCTCGTTGTTTGTGTCACGTGGGAAGAGTTTAATGCTTAATTCCAAAATATGGGAAGGTGATGCCAAGATTCAACTCAAAGGTCACTTTTTATCTCTGTCATGGCCTTATTGTCCTTGCTCATGGTAAGAGCAGCAGGACAGGGTGGTTGTGCATGGAGCCACTCTTGGTTTTTCCCCTCAAACTTTCAGGTAAATTTACATGTTTTCCTGAGTAAAATCGGGATTATACCATTATCTGCCCACATCTACCCAATTAAAGCATATGAGGAGTGCTAAGTGCTGCAGCTTTGCTTTTCCTGCGTTGGAAATTGGCTGAAATAACCCCCAAATCAGGTATAATCCCTGGAGAATCCTGGCAGCCAAAATAGTCTGGAGCTGTAAATTGTAAAAAACCCTATTATTTGTGTGTGAGAGAGAAGAGAAAAGGTAAAAGCTGTAGTGGAGAAACTAAAAAATGAAGTGGGAAGTGCTGTTGAGTTGAGATTTGGAGATGGTGCAGCTTGATTTGGGTGGATTCTACTCCAGTAAATGCATATATATTAGGAAAAAATTCTTCCCTGTGAGAGTGGTGAGGGGCTGGGATAGAATTCCCAGGGAAGATGTGGCTGATCCATCCCTGGGAGCGTCCAGGGCCAGGTTGGAGCAACCTGGGATAGTGGAAGGTGTCCCTGCCCACGGCAGGGGGGGTCGGACTGGATGGTCTTCAAGGTCCCTTCCCACCCAAACCAGCCTGGGAATTCCATGATTCTGTGATATAAGGGACAGCAGGGCTGCAGAGCTTGTAGAATATAGACCCTCACACCCAGGAAAACCATCCTGAATTATTTATGGACGTGGAACAACCTGCTGATTTTTGAATTACTGATACCAAAGGCCAGCTCAGCGTGCTGGGCTGACGGTGCTGCCTGCCTGCAAAGTACCCATGAGGGGAAGAAATAGCTGTCAAGCCAGTAAACAGTATATTTTAATTATTGCCCTGTGAAATATCCCTGATTTTGAGGCCCAAAAATGTAAATCTTCTCTCCCATCCAACTGGTGGGGGTGGGGGTGTTTTTTGCTGGTGTGTAGATGTAACAGATGGTCTGTAATGTTAGATTAAGGCACAGCTGTTAAAATATCAGTGTTCATGTTACAGATAGGTTTGATTTGCTATCCAGAATAATTTTTACAGTGTAAATCCAGCAGATTATGTGCTTACTTCAGTTTGCATCATGTTATTTATGCATATGGTTGTGTTGAATCAGTGTGCTCTCCTCCTTTCCAAGCCATATACAGCAAAAAAAAATGACTTTTCCATAGAGGTGAATCACTGGATCACCTGAGTATTTTGGATTTTCAATTTGGACAGTCAAGAAAAGTTTCAATATGTAGCCACACAGATCTGTAAAATCATTTGGCACAACTGATTTTGGTTTTTTTTTATATTATAGTGCATTCCAAAGCAACTGTCTCTGTGGGTATTGCAGGATCATTCCCTGAAATCTTTAGGTGAAATTTCTTGTGGCTTTTCACAGGGGCAAAATTATTTAGGGGACGTTTGTCGTGGGTTTTCATAGGAGCAAAATTAAGTCATTTAACCTATTCCCAGGGAGATGCTGGTCCTGCTGTAGCCGGGGAAGGCACGAGAGTTGCTGGATGGTAATTCCTTCTTGGAGAACATCGTGTGGCCTTCACAGCTCAGGCACTGAAGGGATTCATTATAACTGAGTCTGCCATTGTTTTCTCATCCATGAAACCAGGTGTTTTGGGAGGATTTTATGAGATTTTGTGAGATCAGACTGGCTGCCAAGGGAGTGGCAAATGGAGCTTCCTGAATTTCGCTGTGGTTTCTCTGGCTGCCAGAGGGTTCTGCTCCTGGTTTTAAAAGCCTGGGTCATTAAACCAGGTAAAAACTAAGCTTATTAAAAAGGGAATTGAATAGCCAAGGTGTTGATCAACCTCCCTGCCCAGGGAGGTGGTGGAGTTCCCATCCTTATCCAAGGAATGACTGGATGTGGCACCCAGTGCTCTGAGCTGGATGATGAGCGGGTGATCGGTCAAAGGTTGGGCTCAATCTCTGAGGTCTTTTCCAACCTAAATGATGATTCTGTATTAAACAGGAAAGATATTTAGATGCAAATGTTCTTCAATCTCAACATTCAGGATTTGATCCTGACTTTTTTTACCCGGCTGAATGATCCAAACGCAGCACGTGTGGCTTTGAGGTTGGTTTCATGAGTGGTTTTAAATCAACCTTAAACCCAAGTCAGGCTGCAGGAGGCTGGTGGCAGGGACAGGACAGGGCTGGATGAACTCCTGCCCCTTGTGAAACTTGCCCTGAAGGGCATTAGATGGCAACTGGGATTTCTCCTCATTTCACGGCCACCTGGGAGGAGGAAGGTGACAACTGTACAGTTCACACCTACTTTTAAGGCAGGCAGAATATTGCAGGTTCCCTTGGTTGGTCTGCCATGAAGCACTTTGGCTTGAATGTCAAAATTCGGGGAACAGAAACCTTTTTCCATCCTCATCCCAGTGGAAAACATGGAGCTTCATGGCTCCGTGAAGAACTGGCGGGTGATATTAAACTCTCTGACATTCTGCTATGTCAGCTGGGTGAAAACCCCCAGTTAATGAAGTCACACATGAAACCATAGAAGTCCTCAAGCCTTTGGGAGGTAAAAGTAAATTCTCTTCAGCAGGAGGATTCAGTATAATTATATATAACGTATTATTAATTAATTATACCTGGAAATCCAACTCATCTGGTTTGACTCTGCGGGGCGTTGACGTTGTGTGTTCTGCCATCCCCAATGCAGATAAAATGAGGGGTGATTCTGAATCTTGGCCCTGCCCTTATCTGGATTTCCCCTCATGTTTCTGATTTCTAGAAATCCCCTTTTTTTTTTTTTTCCTTTGAGCACTGAAGAGCCTGATCTGGCTGTCGAGCTCCCCAGTCAGCGTCAAGAATCCATCAAAGCAGTGATCACGCTCTGTCTGCTCTTGGAACGTTGTCCCTGCAGCCACAGGAGATAGAAATGTGTCATTTCAATGGAAAACTGGATTTTGACAAGACTTAACCCCTCCTGCCCAAGAGTCTGTTGCTTGTCCAGGCAAGTGTGTTTTATGAGGATCTAAACCACAGTCCGGAGCGCCGTGTATTTATTTCCCTCTGGAATTCTCCCAAGCCCATCACAGCAGGCATATGGAGAGGAAGGAGGAAGCCCAAACCATCTCAGCTGTCAGATAAAAAAACCTAACACTTCTTGCAAGTGGAGATGGTTACCAGGGCCACCCATCTGCATCCACCGGCTCCTGAAACATAAAACCCACTCCCAGGAAAAGTGCAAATTGACAGATGGGCCCCGTCTTTTCGGTGTCTTCCAGAGGAACTTTGGAATTTCAGATGAAGCAGGAGACATCTTTAAAGAACAAGAGCAGATGGCTTTGCTTTTTAGTCATACAGGCAGCGATTAATGTCGGTCGGTCGCTGTCTTTTAACTACTTTCATCTTTATCCTGCCTTTTTTTTCCCCCCCCTGCAGTTGAGAAATTAAACCTTGGCTGTCTGTTTGCAGACAGAACGTTTAGGGTGGTTTCATGATTGCTGCCCTTTCAGACTGAGGCAGGTAAAATAATTGATCTGAGGTTTTACAGTAAATAACAGGGTGAGTGTCTGGTCCGACCTATAGCATGAAAAAAAAAAAAAGCTCTTAAACCCAGAGTAATTACTTGTCTTTTTTATGGTTGAAGTTACTTAAATAGCTATTTAAATGCAGACATCTATTTTTAGTGCAAAGGTAAAAAAAAATCTGATTTTTTTTTCCCTTCCCAGTCACTAAAGTGTCAATCTAATCCTCGTTGCAACCATGGTTTTTCCAGCTAACAACAAATTATGACACATGGGATGTGGGAATGCAGTGGGTTATGGGGTTTATACAGATAAATGTGTGGATAGCTTTAATTCCAAGCTGAAGGATAAGCTCAGCAGGCAGCCAGAACTGTGCCCCATTTGGCTTTTTGTATGTGCATCACTGTGCAAAGCTAGAAATAATTATAAAAATAAAAGTATATCTCGGTTTCTCAACAAGGAAGTTAATGGTGAGGTAAGTTTGGATGCACTTCATGCCAAATATGAACGTGTCTTGGCACTGTGCATCCAAAGCAGGCTTGGGCAAAGTAACCTGGTGCCTTTAGAAAACAGAGTAAAGTGTCTGCAGTGAAGCTGCACCTCCAGAGCCACGTTAATTTGGGCAGGGATGGATTAATTCCAGAAGAAACAGGCTTACTCTGACACACCTGAGTGTGCTCCTGGCCCTTTCTGCCACCATTACTGAGTGTCACCATCCAGCTCGAGTGGGAAGAGTAGGAATGGCTCTGTTTTCCTGACCAAGTGCCCCCAAATCAGTGCTCTTTGCCAAGCACCAGCCCTGCTGTGCCTGTGAGAACGTTCCCTGAGCGTCTTTAGGAGGCCCCAGGTGGGTTAAGGCGGGACCCTCAAGTGCAGCCCGGTTTAAAGTTGGCTTCAGCTGTTTATTCCAGCAGGGGAATTAACCTAAAACAAGTATTTCCAGGTTGAGTGTGTGCACCAGGAGTGTGGGGTGCAGGCTCAGGGAAACCTGGCAAGTTTAGAGGAGAAAACAAATTTCCACATGTCTCCAGAAAGCCAGTTCTGCTCAGAGAGAGGACATGGACTGTTCAGAGCTGAGGTCTCTTCAGTCAGGGAGACCCGTGGTCATCAAAAGCAGGAGGCAGAACAAGCTCAGCTTAACCAGGAGCTGTCTGGAGAGTTAAACCCAGCAGCAGCCTCAGGGGAGGCAGCCTGGAAGGCAGCAGTGCCCGTGCCCTTTGAGATACAATTCCAGCCTTTTTCCCTAATGAACAGCAGGGTGAATCAAAGCTGGGGCAAGGCAGGGCACAAAGAGCAGCTCCTGTGGTTGGATGTGCCCCGAGGCAGCTGCTTCCACCAGAGAATTTCAAAAGCAATTGATAGTCATAGCATCGCTCTCTTCCCAGGAGCCCGAGGGGAGAAAACTTCCCTCCTTCCTTCTATGAGTTTATGAGAACGCTTCCTGTTTAGTTCTCTGTTCAAAGGATGGAACAGATAAGGGGAAAAAATCAGCAAAATAACTTGCTTTAAGTCTTGCATTGTCGCTTCCCAAGTAACAGCCAGTTTTAAATGGCTGCTGCTGTGTAAAATAAAGAGAAGAGTTTGGTTTCTTAGCTGAGAGATAATGGTTTATTATCTCTCAGGAATATGAGAAGTCTGAAACTGAAATGCAGGTCCAGGGGGTATTTAAGAGATAAAATTGTTGCTTTTGCTTTGTAACCAAAAATGAGAATTTATTCCAAAAATTATTTTTTTTGGGGGGGGGGAAATGGACACATATCATTCTGTCTTTTATCCCTTGGAGGATGAAAGTTGGGGGGTGGAATTGACTGATCTTTAAGGTCCCTTCCAACCCAAACCATTCTGTGATTCCATGATCCCCTCCAGAAAACAAAACATAAGGCAAGCAGGAATTTTCTACTCTCTGTTAGAGAGTGGCCATTAAACCTTTTTTTCAGCAGATGGGAATTGCAGGGAAAGAAGGAGATGGGGCCACACTGCTGGGAGTCGGGAAATTTCTTAAAACAGCTTTGCTACCATCACAAAAAAATTCTGGGGAAGAGGGAAGGAAGAGCTGGGAGAGGTTGTGCTGCAGGTTGTGCTGCTCTGAGGGAAGCAGTGATGGAGGGCTGTGGGGTGTTATTGATACTCAACACCTGGATGGCAAAGAGAGGGAGGAGGGAGGAGGGGGCTCTGACTCAGCCTGGAAGAGCTCACAGTTATCTCTGGGATTGAAGGAATTTGTGTGGTCACAAAGGTTGTTCCCAGAGGTGGAAGGACCCAGTGGGTGTAGAACTGGGAATATGTTACACAGCTGTGTGATCTGGCATGTTTTAAATACTTGAGTACCTTCAGGAGTGCACAAGTGTTTATCTCCTCTTAAACATTTGATCTCTTCCCTCTCTGGGATTTCCCAAGACTTGGCCTGAATTACTGAAATTGGTTTGGCTGTCACGCCTTCCCTTGTCCTTGCCCTCTTCCCTTTCCCTCTTGGAGCTGTTCAACAGGCATTTTTCAAGAGCACATCTCCTTTCACAGAGAGCCCTTTGTTAGGCACCAGGGCTTGGTGTCATAACTTGCACTGAGTCCTTGGGCAAGAGCATGAAAAGAGTCTTTTAACGCCCCTGGCTTTAGTTTTAATAGGGAACAACATAATCAGTAGGTGGAAGTGACTTTTCATCTTAAGAGCTGCAAGGGGGTAAGATAATTCTGAGATAATTTTAGAGATGGGGCACTTGAAGACACAAGTGCTGCTGTTGCTGCTTGGAAGCAGGTCAGTCTCTTTTCCTGCCTTACAAGGAGTTGTCGTAGGGTTTTTTCCTCCTCCTGTTCTCCAGCTCAGCCTCCCTGTGATTTTGAAAATGATTTGATTATAGTTCATAAGAGAGTTTTTGTTCTGCCTGCAGCTGCTGTTTTGAGAGACACAGTGGTGTGGGAGAGGCCTGGAGGTGCTGAGAACCAGAGCAGCCAGCGCTGGGGAACGGTCCTGCTAGATTAGCCCTGCTTAAAAGGGAATTTCTCCAGGAATCACAGGACCATTTAGGTTGGAAAAGACCTCTAGGATCATCAAGTCCAACCTGTGACGCATCCCCACCTTGTCACCCAGCCCAGAGCACTGAGTGTCACGTCCAGTCATTCCTCGGACACCTCCTCCAGGGATGGGGACTCCACCACCTCCCTGAGAAACCTGTTCCAATGTTTAATAACCCTTTCCAGGAAGAAATTCCACCTGAAGTCCACCCTGACCCTCCCCTGGCACTGCTTGAGGCTGTTTCCTCTTGTCCTGTCCCTTGATCCCTGGGAGAAGAGGCAGGGATTGTTGGGATTGAGTAAATCTGTTTTGTGTTTTGAGGAATATGCCAAGGCTGAGTTCAAAACCAGACCCTTTCCAGCACCCAAAGCGCACCTGCTGTGCCTTCTGTGGGACTCCTCTGGGAAAATCCAGTTATTCCAGATTTGTTTCAGATGTTTTGGTGTCCTGGTACCTTTCTGTTCCCTTGAACTGGCCTTACTACTTCCCTTTGCTGTGGAATATCCATGACCTGGAGCTGTGTTTGCACACCTTGGCACAGTCTGGGCTCTTCCTAAAGCAGTTCAGCTTCTTCAACTCATGCAAAACCAAACAGAAATTTTAATGAAGGCAAAATAGCAGGAAAAGAGGAACTCCTGGAACATCTTTCCTTAATTGCAGATGTAGCAGGGGAGAGTAGGGGAGCATTTGTCAGGAGAACTTGAAATTTAGGTGTGGAAAACTGCAGTGGCAGGAGGCAGGATTTTGGGATTGAGCCAGGAATGAAGGCAGTGGTTCTTTTTCATAAAGATATAACTCAATTTTCCTACTTTCAAGGTTCTTTGAAAAGAAAGAGAGTTAAACACTTCCTTTATTTTCCCTTTGCATCAAATAAAGGAAGACTTGCCTTCAGCTTTTCCAATCATAACGGCCTACAACCAGTTTCTTGGATCCATGTGGTCAAACAATGCCTTTAACTGTGCTGTAGGTCCTAAATATTCAAAAATAAATACATTTATGCATCTGAAGTACCTGTCCAGCCAAACAGAAAGATGCTCTCCAGTCACACGAACTTGTTAATGTAAATACCTTCCAACTACTGCTACCTTTTTCCTCGTGGATGACTCTGGAGGTTTCTGCTGCTCTTCATGCAGCTCTCCTGTCATGGGACACTGGAAAAATGAAGGGAATTTAATCAGCTTGGTAAATAATAATGATGTTTAAAAAAAACCCCAGCAAAACAGTAAAATCACAGCATGTTTGTATCTTGTATTCCAAAAATTAATCTTTTGCAGGGAAAAGGAGACATGTGGGAAGAACTGAAAGAGTAAAGATTTGGTAAGAGAGAACTGGGAATGAAACTTTTCCATATAATTCCTAGTATTTCTCATTTATACTGCCACAGAAGATGACCTATTTTTTGTTATTTAGTCTGTTCTACTCTGCTCTTGGAAAAGAAAAAAAAAAAACAAAAACTGAACTGGTTTAAAATACTTCTCAGGAAATTACTGTTTGCAAATATAATCTTTCTGAAGCTCCTCTTCAGCTTCAGTTCTAATAAGATTTAGGGTTTATATATATTTATCTACAGCAGGTTCATTTGTGCTTCAGCTATTGCACCACGAATTCTAAAGATTAGACTCCCTTTGCTCTGTAATCCTGCCTGGCTGGGGAGAAGGGGAAACTCTGGCATCAAAATAGTGTTTCGTTCCAGAGTTGTAAGTCCTAATGGATCTCAGTGTTCTGTGTCCTTGAATATTCCACTCTCAAAGGAATATAACTGATCTTATATTAATATCCAGAGAGATGGTGAGGCTTTGGATAGTGGTAAGTGCCACACAGGCTTGGAATAAAATATTGATTAACTCCTGGAGAGTTTTAAAGACGAGTAAGAGCAGAATGAACCCACACAGGATAATTTAGAAGATAACGGGGATTATCAACATGCTCCAGCTTTTATTCAGACATAAATCCCTGCCCTACTTATTTTTCCTTCTTTTTCATCTTCAGAAATGCTCACGACCAGCTGTATTTGCCCAACTGGGATAGATTTCCTCTCAAAGTTTCCAAGCAGCATTGCTCTCACCGATACTCAAACCCGTTATAAAGCGCCACGGGAGCGCAAGACACCAGTCATTTTTTCCTGACTCATTTTTTTTTTTTCAGGCTTTGATTTCACGGTGCCTTTTTCTGATGGTCAGTGAAGAAATGACATATTTACTGTGCCTTCTCTGTGGTTACACAGTTACAGCCCTTTTCTGGTAGCTGGGAAGTTGATGAGAGTTTATATGACAATGGTAGCGTGCGGGTTGGGGGTGTTTTCCTTCTATGGATGGTCTCTGATGGTAGAACTGAAATCCCCTTCTGGGGGGTTTAGCTGCTTAATTCTCTCTGCTTTTAATGCAAATCAAGGACATAAATGTCCCTTGTGAATCGCTGTCGTTGTCCCCAGGCTTCTTGATCCCCTGTCTTCCCAAAAATACCTGATCATTCCAACAGAGAAACGAGGTCGTGTTATGTGTTACAGGTTGTGAGGAGACAAAGCAAAGCTTCCAGTGAAAACCCCCTGCAGATGTGCTGGTTGCAGCTGTTGAATCCTGCTTTTTTTTCCCTTCCCCAGCCCTTCCACCCGATGGTGAATTTGGAATGCTCCCGGGATTTCCGACCCTTCCTGTGTGCCCTCTATGCCCCGGTGTGCATGGAATACGGGCGGGTGACCCTGCCCTGCCGCCGGCTCTGCCAGAGGGCCTACAGCGAGTGCTCCAAGCTCATGGAGATGTTCGGGGTGGCCTGGCCCGAGGACATGGAGTGTACCAGGTGAGAAGATCCGGGTGGGGTTGTTTATTTTTCCCTCTCGCAATCCCAAGGTAAAATTTTGGCACCGTCTCAGGAGTTTTATGGTCTCAAACAGATGTTTTGCGTGTTTTCCACCGCGAGTGCCCGTATTTTCCGTTCCGCTTCCCAGCCTGTTTCCTGAGGTGGGAACCGAGTTCCTATTTCCATCACCTGCCCAAGAGTTGAAAACTGGCTGGTTTTGAGGAGTATAAAATCTCAAAGCTCTGTTTTCAGAGCATCTACCTCTTGTTGAGCTCGTGTGCAAACAGCAGTTTTCAGCTTTACACAAATAACTTACAGAAAAAACATCTGATGATGTTCCAAACTATTTGAAACAGAGTGTGCATGAAATTAAGAACAATATCTTCTGCTTTTTTTTTTTTTTTATAAGTGACTCCAACAGTCAAAGTATAGAACCACAAACAGGAAGAAATAGTTTCTCTTACGATTGGATTGGAGAGAAGGAAAAACAATGAAGAATTATTTTAGCAAAATAAGTCAGAGGATGCTTGTAGTGTGTGGAATCCCTCCAGTCTCTCCTTCAAGGCTGTTCCTCCAGCAGTCCTTAGCCCCCAGTCAGAGCTTTAATCACACAAATATCTTCATCATAATTCCAATTTATGAATGCTGGGTTGGATTTTTGGTGTAACCATCTCACTGTCCTGAAAGCAGCAGATGAAGTTGCTTAGGAAAGGCTTTAAAATGCCCTATAAAACCCTGCTTTTATGGGTGTATGGTCTCCGTTTACAGTGAACCTAAATTTACAGACCTCCTGAGATGGATTTTGTGCCCTCTCCTTTATCCCTACAACCCCAGTGGGCTCCTTGTCCATTTATTTCTCTGTTTAATTTTTAAACCTGTTTCGTGGTTTTGACATCCACTGCACTCCGGGACAAGGAGCTCTGGAGTTTGGGTATAAATGCTGCAGTATTTCATGGACTACCCTTAATTTGGATTGTCTGTTGTCACTCCAGTCGGTGTGCCTGAAGTCACACCTAGAAATAAGGTTACTGTGCCTGAAGTCACACCTATAGATGAGGTTACTGATCTTTGCAAAGTACGTGGATATTCCTCTTAAACTCTCCTCTTCCCACTTTTCAGGTTCCCGGACTGCGACGAGCCGTACCCTCGCCTCGTTGACCTCAGCTCGGCCGGGGAGCCCACGGAAGAGGCCCCCATGGCAGTCCAGAGGGATTATGGCTTTTGGTGCCCTCGGGAGCTGAAAATAGACCCCGACCTGGGCTACTCCTTCCTGAGGGTGCGCGACTGTTCCCCTCCCTGCCCCAACATGTACTTCCGCCGCGAGGAGCTCTCCTTCGCCCGCTACTTCATCGGCGTCATCTCCATCGTCTGCCTCTCTGCCACCTTGTTCACCTTCCTGACCTTCCTGATCGACGTCACACGGTTCCGCTACCCGGAGCGGCCCATCATATTCTACGCCGTCTGCTACATGATGGTGTCGCTGATCTTCTTCATCGGCTTCCTGCTGGAGGACCGCGTGGCGTGCAACGCCTCCAGCCCCGCCCAGTACAAGGCGTCCACGGTGACCCAGGGCTCCCACAACAAGGCCTGCACCATGCTCTTCATGGTGCTCTACTTCTTCACCATGGCCGGCAGCGTGTGGTGGGTCATCCTCACCATCACCTGGTTCCTGGCCGCCGTGCCCAAGTGGGGCAGCGAGGCCATCGAGAAGAAGGCCTTGCTTTTCCACGCCAGCGCCTGGGGAATCCCAGGCACTCTCACCATCATCCTCTTGGCCATGAACAAGATCGAGGGCGACAACATCAGCGGCGTGTGCTTTGTCGGCCTCTACGACGTGGACGCGCTGCGATACTTCGTCCTTGCCCCTCTCTGCCTCTACGTCGTCGTGGGAGTCTCCCTCCTCCTGGCCGGGATTATCTCCCTCAACCGGGTCCGCATCGAAATCCCGTTGGAAAAGGAGAACCAGGACAAGCTGGTGAAGTTCATGATCCGCATCGGCGTGTTCAGCGTCCTGTACCTCGTGCCGCTGCTGGTCGTCATCGGCTGCTATTTCTACGAGCAGGCCTATCGCGGCGTGTGGGAGACCACGTGGATCCAGGAGCGCTGCCGGGAATACCACATCCCGTGTCCCTACCAGGTGAGGAACCCGCTGTGACATGGCCGTGGATGATGCAGTGTGGTAAGGATTGTCCAAATAATTCGGGGATGGCAAGACCTTTGCCATCCTTGACTTTTAGTCATCCTCAAATGAGGATGTTCTTGCCATCCTCGAATCATTTGGATAAGCCATTAGGCCTTCTGGAAGACCTGATGCTGTTGGAAAATTGGAGGCTTCCCTCCGCTGCTCCGTGGCTTTTTTTGTGGAATTTCAGGGCTGAGTGCGACCTATCAGGGGTATAAAGATGTTATTTTAAACCATCTTCACCACCAGGACTTTAATGAGTTTATTTGTGGTCGTTAGAGGAGTGTTGCTCAGGTGGGATTTTGGCTTTTAAACTGAGGTGTCGTCAGCTCGAACACTTGGTTTTTCTGGTTCTTGTGGTTGGTCTGCAGCAGTTTTGGTGCTCTGATTTGCCTTGAGGTTTTGTGCTCATTTTGTGTGCCAGAAAAACATCTGTATGAAATCTTACTTCAAGTATCTCCTGAAGAAAACCAGAGCTCACAGCTCATCAGGTTTCTTTTTTCTTTCCACTTACCTGCTCAGTTTAATTCGGTTATCACAGGAACAGCAGCCTCTAAGATCAAACTGTCCCCTGGTTTATTCAGTTTTATTCTGAAATGAAAGTATTTTAGGTATTAAATTTCTTGAAACCTACTTTAGAGCCAAAGTGGAAAATTGTTTTTGGAATGATTACATAGATATTTTCTTTAACTCGTTTGAAAGGAACTCTCTTTCCAGGAGGTTTTACAGCAAATATCTGCACCTACAGGGATACTAAAAATTCGGATTTTGGCTCTGAAGCAGTTAAAACACCAGCTGAATCATCAAAGCTCACATTTTAATGCAATAAAATATCACTTAAAGGTTTGACTTAGGCATGATAATAATCCTTTTATTACCTTTTAACCCTTTCTGTTGTTTTCCCTGTTGGCTTTTATTAGGGTGGGACTCTTCCATCCAACATTGGAGCATTTTTATGGCAGGAAATCTCTGGCGGGGGGGATGTGCAGTTTCATGGGTTTGATTGAGTCTTCCTCGCTGCAGGTTTTAATATGTTAAACTGCTTTAAAAAAAAAAAAAAAAAAGAGGAAAAAAGGGGTTTTGTGGCTTTCTCTTGGTTGATTTCAAACAAACACCCACTGTACGCAAATCTAAGATTCCTCTAAGAACCTACAAAACCAAGAGGGTTTTTTTTGCTCCCTCAAAATATTGAACAAAAAACTGCTTTAAGCCGCACAGCTGAGGGCTGAAATCCTGGCCGGTGGAATAACAAAATCCTGTAGGAAAGGGCTCCTCCAATCCCCAGCAAACCGTTGGATAATGGCTCAGCAGGAGTCAAAAGAACAATAATGGTTTCATTCACATCAAATTGGGTTGAAGGACCCAGGGACCCCGGGGAGCATTAGATGGGTTTTTTTCTTTTAACCCGTCCATTTAGGTTTTTTTTTTTTCTCCCCTCAAACTAAACGTGCTTCCCTAATTAAACAATCCACAGTTATAATTGAAACAGATTTCCAAAGCTGGGGGGAAGAGTGGGGAGGAAATAATTTTGTCCTTAGATCATGCCAGTGAAATACATTGTTAAATTGGGGGAAAATTTGGAGCTTTGTGGGGAGTATCCCTCGCTTCCTTGAATAAGGTCATATTTTTATCAGAAATTCACGTTATTTAACTCAACTCCAAATCTCTGAGTGCCTTTCCTGAGGCCAGACTATCCTAAATTGTGAGCTGGACTTGGCTCCACGTGGATTTTAGGGGTTCGTGTGCAAAAGTTGCCCAGGGTTGTGGTGATTTGGCCCTTTTTTTTTCCCCCGACGCCAGCGAATCCGAGGTTAAAAATCGCCGAGTGTTGCTTCATCTTTGCCACCAGAGATGATGGCACAGTAATTTATTCTGGAAAATTGCTGATGGTGGGGGAGTGAGGGGGTTGGAATATGCAGCTGCTCCAGCCCTGCCTCCCTCCTGCGTGACTGCTCCGTGTGGGAAAGACCACGGGGTTAATCCTGTGCTGGATTCTCCTGGATGCTCCTGAGCCGGAGCTGGTGTTCCAGTGAAAACTTGTGTTTCTTTGGCTTCCTAAAAGGATAAATAATCCCAAAAAGGAGTGAACAACTAGATGCCTGTGTGCCTCCACCTTGGTTTATGGCTACCTGGATGCTTCCAGGCTTGACCTGGATACACATTTTCCTGGTTATTTGGCAGATCTGGGAAGTGTCCGTTGCTTTCCATGTGAAATAAAATCTGTTTTTCCACAAAGACAGGGAATCAGTATCCCAGTATTCCACCTCTTTGAGGAGTAAGTGGAGGGCCAAAAGGAGGTCATGTTACCTTACCTTGCCCTTGGTGTCCTCCACACTCCCAAGTTTCTGGGAGAGAATAGGAAAGAGGGGAAGGGTTTGTAGGAGCTGTTGCAGCTCCATGACCACATCCCAGTCCTCAGTTTTCTAAAGATTATCCTTTTCCACCCCTTGGCATGGGCAGGGACAACTTCCCACTATCCCAGATTGCTCCAAGCCCTGTCCAACCTGGCCTTGGACACTCCCAGGGATCCAGGGGCAGCCACAGCTTCTCTGGGAATTCCAGCCCAGCCCCTCCCCACCCTCCCAGCCAAGAATTCCTTCCCAATCTCCCATCTCTCCCTGCCCTCTGGCAGTGGGAAGCCATTCCCTGTATCCTGTCCCTCCATCCCTTGTCCAGAGTCCCTCTCCATCTTTCTTGTGGTCTCCCTTCAGAAATGAAAGGAGGAAAAAAAAAAAGCAGGGAAGTGGACACAATCCAATCATAAAATAATCACATTTAGTCATCTCTTGGTTCAAAATCCATGTTTGCTACTCCTCCTCCTAATTGTGTTTGGGGAAATAATTCCACATGCTCCTATGGCTGTTCAGTGTGGTAGCAGGATCATCCCAGGACCGTGTCCAGCCAGGTTTTGAATTCCTGTTGCCATAAAAGCTGTAATTCCCTTTCCATGAGCCATCTGACCTCAGGAGTAAAGTGAAAAGTTGAGTAGATTGGAAAGGCAAAGTTTGAAGTGTGTTTGGCTGCTGTTCCACGTCCATGTCCTGCAGGAACCAAGGTGGTTTATTCCTCACAGGGAGAGTGTCAGAATTTTATTCCTCTTGGAAATTATAAAGGCAACTAAACTTTGCCTTTAACATAAACGTGGTGACCTGCCCCCAGTCTGTGAAAATAGGTCTCAAAACTGGGATGGATTTGGCTAAAAAGTGAAACAGATGCTCACAAAAGCCTGTCCCCAGAGCTGGTTGTAAAGTACGTTTCTCTTATGAAAAGTAGGAGATGAAATGGTCCAAAAAAAATCAGATTTCCTGCAAAGTCAAGTAAGTTCTGAGTTAAGAGTAATTTCTCTCAAATCCAAATGTAAATGGACTCTTCCCAGTTTCCATGAGTGCTCCAGGGTCAGACTGGCACTGGGTTGATGGGAGAGATTCCCAATTTAGATACTGAAGAGAGAAAAAAAAAAGAAAAAGAAAAATAAACTATTTCAAAGTCTTTTGCTGCCCTAGTGGGAAATCTTGAGGAGTGGAATTAATTATCTTTGCTTGGGATCTGATATCCATCATTTCCCTGCTCCTGGACTAAAAGGCCTCAAGAGCAAAGGTGGTGCCCCTGCTTGTGTTTTCCATGTTATTTAGAGGTATGGAAGTAGATGTGGATTTACTGTTGATGGGAAAGACCTGGCAAATTCAAACTCTGATTTTTATATCAGAAATCCTCTTTTATTTCCCATTAGGAGCTTGAGTTTGTGCTGGGTGCTGAATATCCATCGTTTATTCCATGTCAGGTGCCTCCACCTATCCCAGGTTGCTCCAAGCCCCATCCAACATGGCCTTGGACATTTCCAGGGATGGGGCATGATTTGTACTTAATTAATTATCTGTTTTAAGAGGTCACATTTGCTCTTGTTTGGTATTTTTAGTTTAGGATTTTTGCCACAAAGTTCTGGGGACTTTTTTTGGGGGAAAGGGGCAGGAGAGAAGTGGATTTTTTGCAATCAGTCCCCTTCAAAAATCAGAATAAAGCCTCAACACCTTTTAAACTCACTTTGTAGATCCTGAGCAGCCTTGGTGTGACTCTCTCGAATCATTCCAGAAAGAAAATTCGGGAAGAGGCTTTTTTGCTGATTTTTCAGGAAAAGTCATAAATAAGCACTGGAATTTGGGAATCTCATGGACAGATACTTTTGCTTTGCTAAGGGTTTTATAAACATGCTCCAGCTACTGCTGGAGAAGACTTTTTCCTGCAGGAACAATGAGCACAACCCAACTCCTTTTCAAAAGTAATTTTAGCTGAGTTCTTTGAAGCAGGTACTGAGCTTATCTCGAAATCTCCTCTGTTTTCCTTCTGATCTTTGCTTTAAAAAGATTAAACCCGCCTTGGTGGTTGTAAGAACTTAATTATTCAGGTGATGTAATAGTGAATATCGTTTTTATCAGCAGCAAAAATAGACAATCCAGCCCATTATTTTTTTTTCCCTTCTCTGGTGTTTCATTCCAAGTCGAGGCTCCAGCCTTGCCCGTGTGGGGAAGTTTTAAAGGGTTTGTGGGTTTTTTTGCTGGAGATGGGAGTTCTTGGCCACTCCCTCCTGGTGGTGGCTGCTGTGGGTGGAGAAGAGGATGGATTGTGGTTGCCTGGAATATCAAGGAATGTTTTGTTCGTGGCACCTCTCGTCTGTGAGCGCAGAGAGACGGACCCGGGGCAGGCACAGAGGAGAGCAAAGTACCCTCTTGCCAATATACTGCTGATAATATTAAAACACAACACAGAGGGGGTTATTTTAAACATTGGAGAAACGGATTTTAAGATCAGGATTGGGCTCTTGTCACCTGCTGATGATTTTGTCTCCCGTTTTCACAGATTTGATCTAATAATGGTCAATTTTCAAGATCATTTTGGATGTGGCCTCCCTGCCCACGGCTCTGAGCAACCTGGGATAGTGGAAGGTGTGTCCCCTGCCCATGGCATGGGGTTGGAATGAGATGGTCTTCAAGGTTCCTTCCAACCCAAACCATTCTGTGTCCCAAAATTACCTCCATTGCCATAAAAATCTCTTCATTTCGGGCTGTTTTGGCTCACTAGCAGCTCTTACGTTGCCTTTTTTTTTTAAGTCCTTTTTGAAAGGCTTTCCACGTAACAGGAACATTTCCAAGTGTTTCATTCCTCCTTGGCATGGCTTTATCCTTCACTCTGCTGAGTGTCACATCTCCTGGTGCTTATTTGAAATAAAATTGGACCAAAACAAAAGACACAGCAAGACAAGCTGCTCAAAGTTCTGGCTCAACTGAGTCTCTTCATTTCTCCTCCATCTCCCCCACAAAAGAGAATAAAAACAACAAAAAAAAGCTTTATTTATGTTCAATTTCTATTTTTGCTTTTATATATTCAATTTATGTTTTATAATTTTTTTATATGTTCAATTTATATTTTTTTTCCCACGAAAATTCCAAACAGGCATTTGAATTTACTCCAGAAATGTTAAATTTTGGGGTGGCCAGGTCAACTTGCTGCATTTTCCTCGTGGCTGTGCCCAGGGTGACGTGTTGGGCTTTACTTTCACGCCCAAGTGCTTTGGAACAATCCCAGGGCAGAGACCGAAGCAGAGAAGGGACAGGGCTGACAAACATCTCAGTGAAAACAGCTCAAGGAATAATTGTTGACATGTAGAATCCTTGCTTTTGTGGGGCTGGTCAGGTTGGGATGGAGTTTCTCCATTTTTATGTGGCATTTTCCTTCTCCCCCCCCCCCGTTTATTTCAATTATTTTCTTTTATTTTTCCCCCCGTTTTTTCAATTTTTTTTTATTTTTTCCCTGTTTTTTCAAATTTTTTAAATTTTTTTTCCCATTTTTCCCCCATTTTTTTATTTTTTTTTTCGTTTTCTCCACTAATCAGGGATGTTGCCACACTCTTTTTTAAATCCAACATGTCTCAGCTGTTTGGCCATCTGTGGGTCTCCCAAAACGTTGGGGGGGGAGTGACTGGGCTGGGTGGAGAAAAGAGGCTTTGTTAGGAAGTGTCTCAGCACCATCCCTGTGTGGCAGAGGCATAAAGAGAATATTTAGGAGTGTCTATAAATCGAGATTCCTCCTCCCCCTTCTTTTTCATGATTGTTTAGAATTCCTGGTGGAAGAGGTAATGGATTTGCTTAAATCTGCCCTCAGGAGGTGCTTCTTGTTGGGTGTAATTATTCCATCCTAAAGGAAAAAAAAAAAACAACCAAAGGTTGAGATAAAACCAGATTTTCTTAATCAGAAGAGATGGAGCAAATCTGAATTAAGAGCTGGGCTTCCTTCAAAAACAAATGTAACATCAGCTCAGAGCAACATAATTATTAATCAGAGTATTGCTCTGCTTCCTAGCAATGATTCAGGTGATCTCTACTGATTTAGATGGTTAGGGAAAAGAATATATTCAAGGAAAATAATACATTAAAGTGAATTTCTCAGAATTCTCCTTGTCAGCTTTAGCTGAGTCTCCTCCTCACGCATCCAGGACTCGGATAAATCCCACACAGGATGTGGTGTGTTCCCTTATCTCCCCTTGGCAACCTCCAGTGCATTAGCAGGGAGTGAAAGCAATCATTCCATGCAATCGTTTCATCACCTGACTCATTCCTGGCTGGGTTTTAATTGGATTGTCTGAGCCAGAGCCAGGGGGAAATGGCGATTTCCCAACCCTCGGACAGGTTGATTTGGGCCCAACACGACTCCTCAAGATCAGCCCTTCCTTTCCTTTCCTTTGCCAAAGGAGGTCAGATCCTGCTATTTTTGAGTCCTCATCCTCATGCTGTTCTCTTTTTAATAACCTTTCTGGAACAGCCTCGAATTCTGGTTATTGAGGAACCTTTTTTTTTTTTTTCCCCACTGGCTCTTTAATTGTGATTAAAACAGCACCAAAAGCTGAGTGAGGAGCTCAGATTCCTCTGTTTTTGAAGCACTGGTTGCTCTTGACTCCCAGAGCTGGATGTTGACAGGAAACTCAAACCTAAAAACAGATTCATCTTGTCATTTTAATAAATTAAAGGGAATTTCTTGTGATTTACATTTGGAAATTGGGAGTGGCAATGCATGATCCTGGGATTCAGGGTTGCTTTGGGATGCTGGGCAGTCACATCAAATAGTGGGAGACCAGATGGCAAAGAGAAAGTTGGAATGTTGACTGCAGGTCTCTGAACTTCCGTATATTCCAAATATTCCACATCCAGGTGAGTTTTAGTTGGCTCTCTGTGCCATGGATGCCTTGCCCTGTCAGCACAGAAACACCAGGTACGAGAAATTCGGGATATACTGCACTGCTGTGCATTTATTCCCAGTGATTCCAGAGTATCATCATTATTTCCAGGTGATTCCAGAGTATCATCATTATTTCCAAATAATTTTGGAGGCTTAAGCCCTGGGAGGGTCCTTAGTTTGGAGTGTCTGGGATCAGGATTGAGCAGCTCTGACACTCACACAGAAACAAACCAAATATGATATATTTTTTTACTTGTGTTTTGTTTATTTTTATCTTTTTAGTAGAGTTTTTGAAGGCATTATGTATCACCCTTAATGCTGAACAACATTAAAATTATCTGTTATGCTCCAAAAAAATCCACTAAGACCAGGTTCTCTCCCTCTTTTTCAACACGGGAGGGTCAAAGTCTGAACACAGGACTGAAGAGCAGGACAATAATAAACTGATGAGCATCAAAACAGATAAGAATTATCAAAACTGATGAGCTGTGTCATCTCCCAGGATGTAGAAAATTTCCAGATCAGGGGTATGCTTTGATCATGTTACTCCTTGGGTTTGAATTTTGGGAATTCTCCTTCTAAAACTGCATTATTTTATAGGTTTAACAGCCCGATTTTAATGTATGGAAATACCTCAATCTCTCCTCCTGAAACAGCTCTTTCAGGGGGAACTAAGAGGATTTTTAAGTAGAAATAAGGCATTAATAACTCTTGTTATTATATTTGAGTGTATTAATAATACAGTATTACACTGTAAAATTTTCTCAGTTGATGGAATAACCCTGGCACCAAATTATTTTTCAAAGGCTCAGTAAAACTGATTTTAAAAAAATCAACTAATAGAAATTATTATTAATGTCACTCCATTCACCCCATAACTTGAAAAAAAAAGTTCTGTAGCCTAATGAACATAATATTTCTGCCTGTGGAGAATAAGAAATATTTTATAAATGCCACTTTTGCTAAAATAACCTTTTTGTTTCTCCCCTAAGTTCTGTACTTTGCTTTGAGCAATGGTTTGGCCTTTGTTTGCATCTTTATAAAACTACCCTGATGTTTTTCTTATGGCTTTTTCTCCAGTGATTTCACAGGGGTTTTTTTATTGCCAAGTGCCTTCATCCGAGTTGTGGGAGTTCCTTAGTGGGGATATATTCCTAAATTCTCTCTTGCAAGAATGGAATTAATTTCAGGAAAGAACATCTACTTACTCCCAAGCATATTAAGGCTGCAAAGATTTCAGTCTAATTAAGTTTTTAGCACCGGGGTTGACAGAAATCAGATTTGCTGGTTCATTAGGGGTGTGGGGTTTTTTTCCCTGACTTATTGTTTGATTCCCAGTGAAGTGCTAATGCCTGAAGAAAAAAATTCCTGGTTTTTTCTGAATGGCAACAGGGAACTTCCAACCTCTTCTGGCCGTGGGACAAATCTGCCAAATGCAAGCCCTCAATACTCCAAATCTGGCAGATTCACCAATAATAATTGGTCAGGAATTGGATCTGATATCTCAGACAGCTCATCCAACATTAATTCATTTTCAAGTGATCCAAAGGGAGGAATGTATTTGAGGATTGTGATGTGATTCCTTAATTCCAGTGAGAAGAGGGAAGGGAAGCAGTGCTGGGTTGAACAGCTGTGTGCAGGGTGGGGCCTTGTTTGCTGTTTTGGGGACACCCCACTTCACCTTGCCCCTGTCCATGGGAAAAGGAAGGAGGGTCCAGGTATTCCATGGATTCTACACCGAGCTGGATTTGCTTTGCCCATTTTTAGACTCGTGGGCCCAGTTCCTCACTGGCAAAGCAGAAGGGGAGGTGCTTGGGAATTCCCAACCCTGGCTGGCACTTAAAGGAACGAGTGGCTGAGGCTGGAATGCTGCCCTTGCTCCAGGACAAAGCCACGAACCCCCCAGACATCCCGGTGGCTCCGTGGGGATCTGGCTTTCCCTGATAAACGGGGTGTTCTCCCAGCAGGAGCTGCAGAACCACCTGTCCCGAGGTTGCCGGGAGACACCTGTGAGAGACGGAGCCGTGTCCTTGTGCCTTCCCATCCCGGGAATGCCGGAGCTTCCCGGTGACAGTGACGAATGCAGGGCCTGGAGGGCAGGAGTTGGAGTTATTAAAACTCCAGGACCTTTTTACTTGTCCTCTGGGATCCCTTTTCAAGCAGGAGATGGATGAGGGAATGCTGCATTCACCTTGGGTTGGCCGTTATCCAGGCTGTTTTCCCAGTAATTTATGAGATTCCGCTGCGTTCCCTCCGACTCCTGGTGAAACTGGTGCGGTCCTTCCCTGAATTCATTCTGCTCCCATATATTTCTTTCCCATAACAAGCCAGAGGAACTCAAGAGAAAACCTCCTGAAATGTAATTAAATGTGGCTTTTAACCGTGCTATGGAGGCAGTTTTTGGAGGGGTTGTATGTTTTTAGGCACTTACACAGATAAAATTCCTTAAAAAAAAATATATATATATTTTAGGTGAGTTTGGCATGGAAAGAGGGATCTGCAGTGCCTGGGCTGACACAGCTCCTGGAGTGAATGAGTTTCCTCTGGAATTTCCCATTCAGGTGGCAATTTTATGAGCTTTTATTACAGTTTATTTATTTATTTTTGGGTTGGGTTATGTTTGAAATCGTTACCGGCCCAAGTCTTGCATAGTGGCCAGAATGGTACCAATGGTACCAACGTTAAAACAAGCAAGATTTTAATAATAATTTATTTTACAGAGACAAACCCTACTACATTTTACTGGGAAAGAAACTATATATAATAGATATGTATTTATTTATATAATTATATATTATATTACATAATTATATATATTATATATATTATATTTATATATTATATTTATATATTCTTTTCTATATTATATTATATATTATAATATATAATATGTATTATAATATATATTCTATAAATTTATATAATTATATATGTAATGCATATATTTATATGTAATTATATATTATATATTTTATATATAATATTATATAATATATGTAATTCTGTATGTAGTATAATATCTTGTAATTATATAAATAAATACATATATATAAAATATTTTTTTTATATATAATTATATATGGATATAATTCTAAGTCTCAGAGCAATGACAGTGATGAAAATGGCTCTGAAAGCGAGACCCTTAGATCAGATTCCCTTTGGTCTTTCCCCCACTTTTCCCATTTCCATCCAAAGGATGGGTTAATTTGAATTTCATTGCTTTCCACCCGTGGGGAAATATCAAATGCTCGGCATTATCACAGCCTCATACCCCAAAGGAGGGGGACAGGTGGTGTGTTTGGCCCTTCACTCCACATCCACAGCGAGCTCATTAATTTGTGGATTCGCGCATTTTCCTGGGAAGAGGCCTCCGGTCTCTGTCCCCAAAAAGCAGCTGTGATTGATCATCGGGGGCAGGAAGGGAAAATCCTTGGGAATTAGTCATATGAGCATTTAAATGAACGCCGTTCCTACGGAGAAGTGTTGTTTTTCCCGGGAGGAATGTGGAAATCGATGTTTTTAACCTCCTTCCTGAGCACCTGCCACCGTGTGTTCCGTGAGGGAAGCGGCGCCTCCAAAACCGTTGGAGTCTTGGATTCTCCGAGGGAAACACGGTTCTGTTGGATGCTCTGTACCAGCCCAGCAGATGGGAGGGGGGAAAAAATCAGGTTACAGAAATCCCACTGTCACATCTGGGATATCTTGGTTCCTGCCAGGACCGAGCAGGATGTGGAGCCCTCAACCCCAACCTGCTCCTGTGTTTCCTACTTGGTTTTTGGCATTAGTTGGATGTCTCTGAGGGCCTGGAGCTGCATATTGAGGAGGAATTCTGGGCTGTGAGCATGGGGAGGCCCTGGCACAGGTTGCCCCGAGAAGCTGTGGCTGCCCCTGGATCCCTGGAAGTGTCCAAGGCCAGGTTGGACGGGACTTGGAGCAACCTGGGATAGGGGAAGGTGTCCCTGCCCATGGCAGGGGTTGGAACTGGATGGTGTTTAAGGTGCCTTCCCATCCAAACTAGTCTGAGATTCTGTGATTCCATGAAGCTGGGATGGCTCCAGGCTGCGGTTCTCAGTTTCCCATCAGACAAATCCCGTGGGATGAAGCTCCAAGGAATTAAAGGAAAACACTGAGCTCCAGGGAGAGCTTGGAGCCCCTTCCAGACCCTAAAGGGGTTCCAGGAGAGCTGGAGAGGGACTTGGGACAAGGGATGGAGGGACAGGACACAGGGAATGGCTTCCCACTGCCAGAGGGCAGGGAGAGATGGGAGATTGGGAAGGAATTCCTGGCTGGGAGGGTGGGGAGGGGCTGGGCTGGAATTCCCAGAGAAGCTGTGGCTGCCCCTGGATCCCTGGGAGTGTCCAAGGCCGGGTTGGACGGGACTTGGAGCAACCTGGGCTAGTGGAAGATATCCCTGCCCATGGCAGAGGATGGATTAGATATCTCTAAAGTCCCTTCCAACCCAAACCATTTCTATATTATATATTTATATTATATTTCTATATTACATTCCTGTATTATATTTCTATATTATATTTCTATATGACATTGCAACATTATATTCCCTGCCAGTGGGGCTTTACTATAAATAAAGACCCAAAGCAGATCACTGGAAAATGTTTTGCATTTTGAGGGATGTGTGGAGTTTGGATATTCCAGATGAATTCATGGTTCCATGTATTGTAATTGTATCTAACCCTCTCCAAGTCTGCAACAACTTCACTGTTTTAAAGTTGTATTTTTTACTCTTCCTAAATAGCTGGGCAGTAAAGAAATTCAAATCTCCTTTAAATTTTTGCTTGGAATTATTTATGGCACCCAGAGTGAATATATTGAGCCAGAAGTGTTGATATCAAGTGATTTACTGCAATATCTCCGTGGAAGTAATACAGTGAGCAACTGGGAGCTTTAGTGCTGGAACTGGTGGTTTATTCTTAATGCAAAAATCAAATTAAATTCCCTTCAGGGCAGTAGTTCTGCCAGGGGAGACTTGGCCCTGTGGACAAGCATTATATATGTAAATTTAAAAATATACCTGAACATCACCGTAATTAAGAAATGATGAATTTCACCACTTATTCCACTTAATGCCACGTAGTGAAATAATGAGGTTAATTTTTGAGAGCTTCTTTTTTGTCGGGTAATTTTTTTAATTGGGCAGTTGTTCATTTTTTTATTTTATTTTTTTTTTTCCCTGAGTGGGCTCTCACAGGTTGGTGACAAAACCACCCAGAAAACCCTCAGACTTGTCCTGGTTAAATGGTGGCAAGCATAGGAAGATCCATTTGACCCTTTGACAGGGTCAAATGCCCCTTTGGTTTTCCTGGGGCAGAGGTGGATGGGAAACACTGAGAAAATCTTCTAATAATGCTCATTAATTTCCACGCTTTTATTTCCCACCTGCAGTGGTGATAATATTAAAAAATGTGCAATAATGCGAAGTACTAAACCAATTATCCTGTATTTTCACTGGTCCATGTAGAAGCAGTGCTGCCCCTCAGCATTAAATGGTTGGAATATTCAAAGGCTGTGAATATTCCTGGAAAATCCTCTTAGCACAGGGACTACACTGAATTCAGATTTTCAGTTTGGGGGGAAAAAAATGGTCCTTGATATTGTTCTAGGAGGTTGTGTCTGTGTTTTTATGTTAAAACAGAGGATCAGAGGGAAGCTCTGACTCTCACTGACACATCTTTCGTGAACCAATAACACTCAGCCTTAAAAGATGCCCCACAGTTCGTGTTGGAAGCTATTCCAAAATCCTGCTCCCATGAGAATGGTGTTTCCTCATGGCTGCTGCAGCCCTATTTCTTTCCTATTGCTCAGCTTAAGTTGGTTTTTTCCCCCACATTTCAGTGTTTAGCTGTTTCATGTTATGTAGCCATTGTACTTTTCGTGCTTTCTTGTCCTTAAAGGGCCAGAGAGCATCACCTGAACATCCCCTTCTTCTTCCAGGAGGGTCTGGCTGTTCCCTGCCCTCCTGCCAGCCCTGCTTGACATCCCTCTGAACTCCCAAAGGGAATTCCAGAGCATTCCAGCCTCACTTTTGCCTCAAAGAGGCTCGAAACGTCGTGTTGGAGGTTTTCTGACCATCCCTCCCTCTGCTGTGATGAAAAGCAGGGGAAGATCTTCCTATACCCTAAATCAGTGGGTGTTTGAGATCATAGAATCATGGAATGGTTTGGGTTGGAAGGAATCTTAAAGCTCGGCCTGTCCCAACCCCCTGCCATGGGCAGGGACACCTCCCACTATCCCAGGTTGCTCCAAGCCAACTTGACCTTGGACACTTCCAGGAATCTAGGGGCAGCCACAGCTTCTCTGGGAATTCCATCCCAGCCCCTCAACACCCTCACAGGGAAGAATTCCTTCCCAGTATCGCAGCTGTCCCTGCCCTCTGGCAGCGGGAGGCCATTCCCTGTGTCCTGTCCCTCCACCCCTTGTCCAAAATCCCTTGTAAATAGTTTCTCTCTCCATGTTTCCTGGAGGCCCCTTCAGGTCCTGGAAGGCCACAGTCAGGTCACCCCAGCACCTTCTCTTCTCCAGGCTGAACAATCCCAGCTCTCTCAGCCTTTATCCCAGCTCTCCCAGCCTTTGTTGGAATTCCATGGTCACACTGACAGCGTCACACAAGTGCTTTTAGAGGACTTAATTCCACCAGCATCAATTTGTTCCTTTCCTCTGCGGCTTGGTGGTGTCTTTGAGGCTTAAACCCCAAGTTCTCCATCCTTGAAGGTTCAGTTTTTGAGCTGAGTTACCAATTCAAGAAGGCCCCTGGATGCCTGTTTGTTTTGCAGCTGCCCTACAGACCTTCCCAGAAGGAATATCTTTGTGTCTTCTCCATGTCTTTTCCAAACAAACCCTTTGTACATCAAAACGTTGGCAAAAATAGGCCTCGGGAGCGTTTTCGAGTTGATCTCCCCCAAGAAAAAGGGTTTTGCTGGGTTGATAAGAATCAGGCAGATGTATCTCGCTGGTGCCTCAAATTCCCAAGGGAGGGACACAGGGTGGAACCAACCACTGAAGGCCAAGGAATAAAGGATCAGCGTTGAGCATCCACGAAACATTCCACTGGGATTTTTCCCAGCGGCACCCGCAGCACCTGGTCCTATATAGGTTAATCCCGTCAAAGAGACGAGTCTTTATGATTTGTAGGCTAGAAAATATTTCACAGTTATTCAGGGCACGGACAAAAGGACCAGAAATACAAATAAAAGGCCAAGACCTCACAGCAGTTGAGCCTTTTGTTTGAGGCAGGACCGGGCTCCGTCATGGTCCGGGGAGCCCCGGGACAAAGGAGCTCTGGCCGTGTTTGCTTTGGCTCCGGGCAGGGGGAGTTGGTTTAAATGAGTTTATAAATGGAGGAGTGAACGAGGATGGGTTGGAGAGTCCTCTTTTTTTCTCCTTTTCTCTCCCCAGGTGCCTCAGATGAGCCGCCCGGATTTGATCCTGTTCCTCATGAAGTATCTCATGGCCTTGGTGGTCGGGATTCCCTCCGTGTTCTGGGTTGGCAGCAAGAAGACCTGCTTTGAGTGGGCCAGTTTCTTCCACGGGCGCAGGAAAAAAGAGTGAGTGTGGGAATCTGTGGGATAAACTGGCAAATCACCTCTGCCCTCATAGTCCTGCAAGAGTATTTCAGTTGTTTTTTTGGTGGAGGCACAACAGGACACGAAAACAATCCATGTTTCCGCTTCATACATAAAGCAGATGCTTATTTCTAAATAAAAAATAACTCATTGATTTTGAAGATTACTTGTTCCTTTAATTTTGTGTATATAGAGATAACAAATATGTTATCTTCTAATATTTATACATTAGGGGTTTTTTTTTCTCCTTCCTCAGTCATAGTGTGTTGTGATCAGGGTAGACTTTTGGTTCTTAAGAGTTTTTTGGTCTTCGTCATTAAATAAAAATTTCTGTGCGTAAGAATGTAACTGCACCTGCCCATTATTTAAAACATGTATTTATCTACATATATATTCATACATATATATGTAGATAATATGTATGCATATTTATATGTGTGTGTATAACATATGACATATTTATACATATATATGTAAATATATACACATAATTTATATATAACATATATATGTTATATGTGTTATATATGTTATATGTATTATATATATTATATTATATATAAAATATGTATATATTATCTACATATATATGTTATATATATAACATATATATAACATATACATGTATATGTAGATAATATGTTATATATCTACATATATATGTAGATAATATATACATATTTTTATATATATATAACATATAACATATATATACTTATATATGTTAACTATACCACGAGGTACTTGAAAATACTTGAAAAAGAGACAGTTTTGTTAGAAACTTCTCACTAACCAAAGGGGAGTGAGGAAGGACAAAACAAGCAACAGCTCAAAAAAACCCTGAAATTCCTTATTTTTTCCATAATTTGGTCCCAGAATCAAATCTACATCCCTCTGTCTTCAAAATATTTTTTAGCTAGAATTAGTTTTCAGGTGAACAGCACAACTACTCTGCCACTTACAGAAAGAAGTGGAATTGAAAGGTTTTATTTATAAATGTGTTTTTCTAGTCAACTGAATCAGACCTTTAAATTGAAGTTAAACACAAGTGCTTTTCACCGTGGTCGCAGTTAAAAGAATCTGTCTCTCCTATTAATTTCCATTATGCATTAGTGCTGAAATGCAGTTTGATAAAGTGACAATTAGAATGTCTTGGAGCTTCTGTGAGGGTGAAATTAATTTAAGACCAAGGTGTGGCATAAATTTAGAGACAGTCTGTGAGGTTTGGTAGTAGCCGTGAGGAGCTATTTTCATAACAAATATCGTGTTTTAAGTAGATGTTTTAAAATAGACCCAGAAAGAGAGAAGCGTTTAAGTGAGTCCTCCGGGACTTTTTGCCCGTCCTTGGCAGGATGGAGCCAGATTCCTTCATTTTCCTCTGAGCAGGAAGAGACAGAGCCGACACAAACCTCCCTCCTCGGGGAGCCTGGCACCCTCTGGGAGCAAGAAAACGGGGAGGAGGAGCTGGCCAGGCACAGGAAAGGGAACATGAAAGAACAGCACAGAGAGTGGGAGGGGAGCAAAAGGCCTCCACAAGGAAGAGATTAAATCCCAAAAAGGGATGTCGGGGATGTGCTGCAGCTCCTTTCATCACACCCCGGTGGAGCAGCCAAGTGTGTGAGTGGCGACCCTGGGGCTGAGGCCGCAGGGCAGCGCTTGGGTATTATTTTATATGTTGTGTTTCGCCAGGTGCCCTCCTCCTGAAGGTTCTAATCCAGACTTTAGATGCTCTTTTGAGTGAGGAGGTGGCTTTCTGTGTTCCCTGAGAGGCAGTTCCCTGGGGAATCCAAGCCTGCCGGGTCACAGTGCTATCCCAAGGGTTTCTCCTGTAACAACATCCGCAAACCAACCCCGCAAACGCTGTGATCATTCCCATGTCCAGGCTGGAGGGTCAGGCCCGGGGATTAGGAAGGATTCAAGAACATGGACTTTGCTAAAATACCCAGCTACAGAGATGCTTCAAAATGAGGCAATTAGGGACGCAACAATGCAAACAGAGGCTCTGATTTGCCGAGCTGTGCCCGCTTGTTTTGTTTGTAAAGCAGTCCCACCGCCGCAATTAGCGTTAATTGTTCCAACTGCTTGTCTTGCTCAGAGTTGTAAACGAGAGTCGCCAAGTGCTGCAGGAGCCAGACTTCGCCCAGTCTCTCCTGAGGGATCCCAACACCCCCATCATCCGAAAGTCCAGGGGCACTTCCACGCAGGGCACCTCGACCCACGCCTCCTCCACCCAGCTGGCCATGCTGGACGACCAGAGGAGCAAGGCAGGGAGCGTCCACAGCAAAGTGAGCAGCTACCACGGCAGCCTGCACCGCTCGCGGGACGGACGGTACGTGTGTCCCAAAAAAACGTGGAGTCGTGGAATGGCCTGGGTGGGAAGGGACCTGATAGCTCATCCAGTCGCAACCCTCTGCCATGGCTAATCTGGCTTTGGACACTTCCAGGGATGAGGCAGCCACAGCTTCTCTGGGAATTCCAACCCAGTCCCTCACCACTCTCACAGCCAAGAATTTCTTCCCAATCCCCCATGCATCCCTGCCCTCTGGCAGTGGGAAACCATTCCCTGTGTCCTGTCCCTCCAGCCCTTGTCCCAAGTCCCTCTCCAGCTCTCCTGGAGCCCCTTTAGGCACTGGAAGGGGCTCCAGGGTCTCCCTGGATCCCTGTGTTCTCCAGGTGAACACCCGCAGCTCTTCCCAGCCTGGATCCAGAGCCTGAGATTCTGGAAGTCCACAACCTCTCTGGGAAAATGGTGTAAAAGATTGGACAGGCCCCTGCTTGTGTGGCCACCATGGTGCTAAAACTGGATGTTCTTCTGTTGCATCTCCTCTCCCTGTTAGTGTCTGGATTGGAGAGAGGGAAAATATGATGGTATTTTCAGAGTCCCTGCAGGTCTCCACGAGTTACACAGCGTGGCCGTGTCCAGTGCTGGTTTTCCTGCACGTGGAAAAACAGACCTGTCCTAACATCAGCTCAGTGATTTTGTGGCTGCTTTTGTCTGTGTGCAAATCGATTTTGTGTCTCTAAATAGCCCTGGCCCTGCTGAAGCAAAGGGGAGCACAAGTTGCCCACTCTGACTTGAGGTGCGGTTAAGGTTTATAACACCATTTATCGTGGAGTGTTTTACTCCCCTAATTACCGATACGCTGGAGTAAGAACCGAGTAAGAACCGTTGTGAAAGGAGTTGAAACGCTTTGCCTGGGGCTGTGTGAGCCGAATGACTGAGCTAAGCAGGGGAAGGACCTTCCTCCCAAGAGCGGAGGGTTGGTGAGATCTATTTAGGTTGTGCCCTGAGCGAGGCGGTAACGACGGCGATAATTGTCCTGTGTTTTCCCTGACTCAGGTACACTCCCTGCAGCTACAGAGGCGTGGAGGAACGACTACCTCACGGCAGCATGTCCCGACTGACCGACCACTCCAGGCACAGCAGCTCCCACCGGCTGAACGAGCAGTCACGGCACAGCAGCATCAGGGACCTCAGCAGCAACCCGCTGACACACATCACGCACGGCACCAGCATGAACCGCGTCATCGAGGAGGATGGCACCAGTGCCTGAGCCGGGAGGAGCGCTCCTGGAGCTTGGAGTGGTTGCACAGCTCGTGGTCCCTTCCTCAGTATTATCATCCTCTCGTCAGGTGCTGAATTTGGGCTGAATCAGGAAGCCAAAAGCGGCGTCGTGGCCGACGCTGTCGTGGAGCTCCAGTGCTCAGCTGTCCCGAATTCCTGAGTAAAAAGCTGGTCGTCTCCTTTGAACCTCTCTGTAGGTGATTATTTATTCCATGGCTGGTCCTCATCAGACACCACTGCTGAAATTCTTTGTGGAAAACGGTCTCCCTTTTCCTCCCTCTCTCCCTCCGCGTGTCGGGAGGTTCCGCCCCGAAAACTCGCTGCCGGGGTCGCGCTGAGGGTTTTTCTGGTGAGACTTGCGAACTCCTGGTTGCTGAAGGAATTCCTCAGCACACCTCTTTGACACAATTCTTGCTTGTCTCCATCGTGTACATCAGGAGGAGACACATCAAATGCTGCCCGAGGGACACCTGTGCGAGCCGGGATGGTCACACTGGAAACACAACGGAGAAGGAAATCCCACTGAGGATCCCCAGCTCTTCCCAGAGCTGCTCAGGCTCAGCCACTGGGACGGGGTGGGAGAGTGGGGGGAAGAGACACAGGCAGGAAAGAGCGATTTTTTTATGACTTGTAATTGTCCTTGCTTTTTTACAAAAAGACTATTTAAATTTTCTACTCGTTTACAGTTTCTGTAGGAAGAGAACGGCTTTTCAAACCAGTTATCGAGATGATATTCAGCCACTTATTTTTTAGAGTCCTGTACAGAAGCTGAGGTTGCCTGTTCCTGATCTATTTAAAAAAAAAAACAACTTATAATAGGAAAGCTGAATTTTTCCCCCAGCCAGGAATGTAGAGCCCGTTCCCTACAACCAGAGCAAGGCCTGTTTCCGAGCCCCAGCTCCTGGGTGAGGAAAGGCTGAGGCCAAAAGGACCGGAGGAGTTTATTCAGGGATGATCCGCCTGCCTTGCGATGTCACGGCTGGTTTGGGGGGGGGGGGGATTCTCTGTGCTGAGCAAGAATTTAGAAAATGAGTGGGAGAAATCCAGGCAGGAGCTGCCCACAGACGGGGAAAGAGCAGGATGTGGCAGCCGGAATTGCTGTCTTGAGGAGGAGGAGATGGGATCCATTGTAAATTTTTGGCTCCTTCCCAGCCGGGGATTTTGCATTATGGATCAACCTCTGCTGTAGGGTGTTTTCTTCTCATTCAGATTCACAGTGGAGAATTCTCAGTTTGGGCTTTTTTAATGTGGAAACACTCTGTTGGGAGGCACTGGAGGTGGAAGTGGAGGCACATCATGGACTGTACCGTGGATCTTCCGGAGCATCTGCTGTCGGGATTCATTCAGCGTGAGGAGACACTGATCCCATGTAAACCTACCTCAGTAATTACTACAGACCATTGCTGGGAGATGAATCCTTATTTTTGCATTGTCCTTACTGTGTAATTCCCTTTCCGAGGCACGCTGGAGAAGCCTTTGGAGACAGTTTGTGTGGCACAGCCTCGAGGGCAGGGGTGGGGCAGCAGCTCCCGGGGCTGCTCCACAATTACTCCTGTTAATTGTCGCTGATGACACAACAGCAAAGCCGGGGGATCAAGGGCTGCCTCGGGAGGCACCGAGTCTTAGAGATCCATTTATCCTAAATTGAGATACATTTATCCTAAATTGTCCGTCTTGCTTCCACCGGGCTTCTTGCTCCAAAGGAGAGGCACAGAGGGAACCCGGCGTGGAATCACAGTCCAGGGAGGGAGTTCTGCACCCGCTCCCCCCCGGGGCAGAGCAGACTCTGCTGTGCCTGTTTGCTCAGCAAACAGCCCCGGGGGCCATTCCCAGGGATAACGGGCTGTCCACAGGGATAACTGCCCAGATCCCTACAGCGCCTCTTCCAAAGCAGAAAGGGTGTGGAAAATCCCGAAACCAGCAAAACTACAACTCCCTGGAAGCCCCAGAGGTGGAACCTTTGTTATTTTCAGGTTCAGCTCCTACTAAATAATCTGCTGCTTCAAAGGGATGATCCATTCAGGAATCTGGATCTGCAGAAGGAGCCGGGAAGCTGAGTTTTCCTAAGCACTGGACCTAGACTAAATAAGCTCAAGTGTTTACATTGATCTTCTTGGTTCAATTTCCAGTACCTTTATATATATATATATATATATATATATATATAAATTTTAGCAATGCTTTGACTTGTTTAGAGTCAGGGAGGGGAACAGTGATGGAGGTTTGAAACAAATTCTGCTGGAAATGTTAATTTGGGAGGTTCAGTCCCCCTATTGCCTCCAGATGGGAATATCTCAGCCATTCCTTGCTCATGGATCCTGTAAAGGACAGATTCCTGTCACCCCAGAGAGGTGATTAAACCTAAAGTTAGAGTTCTGGTTGGAGTTTTTGCCTCCCTGCTCCCTCTCTTTTATCTTCAACACCTGAGCTCTGGGCAGAGCATTCCTCCTGGGATTTTGAAGCCCATCCCCGAGGTCAGATTGTCCCAGCCCTGGTGCACTTCCACAGCCAGGGCACTTCAGCTCCCAGATCATCCTGCCCAGGGGCTCTGACCCATATCCCAGTTGGAATGTGGCCCAGCCACCACCTCTGGCAGGGGCACCAGGCACGTTTTTGGGGTGCTTTCCTAACTTTGGCACATCCTGCTCACCCGGAAGAGCTCCAGCCTGGGCACCAGATTTTTGGGATTGGTGCCAAGCTTTAAATTCCCCTGGAGCTTAAACCTCTGCTTTAATAAGCCCCTGCCCAGGAGGACAGTTGTGCAGTCACTGGAACACTCCAGGTGCTTTGGGCTTTGGCTGCCTGGATGTTCCTGCAGCTGAACACACATTCCTCGTGGGGGTCCAGCACTGCTTTATCCCTTCCCAGCAGAAACAGGACACCAAAAACTGGGCCCCTTCTCCTGGGAAACAGGCAGAGAAGCTGCCCAGCTTGTCCAGCTCATCCCAACAGCAGGTTAATGTATTCCCCCCTCCTACACACACGAGGTGACCTGAGCCCCAAAACTCTGCTCTGCAAGATCGCGACAGCGAAGCTTCCCACAAAATGCACGGCTTCTCATTCCCAGTATTCCCAAGGAGCTGCATCTCCTGGTTTGTGAACCCAATTGCTGCTGACAACGGATTCCCCAGAGCCTGTGATGTTCCTTCTTTCCTAACCCCTTCGTAGCTCTTGTTGTTCACTGCAATATCCCAAATCGGAGCTGCAGCCGCGTTGCATGGAAAAGGAGCAGCCGCCCTTCCCTTGGATCTCTGCCACTCATCCTTTTTTAGAGCACAATCAATCCAACAGCAGCAAAAAGCCACGTTCAGGTGTAAATGTGTTTGTCTGCTCTCGATGCCTTCCCTTCTCCTAGACCCAAATTTTGCTCTGGAAGCGTTGGATACCAGCTGTACTGGGGGTTGGGGGTGAGCATGGGGCAAAAATCCAGCTGCAGCAAAATCCAGCACTGCTCCCAATTTGTTCCAACAAGGAGGGGAGGGAAAACCCCTCATAAAGGGCTTGAGGAAAAGAGCCAGGAGAGCTGGGTTAATGCCCACCCTTCCAAGGGAACTGACTCCATAGCCCACTTCCAGGGGGATGAGGATCCCAAAACAGCACTGGGGAGCGAGCAACCCCCCTGTGCCATGAAAATGGGGCACAGAGCAGAGTAACCCTGCATGGGAGACATCCTGAGGTCCACCTCGAACAGCAGAATGTCCAGCTGAATGTGAAATTTCCCTCCTCTCCCCATGTGCTCCTTTCCTACTCGGATCGAGGTTTACTTCCACCCGAGGCGGGGCGTTTTCCGCAGTTCCTGCCTGTCAAGAGCAGCCGTGGGGGCCGTGCATGGGGGCACTCGGTGCATGTAATGCTTTGCCTGGGCACTCTTGTGTCCCTGCTTTACCATCATCCACCTGGATGGGAGGGGAAGGAGCTCCCGTGTCCGTGAGTCCCGCACGGAGGAGGAACACGGGGGCCAGTCCTGACCCGACCTGCGCTCGGCTCTGGGTAGGCTCGTTTACAGTAGTCCAGTGTCGGTTTTGTAAAGTTTAATTTTCTTAGCACTTTAACTGTGAGTGTACAAACTGTAGTAGGTGTACATTTTCGTTTTAGACCTTTGGAAGTTTTTAATAAAACGTTTGAAACGCCCCGGTCTCTCTCTGTCGACAGGTTTTCAACCCCTCTCCGCGACCCCCCCCCTTTAAAATCCCGGTTCAGCGGCAGCTGAGTTGAAAGATTAAATAATTGAGGATCAGGTTTGACTCTGGCCAGCAGTGCCCTGAATCTGAAGAAAGGCTTTCTAGGCTTAATCTTCCCCCAGCATCTGTGCTCGTGGACGCCGGGCACCCTTCCAGCAAACACAAGATTTTGGGCTCTGGTTTGTTCCACCCTTTTATGAGAACAGACCACTCCAACCGCCGGCATTCCGTGAGCAGAGACAAGCGAAGGGCAAACAGGTTTGGGAGCAGCGATTCCAGGGGTGTTTGGGGTTTTTTTTTTAATTGCCAAATCAAACCTGAGAACTGGCTGATGAGTGATTTACTTTAAGTAGCTGTCTGGCGTTTGGGCGGGGACGCGGTGGTTTCATGTGCTGAGCCTGGCACGGCTGGTGATAAAATAACTCACTAATCACGGCTGGGGCTGGTTTAGCACTGGGGGCTGGTTTGGGCCTCGTTAAGATCAATAGTTCAGGGATGAAACTTTAGGAGATGGACAGCTTGGAGATAAAACTTCAGGTTTTAAAGCCTGAAGTCCTGCCAGGGCCACGTGGAGGTGTGAAATCAGCTCCTCCTCAGCAGAGCAGCTCCATCTGGAAAAATCAGCCTTCCCCGGGAATGCTGCAGCTGCAGCACCCAAAGAGTCCTTGGAGCAGTGGTAGGAAAAGCCCTTCTAGGGAAAACCAAGGTGGGGCTGTGGCTGCTGAGTGCTGGGGACTCATGGAGCTGTTGGGGACACTTGTCCTGCTGTAGGGACCTGCACCTTGGCAAGGAGGGCAGGAGGGACAATATCCTTTCTCCTCCTTCTCCCCTGGATTTAAACTCTGGCTGTTGTGGGTTGTGAGCAGCTGACTCCAAAGTCAAGCAGCCAAAGATATGATCCAGCTCAGCCTCTTGGAGCCCCAAGGAGGATTCTCCCTGCAGCTAAAACCATCAGGGGTGAGGAATGGGAGCTCATGGCATTTATCTCCTCACTTTCTGGGCTGCTTTAGCAGGTCCCAAAGGGGTTAATGCAGGAGTTGAGGAGATTGGAGTCACCTGGAGCTTGTTTAGGCCTCTCAAAGATGGTTTCATGACCTGCAGGTGAGGAAGGTGGGAGAAGCATGGAATAGGAGCAGCAGGGAGAGGGATGTGGTCAGAGCAGAGGCTGAGGGCCGGGCAGATCAGACCCTCAGGCTGGGATTAAGGCTGGTGTATTTTAGTTGCTAACACCTTCCTGATGCACCTTAACACCCTGTTTGCCGTTTTGGGTCCAGCTCTGCCTCTTAGCCCTGCCTTGTTTGGCGTTTCTTCTCCAGTTGAAAGGGAGAAAAGCATCTGGCCATGCACAAACCCCACAAACAAAATCATAGAATCACAGAATCATGGAATGGTTTGGGTGGGAAGGGACCTTAAAGATCATCTCGTTCCTATCCCCCTGCCACGGGCAGGGACACCTTCCACCATCCCAGGTTGCTCAGAGCTCCATCCAGCCTGGCCTTGGACACTTCCAGGGATGGGGCAGCCACAGCTTCTCTGGGCAACCTGTGCCAGGGCCTCCCCACCCTCAGAGGGAAGGGTTTTTTCTTAATATCTAATCTAAACCTACTTCAAGAAATCCTTTGTAACAAAAGGCTGAAACAAAATAGGTGGCAATGGGAGGATCTTTTTAAAAAGTCATTTTCTGTAGGTGTTACCTCCCCTTGTGCAGGGGAGGGACACAACCACCGACCCCTGAATGTGACCATCTGCTGGGATCCACGTCTCCAACACCCTCTGCTACCGGTCTAACTGGTTTTTGTAACACTCCAGGCACGTTTGATTGATATTCAGTCTCCAGTTTCACTGCCTGTGTCTATTTGCTGCCTCAACACCCACATCCTGCTCCCGTGGTCCCACCAACATCATCTGCTCCCCCTCCATCCCATGGGGACGTCACAAGCAGGGAAAGCAGCTTTCTCCTCACCCATCTCTTTGCTTTTGGGTTTTATTAAATCCCACCTTCCACTGAGCCCCTTTGCTCCCCCACCCCCATTTATGACTTCACCTCCACAACCCCGCTCCAGCACTTTGATGCATTTTGAGTTCTGGCTGACTTTTAAAGAGACTTCTGTGTCTCTTGAGGGAGGGCTGAGTGGATGCTCAACAAATTGGAGGGCTCGTGATACCTGAAATGGTGGGAAAGCTGAAGAAGGACGGACCTGCAGTGCCAAATGTTTGCCAGCCTCTTCCCAAGCTGCTGCAAGAGAATATTTTAAATATATTTATAATAATCTTTTTTGGCGTAGACGTATCCTCTGCTGCTTCCCGTTGTTTGTTGGTGCGGAGGGTTCCTGCCTTTGGGAGAGCGTGCTGAAAAAAATCCCTCAAGGCCCTGAATTGCAACATAATCCAGCTACAAATCCCACCTGGAGTCTGTCAGAAGGGACGAGCCCTGACACACCTCCACTGAGCTCCTTCAAAGCCCTCTGATCTCCGCCTGGAAACGCCGCCATCAGATAAGGCCCAGCCGCTGCCAAAAGACACAGAGTATCTGCTTGGCTGCAGAAAGTGGGATTAGGCAAAGCTAACCCAGCTCCTCAGTTTTAATTTTTGGAGGGAACCCGGCTCCTTGTGCTGGTTCTCCCTTTCAGGGGGGTTTGGGGCTTTCCCGGTGGTCCCCAAAGCCTGAGGTGCTGCCAAGCCCTTGGGGATGGTGGCACTGAAGCACAGAGGGAGCAGGGCCAAGGATGTGCTGGCTCATGGGAGAGCAATAAAATCTAGGGCTAACCAAGGTATAAAGGAATTTGGATGTCTAGTGACAAGATGAGAGGACGTGGCCTCAAAAGCTGTGCCACGGGAGATTCAGGGTGGGCTTCAGGAGGAATTTCTTCCTGGAAAGGGTGGTCGGGCATTGGAAAGGGCTGACCAGGGAGGTGGTGGAGTCCCCATCCCTGGAGGTGTCCAAGGAATGACTGGACGTGGCATTCAGTGCTCTGGGCTGGAGGACAAGGTGGGTATTGGGCACAGGTTGGACTTGGTGATCCCAGAGGTCTTTTCCAACCTCAGGGATTCTGCGAAAACCAGAAGCCACCTTTATTTTTCAAATCCTTTTTTTTCCACTTGAATTTTTTCTCCCTAAACACAACCCTGAAGCACCTGGTTGTCCACAGAAGCCTCCGAAGGAGCTGCAGCCCAAGGGAACGTGAGCCCGCAGCGCTCCTCGGGCAGGCGAAGGGTTAACACTCATCTTCGGGAGCACAGCCCCCGAATCCTGCCACAGCTCGTTAGTCCCCAAGCAGGGGTGAAGGGCGACAACTGCTAATTGCGGTGACGGCCTCCCGAGCTGTGAGAAATTCGCGGCAGCACAATGGGGAGGTGCTGAACTTCGCGGCGTTAACAGGTGCCGGGTCACCCCCGGCTGCCCCAAAACCCTGACCCCCTGGCACTCTCTGGGAGTGACCCTCTCGACCTGTCTGCGGGGCATCTCTCCCTCCGGCTGTTTGGGACGGATTTTGATCCGCCCGGAGCAGCTGCTGCTGGAAAAGCAGGACTTAAATACTTGTATTTTTGGTTGAAGCCCAGGAGGGAGGGGCCCCGAGGCCCCGGCAGCGACAGGGGACGTCACAGGGACATCTCCGGGATGTCACAGGGGCATCTCCGTTCCTCCCTCAAGCAGCAGTAAATCACATTCCCAATGCTGCTCCTGCCCCACACCCTCCAGGGCTTTGCATTAGTCAAATGACTTGGATCAGGGATGGTACAGGATGAGGAAAAGATCTGCACCATCCAGCAAGCTCGAGTGCCCAACACTGGGCTCAAACCAGCTCCTGGCATCAGGGGAGCCCCTGTTTTCCTCCTCCTCTGCTCCCACTGTAAGCAGAGCTCGTTGTACAGCATTTGTTTCCCCCCGTGTCCTGTTTTCCCAAGGACAAACCATCCTTAAAGGCCTTTCCTCCCTCCTGGGACAGGGGGGAGATTGGGGGCCTCGTAAAAGAGCTCTTGGAGCAGCCTGGGTGAGGGAAGGAAAGAGGTTTTGCCATGCAGGGATGGAGGGATGCTGGGCTTGGAGGGATCCTGGGCATGGAGGGATGCTCACGAGGAGCTTGTGGGGAGGAACTGATGTTTGGGATGCTCATAGAATCCTAGAATGGTTTGGGTTGGAAGGTTATGGAAGAAGCCACAGGGTTAATCCTGTGCAAGGTCCTGAGTGTAGGGGATGTCCCACACCTTCCCATGGGAGCTGCTGCTCAGGACAGTTTGGCCTGGGATCCACCGTGGCTTTTCCACCCAAATCCGGGGGCAGAAACCTCTCCGTCCCTCCGGAAGAGGCAAATCCCTGGGAAAATGTGAGGGCTCATCCCTGCCCATCTGAGCACCAGGCTGAGGCACTGCCGGGTTTGGGGCTCCCTCCTGGTGGCCGGGAGGGCTGCGGGAATTCATCCCAGAAAAGCAGCGTCCCCAGAGGCCGGCTGGGATTTTTGGTGCAATAGTGCCCCCCCGTGCACCGTGCGAGCCCCGCGCTCCCGGCGCCGGTGTCAAGGGACACCGCTGGCCCAGGTGGCCTTGGCAGGGACATGGATGGGTGACAGGCAGCATGGAGTGGCACTGGGGGGTCAAAAGGATCCAGGGATGGGGACAAATCTATGGGCTCCACCCCCGTGGGTAGGGGTGGCACCACTATGGGAATCCCTCGTTCCCAGGGCAGTTGGGATCCTGCCAAAATGCCTGTGGTTTGCAGGGACACCACCAGAGGCGGAGAAACATGGAATGTGCAGAAATCACATCAAACTGTGTGATTTGTCGAGCTGCAAACGGGAGGTTTGTGCTGGTTTGTGCTCTTTGTCTTTGCTGGTGCCTCACACCAGGGAGCAGCACCTGGACCGTGCAGTCCCTTCCTCTGCTCCATGTCCTGCCCTGGAGGGAGACGTGGGGGACAGGCATGGGAATATCCAACCTTTGACCCTGCAAGAGGAGTCCTGTGTCTCCAGGCATTCCCAGAGAAACCTCACCTGGGATGTCTGGGATTATTTTGTTGCTGAAGGGGAAACAATTGTTTTGTGTCTCCTGGACACCCCAGGGACCAAAACCAGTCCAGTGGGTGTCTTCCTGACACCCCAGGGACCCAAAGATGCCTCCAGGTGCAGCTCAGCTTGTGTGAGATGAGCACCCAGGAGGAGGGAGCAGAGCCCTATCCTCCATTTCAGCTCCCCAAAATTCCTTGTCAGGGGAGATTTCCATGCACCATCGCGCCCCAACTCCCTCCATGCCCATATATTCCATGTTTCAGGGTGTCAAATGGGGACAAGAAGCTTTTGGGACAGGACGTCTCTGCCTCTGAGTGTTTTTAGGGTCAGGCCTTGCTGTTCTATGAACACACATAAGGGCACATGTGCAAACCCACAGGCCTGGCCACGCACCCCGTACGGTCCCATCCAGGCTGTTGGGAAGACCACTCCCCCATCCTACAGGGTCCATATGGGATTGTGGTGCCCCTCAGGCTGGTGCAGGGATTTATAGGACACAGGGGTGGAAGGAAGGAGCCCCTGGGCTGTGCAAATAAATAACAGAGGGGCAGGAGGGTATTGGGGAGCCAGTTTTGCAGGTGATTGCTGGTGTGACACACCCCCCCAGCGAGGCTTGAGGTGCAGCCACCTCCCTCCACTAGGATCAAAAAGGCTAATCCTTCGGGAATAATAGACCTAAGCCTCTTAGCCAGCCCTGCTGTCAATGCCTGTCGCTGATGAGCTGATTAAAATGGAATGGAAAAGATTAAACTCCCCCTCCGGGGTCCCCGGGAGCTGCCCCGGGGGCAGGAGATGGAGAGGGGATGTTCTTTGGTGGCTTCACTCTTCCCTGTCTGTCTGTCCAGACCTGGATGCTCCATAACCAGGAGGAGCGTTTGAAGGCTTTGTAATTTCCACAAATCCTCTGCTCCATGGGGAAGGTCCCGGCACAACCAGCCCCTTTGAAGACATTGGATTATCTGTGTCCAAGCTGCCACCTGGAGCCAGAGGAAACTGTGCCAGAAAAATCAGTTACAGGTAAAATTTCCCATAAGGAACCCCTTGGCCCCGTCCTTGGCCAGTTCCAGGGAACATCCACAGTGTTTTATTTTATTTAAGCAGTTGTTCCAAATGGCCATTGCTGCTCTGGACATGAGACTTGGCAAACACACCATGTTATAGCAGGAAAACAGGGGATTTCCTTGGATTTGAGACATTTCTGCAGCCCTCCCCAGAACCTGGCCAAGTGTTGGTTGGGAAAGGGACCCCGATCTCCCCAGAGTCACATCCCTGCTCCTGGGAAGCAACGGGAACATGTGGAAAGACATCACGGGAACAGAGCCCGTGGAATGGGAAATTTGGTTGAAAAAGAGGCTTTTTGAGTCAGAGTGAGCTACTGGTGGGATCTGAAATGTCACTTCCCACCTGCAGCAGACACTGGGTGGCATCAGAAGAACCTGCAAGGCCGCCCATGGTCACTCAGCTGCTCTTGCCATGGAAAAGAAGGGAGACAAGTTGAGTTCCAGCTGTGCACACAGCTGGATTGCTTGTGGCTCTGGTCCTTTGGCAATTCTCTGTTGTCACTGGTGGCTCTTTTCCAGGCTCCTTGTCCATGACCTGCAGTTGCTTCTGCCGTTAGGAAGGAAACAGGAATTATACTAGAGGAGCCCACTGCGAATTTGGGATGAGAATCAAAGCATGTGAGGGCTCCTGCTGACTCTCTTTCAGAGCAGTATTTGGGATTTCACCCCATTTTTGGGGTGGATCCCACCCTGGCTGGGTGTAGGATCCTCATCCCTTAGGGATCTCTTTCCTTGAGGGTTTTGCTGGATTATTGGTCGGCCTTTGAGCAGGATCCCACTGGGCCCAGCAGAGCAAAGCCCCTCCAGAGGTGACCCAGGGAGGTCAAGCCACAAAGTCTCATTAATATTTAGTTGATCCTGATACAGAGATGCATTAATTACCCACCTGAGCTGCATTAATTACCCACCTGAGCTGCATTAATTACCTGTTAATGAGCAGCCTGGGCACAGAAGAGAGGAGATGCCTGAGGGGAAAAGCAGGGCAGAAGAGTCAGGCTGGGACCCAGAGCCCCCAGATTCACCCTGAGCCCACACCCTGCTGAAACACCCCTGGGGTACATACAGGACATCAATCTACACATTTCCAGTACATCAAACTGTACATTTCTAGAACTACAGGCCACTCTATGTTTGTGTCTAATAAGGTCTCACAGGGGGAATGCTCTGAACCTCACACTTCCAGCCACAAGTTACGCCCCAAAAGCTGATGTTCCCCAACATCTGCCCCTTCCTCCCAAAGCAGTGCTTCCCACTTCCTTTCTAGAGGTGTTTTAAGGCACCTTTTTGTGGTGCTGCCTGGGAGAAGGTATGGAAAAGAGAAGGCTCCAGGGAGACCTTGGAACCCCTTCCAGAGCCTAAAGGGTTCCAAGAGAGCTGGAGAGGGACTTTGGACAAGGGCTGGAGGGACAGGACACAGGGAATGGCTTCCCACTGCCAGAGGGTTAGATGGGATATTGGGAAGGAATTCTTGGCTGGGAGGGTGGGGAGGGGCTGGGCTGGAATTCCCAGAGAAGCTGTGGCTGCTCCTGGATCCCTGGAAATGTCCAAGGCCGGGTTGGACAGAGCTTGGAGCAACCTGGGCTAGGGGAAGGTGTCCCTGCCCATGGGACAGGGGGTTGGGACGGGATGAGCTTTAAGGTCTCTTTCAACCCAAACTATTCTGGGATTCTGTGTTTTCATATCTATCTATCTCTATTAAAAAATACACCTCTCCCATATATAATATAAATAATGTATATATAAAAATATATATGCATATACATGTATATGCATGTATATATCTATATATACATACATATAGATATGTACACATATATATACATATATATACACATATATACATATATATACACATACATATATATATACATATACACACATATATATATATACACACACATATATATATATTTTTTTTTATATATATATATATATACACACACACCCTATCAGAACCCCAAACCAGCCCCACACCCCAGTGACCCCCCCGCCCCTTCCCATCCCAGGGGACCCCAGGCAGGCGATGCCAGCAGAGGGCATCTCGCCCCCATTTTTGGGAGCCGCTTCCCAGAATGCAGCGAGCCGGGCCGGGGGCTCCGCGGGCTCCGCACGCCGGGCTGCGGCCGCAGGGACAGCGCCGAGGGGGCTCCCGGGGCAGCGCAGCCCCGCCAGGTAAAGGGGCTGGATACTTTGGAAGGGGGGGGAGGGGGGAATATATATTATTTCATTTTATGCTGTGCTATTTTATTTTATTTTATTTATTTTCATTTAAAAAAGAATTTATTTTCTTGGGGTTTTTTCTCGGTTTTTTTATATTTCTTATGTATCTTGTATTTCATATATTTTAGTATTATATCTTATTTATTTGTGTTATTTCACTTTATAACCGCTTCCCCCTCCCCACGACACGGGAGGGGTGCCCCGGACTCACCCGGGGAGCAGCACCAGCCCCTCCCGGAATGGGTCCGGCTTGGAGGGGACCCCATGGCTCCCCATCCCCTTTCCCCTCCCTATCCCTCCCTATCCCGAGATGTCTTCGGGGCTGGGGGTGTCCCTGAGGCTGCTGGGGGTGTCCCCGGGGCTGGGGGATTTTTTTCCGTGGGATGACCCCTGGCTGAGCTGGCGGCTCGGTGGTTGGGATTTCACCCAGATCCCTAAAGTTTGGGGGAAAGTCGTGCCGCTGGCCCTGGGGGTGGCACTGGCTCGTCTCCCGCAGCGCCGGGATGGTGCAACATAAATTAGGTTTAATGTGACGGCGGCGTTTGAGCGGCGGGCGGGGGCTCCTCTGCCCCCGCTGGAAGTTGCTTTCGAGTTTGGCGATTTGGGCCATGGGGGGATGCGAGGAAAATTGGCGGCTGTGAAAGGTTTCCTGTGCCACGAGGAGAAATCCCTGCTGGGAGGGAGAGCCTGGAATGGTCAGAGAGGAGGTGAGTGGCCCCCAGAAGCAGAGGAGTGGGTTTGGCTCGCCCTTAGAGAGGAATCTCGGGATCCCCGGTGTAGTGGTCCCTCTCTGTGGTTTGGTTATGGCTGCGTTCACTCCTCGTCCTGGGATGTGAACCAGGAGACAGCAGGGAGAGCAAAAGCACTTGGAGAAGTCAGGATGCTCCGGTCTCAGCTCCGTGCTCAGGTCCCCCTTCGTGTCATAGATCTGGGGGGTGCTCAGGACTCACCATCTCCCTCGCGTTGTGTCTTGGTCGGTCAGCTGGTTAAAAGCCTGCTTGGCAGAAAAGCCCCCAGACAGAGCAGCATTAAAGACATTTTCCTGGGCCAGGGAGGGAAGTTGGCCCCGGGCTAAAGCAAATAAACTTGTATTTCATCATGCTGGGCTGGGTTTCTTTGTGTTCCGCTCTGCTCTGGGCAGTCTGGGCTCCCAGATGTTTCCACGTCCAACCTTCACCTTCAAACGCGTCTCGAGGGCCGAGCAAAGAAACTTCTGCTCCTTTCTGCAAACCTGGCTCCCTGCGGGGGCTGCTCCGTGCTCTGCCTTCCCCCGAGCTCTTCCTTTGGGTGTCTGTCCCCCAGGGGGCTGCTGCCGGAGGGGGGTTTGCAGGGTTTCTTTTGCCGGGAGATGCTGCAGCCGTGGGAAGTGGGAGCATGGCTGACCTGCGGCAGCCGGAGCTGCGAGCTCTGCCAGGGATGTGTGGCCAGAGCTGCTGGGCTCGGGGGGGGGGGTAAAGGATGCTGCAAAGGAGGGAAAACTCTTTTATTTTCGTCCCTGGGAGGGGTGTTGAAAACAAAAGGTGCTGAGATATCTCTCTGCCCATCCCCACTGCTGCAGACCTGGCCGGGTCCGGGAGCTGGAGCTCAGATGTGTCCCGGCGATTGTGGGATTGTGCCTTTCCAGAGCAGGACTGAGGGCTGAGGTGACTGACACTTATCATTTATATAGGGCCGTAAATGTTCCCAATTGCCCGTGAAGAAACCTCAAGCAGGAGCTTTCTCCTTGCTGGAAGAGCCTGTGTGGTCTCAGGGATGCAGGAGATGCAGCCCAGTGCCATCCGGGAAGATGGCAAAGACCAGAGTGGGGAAAGTGGGATATTGGTAGGGGAAAAAATAAGGAAAGGTCAAAATGAAACGATGTGTTGTGCCCTGATGTGCTCTGCTGAGGGGGGTGGGAGCCTGCTGATCCCATAGGAATGGGCCTGGAGAACCTGTGGCTTCTTCGCTGTGGCGCTGCAGGCGCAGAATCGACGGCTGAGACTGAAAATCAGTGTGATTTGTTAAATTATTCCATCTTCTCCTGAGAAACCAGATGAAACGTAGGTGCCAACGTCTCAAGTGCCTGTGAAATGTTGTTACATCGGGAGGGAGGGAAGATTCTGACACACTGAGCAGGTTCCATCCATTACAATATTTCCAGCACTCAGAGGGGGTTTTTAAACCACACGTGCCCTCGCATTTCCGTATAAATGGATGCATGGGAAGCAAACTCTGAGGTGACACCAGGCAGTGGAGAAACCCAGGTGGGTTTTTCCCCATCAAGACCCTTTGTTGGGTCCTTTGAGAGTGCCCTTTCAGCTCCAGTTCATTTGTGGCCGGTGGAGGTGATGCTTTCTCATCTCCAGTACATTTTTGGCTTCTTTATACCAGTCTTCGTGCTTTTGGGGGGAGGCAGGATGGAAATGTTGGAATTCCTGCTGAAAAGTTTGACATTTCACAGCAGATAATGCCAAATGTAGACAGTTGCTTGGATTTGGCTCTTTTTTGCTGAGTTTAAGGGAAGGCAGGGTGGGATTCAGGCTGGAGGTGGAGGAAGGAGGTGGCACATACACCCCTTTTGTCATGGTGACATCCAGCTCTGGGGTTTTTAGCAGACATATATCTTTGGGAACAGGCTCTTTACAACTTGTTTTGTGCCCAGAAACTTGAGTCAGTCGTATCCAGCAAAAATATGGAGGCGAGGGAGCCTCTGCTCCCGTGTCACCGACATCAGTTTCTGTGGCAGCTGTGATTTGGTCACTGGGGATCCCAAAAACCATTTTGTGGTTGTTGGGTGAGCTGGATTTGAAGGTTCACTTTGCTTCCTCCATCTCTTCTGTTTCTCTGGGAAGGAGGAAAGGGTTTCCAGCCCCATGTCCATAATTGTCTTTATTATACCTGTAGCTGATCTCTGGTGGGTGCCGGGAGCAGCTGCCTGGAAATGGTCAAACAGAAGGTTTTATGATCCTTGTGGCAGGACCAGGACATGGTCCTGGTGACCCTCCAAGTGGTGGAGGAGTGGTGGGCACTGGTGGCTTGCATGTGACGCACACATCTGCTGACTGCCCCCACCCAAGGGATGGCTCTTTCCAGATGTGCCATTTTTGTTTGGATTTCTTTCCCAAACACCCACTGGATTTTCCCAGAGGAGTGGTATTGGGATGTCCAGTTGCAGAAGGGAGATGGTGGCACTTTGCCCAGCTGCTCTCTGGGCTGCGTGCTGTCTCCCTGCCCTTTCTGCATTCCCCTGTTAAAACCAGAGGGTTTGCCATGGAACGTGGCCTGGGGATGCTTTTTCCTCCAAAACGGGCCTGAACTTGCCCAGTTCTGCTGCAAAACCTCCAGCTGCTTGCGTGGGCTGTTCTTCAAAAACAAAGGCACTTAAAAAACCTACTCTTTTCCCCAAAAATAGCGTTGGTGGCTGGGACTCTCCCTGGGTTGCATTCCTGACGGTTAAAGAGTGGGTTTATTAGTTAATAAGGCAATAATCATTGATGAAAATCACCCAGCAATCCTGACCCACTGGGAACAAAAGGGATCCACCTCCAGAGGCTGCTACAGGGAGCACTGGATTTGCACCTCACAGTGCTCTGTACCTGGCTGCGTTCTACAGGTTTGAGTAACTCCCTGTGGGGATCGTATTTTGTATGAAAATGGTGAAAAAAAAGAGATGTTCCTGGATGCTCTGAGTGCTGCTGACCTCGTGCTCTGTGGTCCTTTTGCTGAGTCCTGGCCCTGGCCTTGGTTTGCGAATCCGAGATTTCTTACAGCCAAAAAATCTGAAAATTTTCAAGCAGTTCTTTCCTCTCGCAGCTTTCATTTCACAGTTCACCTTTCTTTCCAGCTGTTATTCCTGCTGAGGCTTCCTAGAGAAAGGGGGGGGGAAGGAAAAAAAAGCAAGCAGGCATTTAATAATAGATCAAAAATGAGATTACGCAGTAAGTCAGCCCTCCCCTCCCCAAAATGCAACCAAAGAAATTGCAAATCACCTTGAAAAAAAGGAGAAGAAAACAGCAAAGATCAAACCTGGTGTTAAGAATAGATGAGGTGTTTATATTTTATTTAATGGCTGTGTACTGCCACTGTCCTAGAACAGCCTCTCGGCCCTGAATTCCTGTTTGTGATTAATTAAACAGTGGAGACAAACCGGGATGGGGGAAATTCAGTAGAGCTCTGAATGTGAATGCAGTGAGGCCTGGGGAGGGTTTGCTGCTTGGTTCACCTGGAGGTCTGGGCACGTCGGTGCCGTAGTTGGAGGTATCTCCCAAAAAACAGGAGGATTAAGGAGATGCCCCTTGTTGTCCATCCCTGGATCAATTCTGACCATGTTTGGCAGAGAGGTGGGGTCTCAGAGGGGAGGGAACCCAGCGGGGAAGTGCCACGGTGGAGGGAAGAGGTGAGCTCATGTGTTATTAACAGGAAGAGCCTTTGGCAAGACTGGGACAGTGCTCAGTCAAGGCTTGATGAGACACGACTTCCCTGCAAAGGAGGCTCAGTCCTGGCACTGGGCACTGAGCCTGCCAACCCCAGGCCTGTTCTTGTTTGCTGTAACTCCTCTGGCTCTTCCAGGTCCTGGTTTTGGTGGGGCCGCTGCCACAGCCCGGGCGGGAGGTTGGGAGCTGGGGCTTGGCGTGGCCTCAGCTGCCTCACCAGCCTGGGGGGATGTTCCTCTCCTGGCTCATCCCAGAGGTTCCAGAGCCGGTGTGGACATTGTGTTTGTGAGCTGTGTGGGCTCCAGGGAGCCAGGCTGGGAGGATGTGTGAGGGGAAACCTCTCGCTCTTGCGCGGTGTCTCCACTTGGTGTGACCCACCCTGAGGTCCTGTTGGCACCCTCAGGGAATGAAATACCAGGAGGGACACGGGGCGTGGATAGTCCTGTCCCATATTACCTTTGTCCAACACAGATCACCCAACCTGGGTGTTGCCACGGGGATAAAGACCCACACAAGGCCATGTTGGAGCAACCAGGATCTGCTCCGTGGGGCTTGGAGTAACCTGGTCCAGTGAAAGGTGTCCTTGGACACATCAGGGGGTTGGAACGAGAGGATCTTTCAGGTCCCTTCCAACCCAAATTATTCCCTGTACTTGTGGAGTTGGAGGAGAATCTGTTTCATTACTTGCTGGGCTGCTGCTCTTCTTGTTTATTCCCCAAAAGGAAGAAAGTGAGGTGTGCCAGAGCTGAAATTCAATAAAATAAATAAATCCAGACTTTGGAAACAACTGCTTGGAGGTAGAATGAGCCTCAACAAGAAAATGTTTGTCTTCCAGCTTTTTCCTGAGGCTGGCTGGGAATAAAGTGCCAGGAGAAGACAGGGCAAGGTTGACTTTCTTTTAATTTCAAATATATTCCGAAAGCGGAGCAGTTGGAATTTCTTTTTTTTTCCTTTAAGTTGCTTTGCCAAGTTAGGGTGGAGAAAACCAGCTGAAAGCCTTGCCCTGGTGGATGTGGGATGGAGGCAGGAACGCATTTATTTTCTTTATTTTTTTATTTACCTGTTTTTTTACGGGTGAGGCCCCGAGGCGAGGAGCAGAGCCGCGGCTTTTCCCTCCAAATCCCTTCTCCCAGCACCAACAAGATCAGCACAGGAGATAGGAGATTGAGTCAGCAATGCAGATGCCATCAAATGTCTGCTTTATTCCAGTGGATGAATCAGAGCAGTGTCAGAGCCTCATATCCTGCATCTCCTGATAACAGCGCAGTTACTTCCAAGGGAGCAGGACACGGTGAGATCCCATTATCCTGCCTGTTGTGAGCACCTCTAACTCCCTGGCACCAGCAGTGCTTGGAGATGGTTATTTTTTTAAATCCTGCATCCTGGAGCCATATAAGATGTTGTGGGGTTTTCTTTATATTTGCATTAAAAGCGACCCAACATCTCTATAGGCACAGGCACATGTATGTGAATATATAAATCTGAATATATATATATTTATGAATAATTATATATGAATATATAAATCTCAGTGTTTTCTGCCACTAGTCCAGGTACTGGTTGCTCACTCCACAGGCTTTTCCAATGTTCCACCTCCTCAGAGAGGAAGAGGGATCAGCTTCATTTGACTTTCCAACCATGTGTTTACCTCCAAAACCAGCTGAATTTCCAGGGTTTAAATTTTTCCCTTTCGTTTCGCTGTGAGAATCACAACCAGGAGTGAAACCCTTTGTCCTCAGAAGTTCTCTGCTTCTCCCTTGCCAGGCTTTTCCATCCCCAGCTCCTGGGTTGGGAGGCCCAGGCCACAGCCAGCCCAGGGACAGCTTCCTGCTATTGTTCCACGGGGACAGGCTCTGGCTCCCTTGCAAGGGTTACGTGGGGCCACTGCCTTTTGCATCACTTGCCTCTTTTCTCCTGGTTCCAGGGGACCATCTGTGTCCTGTTCCTGCTGCAATCTTGATTCTGGAGCCGGTCTGGAAAGCCTCAGTGGGATGGAAGGAGGCTTGCAACATCCCCTAAAAACAGATAAACAGTGAAATTTTGCAAAGTTCTGGCTGTATTTCCCCCAAGGGACATGTGGAGCTCTTTAAAAAAGACATTTCCATGACTGTGGTGGTGGAAGAGGCAAAGAAGGACAATTTTCATCCCAGATTCCTCCTTTGAGGGGCTTGTTTATTCCTTGGGGTTTTTTCTGCACCGGAGACTCCAGAAGTTGAGGGGATAAAAAACCACTTCTGTGGATTCCCATCTGTAGATTTGAGGGAAAACCAGTTGAAATCCACCACCCTGAGCTACCTCATAAATCTCACTGCAGAAATACAGACATTAATAATTAGGAGCTTGCACAATAAAGCGCTGGAATATTTCACAAATGACACAACATCTTTGGATCCAGCTGATGCTGTGCAGAGATCTGTGTGAAAGTTTTGTGCAGCCAAGGTGGAGAAGCTTTTGCTTCCATTTTTTGCCTTTGGAAGGACAAGAAAATGGAGAGGAGAAGTCAAGTTGCATCCCAAAAGTGTTTGCTGAGGCTCGAGCGTGGGGTTTTTAAGGTGCTCCCCTATTAGAAAGTGTTTGTGTGTGCTGAGAGAAAATGATGCCAATTAATAGTTATCCTTTCCCTGCTTCCCACATCTTGAAATCCTTCCCAGTCAGCCAAGCTGCTTCCTATCAAATTTTCACACACACACACACACACACACACACAAAAAAGAAAGGATCTGCTGGGCTGTGACAGAACATGAGCAGTGTTGGTCCCGAGGGGTCCATGTCCCTGAGGTTTGAGGGCTGCATGATAAGGGCTCTGGGCCGTGAGATGACAAATGTAACTCCATAGTTGCTCCTTCACGCTCCAGCAAAGGTTTGGTTTGGGTGTAGACATTTCCCAGCAACAAGATCTCACCAGCTCTTACAAGAAAGAATACTCTTCACCTTGTTTTTTCTTTTTTTTTTTTTTGAAGTAATTGGAGGGCTGGTGATATTTCGAACAATTTTATCCACCTGGGAAATTATGACCTTGGATTTATGCAATCAAATATTATCAAGATTAAGAGGGGAAATAGCTGAGCTTGTCAGTCACAAGGAATTGTGTTGCAGCCTGGGCTCAGATCCATCACCTGGAATCAGGAGGCTCTGGCAGGATATTCTTCATTCATCAGCAAGGGGCATCACAGCTAGATCATTTAACTGTAATTCATCAATTTGCCAGGCTACTCAATTAAGAGAGGATGAAGGGAGTGATTCTGCCTGTTGTAATGAATCTTTGACCACCTGAGGACTTCTTTTTTGCTCATTGTTTGGTTGTGTTTCATGTTGCCTTGAAGGCCTCGTTAAAAGGCAGACATAATCACAATTCCTAAAGAACTGAAGGTGCTAATGAGTTACAGCTTGTGCTCCACCTGCTTTGTCACTGATCTAGGCTTGACAACCCTGGTCTGAGGATATCCTGGAGAATCTTGAGGGGATACCTGCAAAAAAATGACTGAAGTAAAACTTGGAGCAGCCTGGAGGAAAGGGATGGGATTTCACAGGTCCATCTCAGCTCTGTTCTTCCCATGTCTGTGGCCCAACCCCAGAGCTGTTGGTGAAGCAGTTTGGGAGTGTGGTGCAACCTCTGCTTGTGCTGTGAGCGGTCCTGTCTGTGTCCTTGGCAGTGTCATTCCAGTGATGCCCTTCATTGGTCTTGAAGGAAGAAGCTGAGCTGTGGATTTCCTCATGAACATGTTATTTTAGACCTTTGCCTGTTCCTAAGTACATCCAAATACCGATTTTTCCGTGTGGCTACACCCGAATCTTTAGGTTGCTGAACTGTGGATACCTCAGTGTTCGGGATCTCTGCTTAGATCCATGACAACACACCCTTTTTTTGCCCCCACAATCAACACATCTGTGTTGTGTTCTTACAAAATGAGCGTCAACCTCATCCACCCACCCGTGTGTCTGTTTTCACCACCCCAATAAGTTCTGAAGGGTTATTAGGGTTGCATAAGTTCATGGGGAAGAGGCAGTGAGGCACCAGGGATAGCCCAGGTACTCCCTGAGCCTGGGGCAGAGGTGCAGCTCCAGTTTGCCTGAGTGGATACCAGACAGTCCCCGTGAGGGAGAGAGATCTTCCAGCTGCTTTGGGAGCTCTATCAACCAGAGCCAGAGCTTTGCTGCCCTGGTAGACCTCAGGCCCGTGGATGCCGGTCTCTATTTGCAGTAAAACTGGTTTTTAGTTGAAGTGCAGTGTCAGTTTGGGCAAAAGTAGCCCCAGGAGAGGTGTAGCTGCTTGTCTGCTTTCTGCAGAGACAGAGCAAATGACTTCAGCAAGTCCAAGCACTCCAGATCAGGAAGCATTTCCTGCTGTGTGGGTTTCTCCCGTGTCCTATTGTTTTCTTTCAATAAAAGCAAAAGAAAAGGAGAATTCATTTGAATTTAATGCTAAAATACCTCCAAGGAGATGAAGCCAAAGGAACTGTTAGCCAGAGGAGTAGGTGGAGATTAAAAACACATTCTTTCTCTTGTTGTCCCTTGCACACACATTAGACACATACTGATCCCTTCTCCTCGTGCAATGTGGGAAAACTAAATTGTAAAGGAGACAATACAAATCAGGATGAAAGGGGGGGGGGAAAGAGGATGAGTCAAGTCTGCTCCTGCTTATCAAGACCGAGGGGGAGCCTGCCTGGTGCTCATGACAGATTTGTGCAGGGAAGATAATGCATCAGGTTGACTTATGAGATAGACCGCGAGGTAGGAAAATTGCTGGTAGGTGCTTGAATGGCTCTGACTGCTCGGAGTGAATTGGAGTCACAACAATTTCCCTAAAGCTGTGTAGATTAACATAAAAATACCAAGGAAGTCCAATCTTTGAATTTTTATCTGCTTCAGCTCGAGAGTCAAACAGGGGCACTACAGAAGTGCCATCCATTTGAATCAATTGTCGCTGCAGCTTTTGTGGAAAGGCTGCATCTGGGTTTATTGATAACGTCCTTGAGGTGCTTAGAAACACAAGTGTGTTGGGTTTATTTTCCCTTTAGGAACTTATTCTTGTTTCTGGCACTTGGTTAAAACGTGTTTTTTAGTTCTAGTCTCCTCTGGAGATCTCTGCTCAGCAGAGCATTGGTAACAGAGGTATGCTCTGTGTGTCCGTATCATCTTCCCTCCAAGAGTTTGCTGTAAAACTGAATTTCTGTCGTAGCTTTCTTGTTAATTTTAAGGTAATTTTATTTGTTGGAGGAAAGACAGATGGAGGAGAGACTCGAGGAGTTGTGATTTACTGTCTTTTAGTGAGAGGCTTTGCTAGGTGCTATTTTTTTTTCCACTTTGTTAAACCACATCAGCTGAAGTGCAAGTTTAGTGGCCAAAAGTTCCTGTTGATCTCCATCGTGCTGCCACTTCACCCGTTTTACTTCCTCTGTTGCTCTGCTGATTGTGCAGAGAAGATACAAAACCAGTCTTGAGAAGTAAACCCACTTGAGAAGTCACTTAATATATGAGGTTTCAGGTTTGGGGGCAAGTGTTTTAGGTTGCAGAGGTCTCCTGCTGTGAGAGAAACGCAAGGGAAATTGCACCCAGCCACGGGGCTGTGTCTGGGAGCCCTGAATTTGAGCTTGGTTTTAAAATCTGCTTTTTAGGAGCTGTGGCCAATGACTTCACCGTTTTGCCTTTGTTCTCATCTCTATAAACAGCTCCTGCACCTAAGGAGGTGGTTGTGAGGATTAGTCACTGGGTTTGGAACTCTTTGAAAGGTGGCAAGTGGTGTATAACAGCTCCATGTTTATTAATGGCATGGCTTAGTATGATGAGGAATTTTTACAGCTGAGTTCTGGTACTTCATTGATCTCACCCAGCTGTGCCAGCTGCCAGTTCCCTGGCCCACCATCCCTGATCCAGGGAGCCTTCCCTCTCCTTCCTCCTCCAGCAGGTTCTGCTTCCACTGGCCTCCTGCCACAGCATACGCCGAGTTTAAATCTGGTTCTGTACTTTTGGCTTCGTTCCCCCTAAATGTTTTCAATTTTCTTGGCTTTAACTGATCCCAGTGGCATCTTTTTATGATGCACTTTATTCTACTGCTTCAAGTGCAACAACACTCCTAAAGTTCAGCCTATTTTTAATTACAAAAAAAAAAAAAAAAAGGCAGAGCGTAGTATTGTTCTGTCAGTGGTGGGAGAAAGGGAGGATTTTTCTTTGCCTTTAAATGTGGTTGAATTTAAAACTCGACACACGTAGTGGTTTTAGTGGAACTTTGCTGTAGTTGGAGGGGCAGATTGTTGTATGTTCTTTCTCTCTTGGGAGCCAGGACTGGTATTGATTAAACACAAATATTGCCACATATTGGAGGGTCTGCAAGTACCTCAGGACTGGTGTTTTGAGGAAGACTTGGAGAAGATCTTGATGAGGAAGCTGAAGCAGCTTTCTAAGGCTCAGACTGAGGTAACATTTACTGGGGACAATTCCTGATCCATAGGATGTGTGTTCTGCTGCAGGTCAAATCCCTCACCACTCCAGCTGGAGGGATTTCCCTGTTTATTTTCCAGTTTGTCCCTTTTACTGTCTCGTGTAGCTGCACTTTCACCAGGAAAAGCCTCCCTGCCTGGTTCTGTGGCCGATGGGATTTCAAACCTATGTGGTGGTGGAATTCCTGTGTGCAGGAATTTCTGGGGAGGGAGGGAAGGGATGGGAGGAGGACAGTGAGTGTGCTTGGGGTTGTGTGAGTGCCCTCTCTTTCACAGGTGGGTCAAAGAAAGTGTTTGACAAAGTGGGTTTTGCCACTTTTCATTTTACTTGAGCATCAGCTCTTCCCTTTGCATGAGAACAGAACCTAATTTTGTTTCAAGTTCTGAAAACCTGCAGACGGTGCTGAGTAGAGAGAAGCTGGTTCTATTTATAGGCTGCAGAATTCCTTTGTACAATAAACCAGTTTGTTTTAACTTAAACTATGTATTCAGCACATTTAGCTTTATTTTATTTAACTACAAGCCTGAGATGCCTTTTTCCTGCATTCTAATTGTTTTTTTCAAATTTGTGACATAAAACCTGAGTACAATTAAAAAGTCAGACAAGTCATTAAGAAACTTCATTTACCGTTTTTAACATCAAATGTGTTGACTTGCATAGTTTATTAATTTTTACAAATGCCCAACTGTAAAAACAGGACAGCTTTGCAGTTCAGGGAAAGACCTGATTTATGGAAGAATAAGCCTGTGTTGTTCTCCACCAGCAAAAATCAGCCTTTCATTAAGAAAAAAACAAAAACCCCACGAAAGATGCAAAGTAAGCGAGTTTAAATCAATCAGAATTGAAGTGTTTTGCTCTGTTTTGCATCAATAAATCCTGCATTCACAGGAGAAAAGGTGGGATGGTTGAAGAAGGATCGGCAGGCAAGTTAGCAATGGTGTTCCTCAAGGCATAAAGAGCAGTGTTAATCAAGGTATTGACTAATGACAGAGCAGAAATTATGGGATTTGGAGATGTCATCAAAAGAGGAAAAACAGGAGATCCCAGGAGAAAAATGGCTGACTTTAGGACTATTTGTCTCAAAGCAAATGTGAGTCCTTGTAATGCAAACTCTGATGGAAAGTTGGAGTTTCTGTGCGGGAATTGGAATGTCTTAATCAATCACAGCATAATTCTGATGTCCTGGTGATAAAGATACACACCAGGATCACATTTGTCAATGGAGTTATTTCCATGAGTGACAAGGAAATGCCACTGCAACAGGTTTTAGTGAGGCACTGCTTAAAATGCACTCTGAATTCCCTGTCCGCAGGACAAGGATTGATTTCAGCTCTGCAAGGGGCAGGGGAGGGTATCTGCTAGAAATGATCTGGAGAACAGGGAATCTAGTTCCCAAAATGATTATAGGAGCCTGCATGGTAAGGTGGTGACAAAAAAAGGCAGAGAAAAGTTATATTCCTTTCTCTATAAATACACTGGCGTAACTAGCAGAGAGGGAGAAGAGTTATTTAAATTAAATGACAAATCTGGCACAGCAACAAAAGGCTCTGAAAAAGTTTAGGCTGGAAAAGAGCAGAATAGACCTAAACTAAGGGAGGTGCTCGAAAAGCCTTTTAATGGGAATTGTGTAAAGGGCTAAAAACCTGATTACTGTGAAGATGGAGCCTGATAAATGTATTAATGGGATTATGCAATGTGGTTGACTTCAGTATTAAGGGATAAGACTCCGGATTTCCGGTCCTGTGCTTTTGCAAATACTCTTAAGAATCCTGCAGGTAGGAGAGAAAAAAACATAGAGGGTTTTATTTTAAGGAATATTTTCGTTATGATTCAGCTTGGAGCCGGTTTCTCTGTTTCTAATGCACTAATAACTGAATTGAGAAAGGAGGAAATATCGTTCTGCACTGGGAAAAAGCAGCAGCTGGCACCTGTTTCCCTATTTTAGTGGTGGATTTTGGCAGCAGGCCTGTACCTCTTAGATATATATTTTTTAAATTTGAAAGCCTTTTGGTACATTGCAGCGAAGTTAGGCCTGGAAATAGATGGTGCTCAAAAAGCTGGCAATTATTTGTTATTATTTCCCTTTGTAACGACCCTTTTTAAGAAACCTGCAGCACTTAAAAGCACACGAGTGTTTATTATCGATCTCCTTATTGATCCCCATTTCCCCCCTTTACAAATAGTCCCCGGATTCCTTGTTGCATTGCTAAAATCCCAATAAATAAGAACAACTGCCTTTGTGGCAGAAGGCAGCAGTTACTTTATCAAAGCCGGGTGCCAAGGTGTTTTAGCACAGCGTAACTTTGGTCTCACGGGGCACTTTCCGCTCCGTCTTTCCAGGCCTTTTATGATTTGATTCCGCCTCTGTTCTCAAGCCTTGACTGTGATCAAGAGCTGGGCCTTCCCTCCATCCTTAAGCTGTTTTGTGTGGAGGTCTCCGTGATTCCAGAGGAGATGCTGGTTGGAATTGGCTGGTATTGACACGGTGCCATGTGGGGACAGGAGAACATCAGATGCTCATTGGCTCTTCCAAACACAAGGATGAAGGGGCTCATTCCAGCACTTCTAAGCTTTTATTATGAAGGTTTCTGAATTTTAGTTGAGGGACTGTGTGGATCTCTTAGAAATCCTTGCTAGGACTGGACTTTCAGCAACCTGGAAGAGCACGGAGCAAGTCAGTTGGCTTTTCCCTGGCTGGGGAGGTTGGAGACAGATTTTTTTGGAGCCCACCCTGCCTTCACCCCGACGTTCTCTGCTCTCTTTTTTGCTCAAAGGCCTCACCTGTACCAGCAATAGTGAGGCAGCAGGACCAGGGCAGTGACTCTGCCCCTGTGCTGGGCACTGCCGAGGCCACACCTCGAGTGCTGTGTCCAGTTCTGGGCCCCTCAGTTCAGGAAGGACATTGAGGGGCTGGAGTGTGTCCAGAGAAGGGAATGGAGCTGGGGAAGGGGCTGGAGCAGCAGGAGTGGCTGAAGGAGCTGGGGGGGCTCAGCCTGGAGAAAAGAGGGATCAGAGGGGACCTTCTTGCTCTCTGCAACTCCCTGACAGGAGGGTGGAACCAGAGGGGGTTGGGCTCTGCTCCCAGGGAACAATGGACACGACAAGAAGACATAGTCTTAAGAGGTTTAGGACATAGGAAAAAATTTCTTCACTGAATAAGTGATTAGACATTGGAAGGGGCTGCCCAGGGAGGCGGTGGAGTGTCAATCCCTGGAGGTGTCCACGGATGTGGCACTCAGTGCTCTGGGCTGGGTGACAAGGTGGGGGTTGGTCACAGGTTGGGCTCTAATCTTGGAGGTCTTTTCCAGCCTGGATGATTCCGTGATTCTCTTATCTCTATTCAGTCTGGGGGCTTGACCATGACTATCTGCTCCTGCATGTTCTCATTGCTTCCCACGTGCTTTTTATTCACCTTCTCCATTCAGGATGCAAATGGCAGATGGTTTTTCTTGTTCGCTTTCAAGGCCCTCTCATTGGAGCCTTTCAGCTTCTCAAACTAGTTTGCTTAATCACCTCAACTTTCCTTTTTGGGACTGAAAACCTTGTGGACCTGCTTTTATTTTGCTTAAACCTATTTGTGGGCAACAGGGTCGAATGGAGTGATCCCAAGCAGCTTTTATTACAACATCCTCACTATTTGCCAAAAGTCCACAGCAGAATCACCTCTGGTTTTTGCTCAATGCCTACTTTGTGAAGAGGTCAGTTGGTGAAACATCCCAGACTTACAGGGCCCCGCTGCTGGTATTTTATCTTCCTCCTATAGCTGGAATTTAGGGCTCCCTAATCAGCCAATTCCTGGGAGTATTTCTTTCTCTCTCTAGTCGTTTTTAAAAGCTCTCTGCACACATCCAAATCCAGCGGTGGGGTCTCCAGCGGACCTCTAACACGATCCCAGCAGACAGCCTTTTACAGGCTTTTCCCAGGGTGACTCTAATCCAGAACGACCGTTTCATGCCCGCCATCGCTTTGGATTTCCAGCAAACACGGATGATTCACTCAGCTCACGGAGAGAACCGTGGAACAGTGTCCCAAAAGATTATTTAAAGCGAGTTTGGGGAGTGGATTTGGGGTGACCATGGGTACTGTGCATGCTCGGGGCTGACTTTTTCTGCGGGCTCTGGGGGTGGGTTTTTTTCCCCTTACATGTTTCCCAGCTGCCTGTACTACATGGTGATGATAATGTCTAACAGATTGTTTTCCTGACGAGGAAGAATTATCCCTGGTTTACATCGCGGTAACTGAACCCGGGGACAAATGGAACAGCTGGCTTAAGCACAGGTCTGTGTGAGCTGAGCCCGTGCTCCCTGAAGTCTTCTGTCTTTTCAAGCACTCTCAGCGACCTGGCAGGTTGTCAAGGCCCCTTAGATCGTGTGGACTCGAGGGTGAGCTGAAGTGCTGGAGACTCGCAGCCTGCAACAAAAGACACACTGAAAATGCTGCTTTTCTATTTTACTGAACTGCTTGGTTTGCAGTCACTTTTAATTTAAGTTCAGACAGCGCTGGATGCTTAATTAAAAAAAAAAAAATTAAAAAAAAAAAGG
>NW_020884969.1:1505221-1691981 GCF_003945725.1 Corapipo altera | reverse complement strand
GAGAGTGTAATGGCCAAGCTCTGCTGCAGTTACAACATGTACATGTTTGAGGATTATGTTATATACAAGAGAAATGATTGGTTTTTAAGTCCTCTTTAAATATAGTTCAAATTATGGAATATTTAGTGGAGCGGAATAAGCTGTTGCCTGCCAGCTTTTTCATACCAGTGGTTACCAGATGTGTCTGTGTGTAGAACCTCACCATCTGCTCCAGAGTGGAATTTGGGGCTAGTCTAGGTATGTGGATGTGTCTTTTTCCTTGGGTATCTCTGGAAAACTTCAAAGCATCTGTTTTGAGATGAAGGGGAGGCAGGGTTAGCTGTAATACCCGAGGAATTCCAGGGAATTTTACAGAAATGCAGCTGATTCCTCAGGGCAGCAGGGTTTGGAAGGGGAAGGAGCCTTAAGCAAAGAGGCAGTGCTGGTATTTTGTGCCGTTACTCGGCCATTGCCAAGATCCACTCGGAGTTTTCCTTGGCTGTCACCAGGCTGGGCTGTTGCTTCCTGCTTTGGATCGCGTCTTTCTGAAGAGAAACTCAGAAATTTCCGAAATTTCCAAGACTGTTGCAGTGTGGAAGTCTCTCACGGGATTTTTTTTTTTAATTATTTCTGTAGATAAAATTAGGTAATTTCTTGTGCTGCTGGATTGGTGTAGAATTGCTGTGAGCTGTTACAGACAGAAGAGGAAGGAAACCTTTACCCACACACACCACATGGAGCTCCACCAAAGCCAGGAATTACCTGTCCTACTGAAACTCTTTTGCTGGTCATTTTTGGGGATGGGGAAAACGGTATTTTGGTCAACAAACTACTTGTGGAAGATGTTCACCCAGTGCTAATAACAGCCTTTGGTTGCTAATGAACTGGGACATACTGGGGGAGGAGGGATCGCTCCACGTGTCTGTACCCACCCAGTATCTCATGGTTTATTTGTCACCACTGCCCTAAGCTCTCAAAACTTTACTTCCATGTTGCTGAAATATGAAAATGACCCTTTTTGGGCATTGTGGTTCTTGTGAAGAAAAGAACTTGGTGTGGTTATGTATGATTTTATAAACAAAGCACGGTGGCAGGGGGTGGAAAGAAATGATCTTTAATGTCCCTTCCAACCCAAACCATTCTGTGACTCTGTGGTAATACAGTCATTTAATTAATTTATCTGGAATGTTTGTTTTTAGTCAAACATCTGGTGGGGCAACTTGACGTGCTTCAAGGGTGACCCATAATATTCCACCTTGAACAAAACCTTTTACCCCATTTCTTGCCTCATGATTCTTCTTTTATATAGCCAGGTAAAATAAAAACTGTGCCCAGCTGTGCCCTCATTAACGAGGGAACAGGCATTTCTTTCCCTCACCCCATGTAACCCCCACGCAGTGTCCTCCAGCATCTTGCCAAAAGCTTCCACTGCTTTTATAGAGTTATTTTCTTCTGCCACGAGGATCCGGTTCCCCTGTGCAGGATGCTGATAGTTCTTTGTGTTTGCTCTTTGGATCCCAGCTGGGGCTGCACCAGCTCCAAACTAGAACTAGGATTTGGGAGGGAAGAGCCTTTATGTCTGTGTGTCCATTCCTCTGGTAACTTTTCCTTTCCTGGTTGCCACTGAGTGTTTGATTTTATGTTGCAGCCCTTGCTCTGCTTTATGGCCAGCAGTGGGTGTATCGTTACAACACTCCTTGTGCCCAGGGGTCTTCAAAAGCGCTTTATTTAACTGTCCTGAGATGCCTTCACCTACCTCTGAAATGCAGCTACTTCAGCTGCAAATCTTGGCAGCTGCTCCAACAGCAGGAGCACGGCCAGGCCGCTGCTTTTAAGACATAAAGTAAGGAAAGGAGAAAAAACCCTAAATGCCGTATCCATTAAAAAACTGCAGGGAGAATGCAAATTGTCAGAATGCAATTACCTAAACTGGAGTTTGGCCAGCACTCCAGATTAACATTTCCTCCCGGAGCATGCCCTGGGATACCTGACGGCCAAAAGAAGTCGGAGTCTCAGCAGGATTAAAAATTGAGCTTTGCTGTGTAGTCCTCCAGTAGTGGCTGAGAGATGTAGATAATCTATTTAGCACCTACAGCACCCTGGGGCTAAAAAAGTGGCTGAATCCTCTGAAATCCGATAGGAGTGTCTGAGGTTAAGAGTGCGGTCTGAAAACATTCCATGGAACTTGTAAAATCCACAGATGGTCCAGCCTTGGAACTGTCTCCTGTGAAAGGGAGGAGAAAGAGGTTAAAAAAGATGTACCAGAAGGATTGCAGCAGAGAAAAGATTAAAGCTAAGGGTCGCCCCCATCCCCCCCGACTGTTGATCCATGTTTTTCTGAGGTTTATTTCAGGCCATGGAAGTGTGCCACGGAGGAAATGTGCTTTAGCTGGCTCTGAAGCTCCTTAATACCTGCTTGAAATGACTCAAGGTAATTTAGAGCAGATTGGAGGCACCAGGGATGCAAGACATGCTTAGGAGGAAGTGGGATGAGGAGCAGGGAATTCGATGTGGGTAAGGAAAGGAGGGAAAGTAGGGGACCTTTTCGAGCAGAGGAGGAGGACACAAAGGTGTGATGGCATTCACTGTGTTCAGTTGCAGCTGCCAACTCTAGAGCTACTTAAAATGCAATATAAGGGAGATTCCCAGCATGAAATAATACAGGAGTGTCTAAAGAAGTGGTTCTGTGAGCAGAATCCCTGAATAGTTTGGGTGGGAAGGGACCTTAAAGCTCATCCAGTTCCACCCCCTTCCATGGGCAGGGACACCTTCCACTATCCCAAGTTGCTCCAAGCCCTGTCCTGCCTGGCCTTGGACACTTCCAGGGATGGGGCAACCACAGCTTTTTTTGAGCAACCTGTGCCACGGCCTCACCACCCTCACAGGGAAGAATTTCTTTCTAAAGGTCGAACAGAAGGGGCAAGATCTGAACTGCAGCTGGTTTTCAGTTGGCTTTGCATTGCTCCTGCACCCTTCCATACAGCAGGATTAGTATTTTCAGACCTCCAAATCCAACTAAAAGTCAGTAAGGAGTCTTTAACAGGACTGGCACTATGCATTGAGTCTGTTTCTTTGGGAAAACAGGTTGAGAAGCTGGTAGGAGTAAAAAGCTTCTCCTTGCCAGGAAGGAGTCAGGCAGCTTTCTCTGCAACTTATTTTCTTCTTTAAACTATTATTCATCATAGCTTATAGACTGTGTCCTTTAGGATCCACTTCTGATGTGGAAATTTTATGTATGTTCTTGAATACTGTGTAGGAAAAAGCAAAAGCCCAGATAGCAGAAGAGGTGGGAAATGAACATTTGAACATGGCAGTTTTTCTGTTGGGATATACAGAAGGCAGCAGAGCAGTGGATTTTTCGCTTGGTAGAAGGGAAGCTGAGAACTCCCCTTTAATAGTGATCTCCTATTAGAGTAAGAAGGGTAAGCACACAGAGAAGGGGATTAAATCTGAAGGTGTCTTCGTCAATATAATCTGTAATAGCCTTGATAGTGCTTTCTGAAAGAGAGACTTGCCAGACCGGCTGCTGATCCTGACAGCTTGTTTTCTTTAGGGAGCGGGGAGAAGAATTGGTCTCTTCAGTTGTGTCCTGAAGTGCGCGTTCTCCGCTGATATTTCTTCCTCAGTGAGATCCTGAAGGGAATTATTGTTTCCCCATTTCCTCCTGCAGAGCTCCAGGTAGATCTCAGGGTGGAATACAAAACCCCGAGCCCGAGTGGGAGCAGATGTGTGTGGTAGGACAACGTGGGTGTGTTCAATGATTCGGATGTTAATTTTGTCTTTATACTGGGCGATGCAGTCATAGTATTTTTTTTTTCCTGAAAAAATATGGAAGTATTGTTTCTTAGAGCCTTCGAACCTGCAGTACCTATTCCTGCCTTTCGGAACAGCACGTTCCCTGCAAGGGAAATTGGATTTTGTATTGTTTATCAAACGGTAGACCCGTGCCCCTGCCTTACCCCTCGCTGCTTTTTCATCTCAGGATAAAAGTTAGTTTCTCCTTGCATTCTTTACACATGTGTAAATGACTGTTAAAAAGTGCAGAGAGATAGAAAAAGTGGGGGTTTTTTCACTGTTTTGAAGTGCTCATGTTTTATTAAAGCTGAGATTCTCGGAGCTTTGTGGCCAGAAATGCACCACCCTCTCTGCTCCTGGAGAGAAAACCCTGTTTCTTCCAGTGAAAAACACTCTAATTCCCCCAAAGTTGTCAAGTTTGTGTGGTTTGGGGTGGGATTTGATTCCCATAGATATGAATACCTTTCATAGAGCCCCTATAATATAAAATTAAAGCGCATAAACAGAGGATTGAACGTGTTTGACGTGGTTTTGTTGTGTGAAGATGCTGGCACCATTACTTGCTTTTTTTAAAATCCCCTTTATTTCACTATAGCATTTTTTTCTCTTTTGCTTCAGTCACCATGTTTGGTACTTGTCGCTGATTTTTACATTGATGCTGTGACTTAACAATGTCTAACCACTGATAACATTTAAGACACATATTTTAAGATACTTTGTTCAGAGACATTTGCGCCCTTCACGCAAACCCTCCAGGTTGGATCTGGGTAGTATTTTGTAACAAACTGCAAGCCATTAGGGCTATTTTACTATCTGCAGATCAGCTTCCAACAAGCCCAAGGGGTATTTGGGGGACACACAGCGCGCTGTGGCCGGACCGAACTCCACGGCGGCACCCTCACGGGGGTTTTGTGGAACACACAGGGCTGCGTGGCCAGACTGAGCTCCATGGGGGCACCTTTATGGGGTTTTGAAGGACACACAGGGCTGCGTGGCCACAGGGCTGGGCTGCGGCCACCCCTTCGCAGCGGCATCGAGCACTGACAACATGACGGCTCCTCTCTGAGGGGCGGGGGGGGTGTGAGGGACAGCGGGCCTTTTAGGCGGGAAAAGCGCCTCGGCGCGGCGCGCGTGCGCAGTGGAGGGAGCCGAGCCGGGGGAGCTTCGGCTCTTCTCGGCAGGTTCCGGAGGCGGGAGTCTCCCCGCCCCTCAAGCCTTCGGCAATCTCCGCCCCCGCTTCGTCAGTCTCCGCCCTTCCTTCGGTAATCTCCGCCCCCGCTTCGGCTACCTCCGCCCTCCCTTCGGTTATCTCCGCCCCCCTTCGTTAAGTTCCGCCACCACTTCGGCAACTTCCGCGGGTTGGTCGGAAATGGCCGAAGACGTGCGAGACCCAGCGGTTTAAGGGGAGAAGACCGGCCGGCTTCTCGGAACAAACCAACTGTGTCCGGCCCGGAGGGGGGGGAGCAGGGGAGGGCGGACGGAGCGGGAAGACAAGGCAGCGGCTATGGCTCCCCCCCCAGCCCCTCGCGGCTCCGCCGGGAGGGCGAAGTGAGGGCGCCGAGAGGTAAGGGCGGACCGTACCGCGGACGGGGAGCGGGGGAGGGAGGGGGGAGAGCGGTAACACCACCCCCCCCCGGCACCCCCCCTCGGCGGCCCGTGGGGCCAGGTGGGTGCGGGAGTGGTACAGTCCGGGGGAAGCCCCCTGAGTCGGCCGGGGGGGTGGGAGGGGGTTCGGCTGGGGCGGCCCTGAGGGGCGGGAGGGGGTGGTGGGTTGTGAGGGGGTTTCTCAGCGTTGGGGGCACGGTGAGGGAGGTCCTTCAGCGCTTTAAGAGGGGCTTTAAGAGGGATCCGTCAGGACGGGGGGGCATGGTGGGGGGCGTTCCTGAAGGCTGGGAGGGGGCTTTGAGGGGGAACCCTCAGGGCTGGGGGGGGGCTGTGATGGAGGTCCCTCATGGCTTAGGCGACTGTGAGGGGGATCCCTTAGGGCTGGGGGGCTGTGAGGGAGTCTCGCAGAGCGAGGGACACTGCAGGGGGAAAAGGGTCCCCACAAGGCTTGGGGGGGGAGCCCCTCAGGGTTGGGGAGGCTGTGAGTGGGTCCCTCACAGCGTGAGGGGCGCTGGGGGGGTCCCTCAGAGCGAGGGATCTGCGTGCGAGAGGGTCCCCCCACAAGGCTGGCGGGGGCTGAGAGGCGTTGTGGGCGTCTCACGGAGCGAGGGACACTGTGTGTGTGTGGGGGGGAGGATCCCCACAGGGATGGGGACCCTCATGGCAGGAGGGCTGTGATGGCACCTGGTGCCCAGGAGCTGTTGATGGGCTCCAGCTTTCCTGCCTGCCCTCCCTCCTGCATCCCTCAAGGATCCGGAGACCCCCCTGTCCTGCTGATCCCCAGTGCTTTGGGGGGCTTTTATGTGGCCCCAGCAGTGCAGCCCCTCAGTCCCTGAGTCGTAGTCCCCGTGGTTCTTTGCTTTGCTTTGCTTTACTGTCGCCTCTCTGGGCTTCTCAGCACTGTTGGTGTTGTGCTCCCGCGAGTTGTTTGCTGAAGTTGAGGTTCGTGTTATTCTTTTTTTTTTTTTCCCAGCTGTTTTCCCCCACATGAGGTCTCTTCTTGCTCAAAAAAAACATGGAGGGCTTAACTCTACCAAAAATTTTACTAGTGTGGGGTTAATATATTACTGCTGACAGTGTAATGCCCCTGTTACGCTGGTCCAAACCCAAACAATTTGGAACCTGGAGGAGCTGGATATGGTTCAGAGAGTATTTAGGATTCACTGAGATGCTGGAGAAGCACTTAGATACGCTGTTCTGTGTTTAAATCCAAACACTGAGAACCTCAATGACCACCCTGTGACCTCTTGTTGCCTTTGCACGCACTTGATAAATCCTCTGTGTTGATATCAGGGTACAATAACTTGCCTTTAAAAATCTCTGGGTTTCTGTGCTGCAAGTCTCACATGTGTGTGAAGGAGATTAAATAACTTTGTTTCCTGACTGGGGGGGGGGTGTCACATGCAGGTGATTATCTTACAGATATTTCTGTTCTCGTGGAGGAATCTGTGATATCTGAGATAGTAACGTCTCTGAAGGTGGGGCGTGTTTTGCACGGCTTGTATCAAGCACTGAGTAACGTTCAGCTCGTTTCTATGCAGAAATAGCATCAGAAACGAGCCACAAGCCTGATAATGTGATGATGGGGAGAGAGATTTGTCTCCCTCTGACAAATCCCATAAGTTCATGAAGCATCTGAGAGCCCAGTTGTTACATGCAGCATTATCTGTACCCACTCCTGGCTTTGGGATGCCTCCTCTTTTCCGTTTTTCATTCCAGAGTGGGGAGTTTGCATGGGTTCAGCTCAGTGCTGAGGGATTCTGGAGCAGGGGTAATCGACTTGTGTTCCCTGAGCAAATTTTTCCAGCAGCCCAGCTGTGGTACAGACAGTTCTTGAACTCCTTGATGCCTTGTTTTCAGGAGGGAAGTCCAAAACAGTCCTCTGGAATTCTCTGAGTTTTCAAGTGGGGACTGTTAGCCCTCGTATTTGTTTACACGTGGGGACGGATTTTGGCAGTTGTCAAGTCACAGCAAGAGCAGCAAATGCAGAGAAGAGGAAAAACATGATTGTTGAATTGCCTTCACTTAGGCTGTGTCTCGAGGACACGTGGTGAAATTGGAGGGTTGTTTTTGTGCTGCTCAGGTGGGATGGGAAATATCATCATCATCACCATCATCATCTTCCCTTGGATATTTGTAGCATGGACCTCTGGGATTGTCCAGCTGATGAGTTAAATGTTGTTGATGTATTCCCAGATTTTGCTTGCCCTTCCTGGGCCTGCTTTTCATCACTGTTACATCTCGAAATGCCACGACACCTTAATCTTAAGTTTTTAAGAGTTTGGCTCTCTCCTTCTGGCTGTGTTTTGTACGTATTTGTTCTTTTTTCCTTCCATTCTTCAGTGCCTGATTTTTTTTTTTTTTTCTCTTTGCTCTTTGACTCCCATCACCTCTCCCAGCTGCCTTGCCTGTTTTCCCAGGGCATTCCTCCTGCTTGCCCACAGTAATGACTTCACCAGGGTGGGAATACACCACATGTTACCTGTTGGATGCCAAGATCACAGCAGCCCACTGGGAATTGGCTCCTGGTCTGGAGGCAATTTTTCTGCTCTGGAAACTCCCCAAAAACACTGAACTGAGAGGGACCTCGTGGTCACTGGCTCCTGTTTCCTGGGCAGCAGATGGGTTTTCCCAGTGCTCACTGTCTCATTTCTTCACCTGTTTTCTGTGCTAAACCCCCCTTTTTTTGTCAGGAACAGACATTATGAAGCAGTTCCTAACTCTGGCATTTTAACTCAGGATGGCATTTTTGATGTTACTCTTAACAAGCAAAACCCAGAGTGGGGTTCCTATGTCTTAACCACCCAACCAGCAAAATATTTGGGCTTTTTGTTTGTTTTCTTGTGCAAAAGGCAAGTGATACCCATCTTTTCAGTCCAGGGTGGCCTATCTCTGCTAGTGTGTGGCTTGGCAGTGGGGTAAAAGCATTCCCATGGGATTTGGGGCCACAGCTGGGACTGCCAGTTGTCTCCTCCAACCCGTGCTGACAGAGGCTGTGCTTGCTGGGCTAAAACAAACACGAGTACAGTGTGAATATTCCTGCAGTTCCGTGGCTGCAGTTCAGGCACATCCTCGAAAGCAGAGTTTTCTTCTTGGAGAGCACTTGGAAGTGCTGCTCACTGGGGCTTGTCGTGGTTGAGTTTGGCCCCTGCAGCTCGGCCCGGGCTGTTCGTCTCATGCAAATGATGGTGGTGGATGTTGCCTGAGAAGAGGTGCAAAGCCAATCTGAGGTTTTGGGGCCGGTTGGGAAGGGTGAAGGCAGGAGGCTGTGCAGCTCCGTGGCTTGCAGGGAATCAATCCCTGGGCTGCCTGGGCACAGGAAGCCTCGGGCACCGCCCCCCCCCCTCCCCCAGGTAAATTGGTGGTATTACAGCACTTGCAGGGCCAGGTTTGAAGTGCAAATTGAAATCCTTTTTTTTTTGTGAAGTCATTGCTGTCGGTTAATTGATGCCTGTTACCGGGCAAGAGCTGTTTAGAGGTCTGACTAATCCATCTCAGATGAAGGAGGGCAGGGTTAGGTTGGATATTGGGAAGGAGTTGTTGGCTGGGAGGGTGGGGAGGCCCTGGCACAGGTTGTCCAGAGGAGCTGTGGTTGCCCCTTCCCTGGAAGTGCTCAAGGCCAGGCTGGACGGGGTTTGGAGCAACCTGGGCTAGTGGAAGGTGTCCCTGCCCGTGGCAGGTGGTGGGAATGGATAATCTTTAAGGTTCTTTGCAACCCAAACCATCCTGGAATTCTGGGATCTCTCCCAGTAAATGGACACCAGTTTCTCAGGACTCTGTTGACACAACCAATAGCACCACAAAGTGACCCGTCCCTCATGATAGAATCAAGTGAAATACAGAAAATTGAGATTTATAAAGCAATCAGATCAATCCTTCATGTTTTTTCAGGTGGGATGAAACCCCAGCACTCCAAACCAACAGATAATCTGTAGCTACTGATGGATGTAAAGGACTTGGGGTTTTTTTTAAGACACATATTTTAATGAGTCTTATCATTTCTTAGTTCTTACAATCAGTTTCTCAAATGGTTGGAATCTTGTTGCCTGCAGTTTGGGGGGTGTGTTTTCTCTGCCTACCTCTACCTTCCCTCCTCCTCCTGAATTTTGAAAATGTGTCACTTTTCTAATGCAAATGGCTACCCAAGAATAGTATCAGAACATGGGATTAACCCACGAACTCTTAAGAAACCCTCTCAAGTTTCTTCTAACAGAAAATATTAATAACATTTCCCAGTGCACAAATAACATTTTTATTCCCTTATTTTGCACGGTGTCCAGCTGGTTATTCCTTTACCCGTCAGAGTCTCGTAAAATGCTTTCTTTTATGATCCAAAATACTTCCAGGCATCTTCTCATCTGACTTTCATCTTAGGGACAGTGACAGTGGACGGAGCCTGAGGTTTGTTGTTGTTCCTGCTGCGTTTCAGCGTTGCCTGAAGTGTTTATTCCAGCATCTGAGTCTGTGGGATGAGGAGCTGTTGTGCTGTTTGGTGCTGCCCCTCGGTGTGACACGGTCACCTCAGATCTGTGCCGAAGTACTGGTCATCTGGGGATTCCTTTGGAAGGGAACTGTATTTATTTGAAAGCCAAAATGCCAAGGAGCAGGAAATCCTTTGCTCCACGCACGTGTTGCCTTCCTTAAGGAACGTTTCTTGACAGGTTGAGTAAATCCAGTCAAACAGATGATAAATTCAAGTTTGGACACTTAATGTGGGAATTGACTTCTCTGCATCCAACGTCCTCCATTACATTGTCCCACCAACACCTCTCCGCTTCCAACGTGAAGAGAAGCTTTTCTTTTCCCCATCCCATCCGTATGCATCCCACCTTCTGGGCCCGGATTGGAGCGTGATGGAATTCAGGACGTCACTGGACGTGGGAAAAGACTCCTTTTATCTTCCCCACCCGTGATTCAGGGCTGGGATCTGTGCACGTCCTTTAGCGTTTCTATTCCGGGCACGAGGAAGTCATTATGCTGCAGGGCTGCTCTGTGTGGGCACTTAGTGGGAAGTGATGTGTTCTGGATTGTGGAGGAGATGCTGTGGAGCTCTGCTGACATGCAGATGATGCCTGGAAAAGGTTGGCATGGAAGCTTGTGACAAGGAGAGCTGCCAACCAAGTGCGGAGCCTCGGAGTTGAGAGCGGAGCCTAAATATACAGAGCAGCGCTGGGAGCCTCTTGCTGAAGGGTCTGTAAAGCCTGAGCAGAGCAATCCTGAATTCCCTACCAGAGCCTTTCTATCTGCAGGGAAACTTGTAAAGGTCTGCAAGTAAAATAGGCCAGAAACCTTTGATATAAGTGGAGGAGTGACATCAAAGCCGGGATGTGTAAGCAGCAGGTGGGCAGAAGTCAGGACAGCGCGATCCTGTGCTCCTCATTTCGAGCTAATTTGCTGGCCAGGGATAACACTGACTCCCAGAAAAGCATTGCACATCCAATAATACATGCCAGGGAATAGGTTAACATCGTTCTCAGATAATTAATAAAGATAGCAGTTCCATAGCAAATGGGAAGGGGGAAAAAAAACCAACCCATGCATTGTTTAGGAAAGATATTTCTTTCCTTAGGCATCTCTCCTGAGAAGACCTTGGTACTTGTAAATGATTCTGCCGCCTACCCTTGTGTACCTTCATTTTAATGTGGGGATGGGGGAGGAGCCAGTATCGGAAAACCAGCCAGAATGGATGCCTTGGAAAGCTGCCACTAATTACTGTGGCGTCTGACAATTAGCTGTTGTTAAGCCTTTCCTTGCGAGTTCTCCGCGGTGCATCCCGAAACAAAAACAAGGACCTGGAGAGAGGAAAGGAGAGAGCTGTCCTCGTAATGTGGTTGTTGTTTCAGAGCAGAAGGTGGAGCTGATTCTGACGTGGTTCCCTTCCAGCAGAGCCGGTCAGATTTGATGGATCCAAGGAGCTCTTTGGTTGTTTGCTGCTGGGCTCTGTCGTAGCCTGCAAACTTCTGACACCTCCTCCCTCCAAAACAGCTTTGGGGCTGCCTTTCCACATGGGAAAGCTGCAAATCAGTAACGTCTGCAACGTGTTATCGGCGGTGGTAATTGCAGAATTCTTAACAAAAATCAAGACAGATGAAAGAGATTCGAAGAAATCCTGCAGGTGGTTTCTCGCTTTTGCCTCCAGGGTCTTCTGACTTTGGTTTCACTTTGTGGCAGCGATGAAGAGCACCGAGCCTTTTGCAAGAGCCTTTGGCAAGTGTCTCAGGGGTGTCATTAGTTGGGAGTAACGACTGAGCTGGAACTGGCAGGTATCTCAAAGGCTTCTGTACTGAGCTGATTCCCCCCCCCCCACACCCCTCAGAGATCAGCCCTGCTCCCTCTCTGGAAAGAGGAAGAGGGGACAGTGGTGATTTTGATTAGAAAGGCCAAGCCAGGCAATTATTTCCTCCTTGTCCAAGGAGATGTTTTTGCATCAGTCGAGTGTTTTACCGAGCTGCTGTTTCAGGTGACATCGCTCAGGTGACCGTGCCCGGAGCATCTTCCAGGGTACTTCATACCAGCATGAGCCAGGCTTTGCACTGACTTGCATCTCTGCATAATTCCATTGCCCTGGAAGGAGTGACAGGTAACCTCCAGACAGATCTGGAGCCTGTTTTAATGTGCACCCCTGGTCTCTGAGCCCTTGGGGTCCCACCAGGAGCAGCCCTGGCTGGGACAGAAGGTGGCAGCTGTTTGACAAATGGAGTGGAGAGGGAGTTATAAAAAACCAGCCAAAGTGAATTTCCTCCTCTCAAAACCGATTAAAGCAAGAGCAGCATTGCAAATGTTTCTTGTGAGCTTGGTGTTGCTTTGCAGGGGAGTCTTCCTTGGGCACTTTGCTGTCCCTGTGCCTATTCTTAGCCTGTTTACCAGGAGCTGTTGTGTGTGTGTGCATCGAGGGAGCTGCTCTCTGTTAACTCGTGCTGGGTACAGACTGTTTGTGTGGAGCCTTGTGAGGAGAGAGGGGATTATATCCGAGCTTTTCTGTCACCTCCTCTTGCTTTTGTGTGCTTCATAACTGCTGAGGAAATGCAGGTTAAGGTTTCCATAGTATCTGAGTGTAACTCAGAGCGTGTGTGATGTGGGGAAGTGCTGCCTGCTCCTTGCTTGATGCTGACCTTTGAATCTGAGCTTGGTGACATGGTTGAACTGGTTTCATGGCTTGCTGCTAGAAGGGATGGCCTTGGTCCCTCTCCCAGCTCTGCAGTCCCTGTCATTTATATGATGCCTCAGTGAAGTGATTCAGTTTGATAATCCAACAGCAAACTTGCTGCTTGTGGGGTTTCTAGGGGGTATTGGGGGGGGGGGGGTCCTTAGCAGTAGAATGGGGAGGGGGAGTTTCTAGGCTCTCCTTCTCCCCTTTTCTACTGTTAGTTCACTGTCTCAATGCTCCTGCATTAGGATACTCCTGTCCTGAGCCCAACCTGGCTCTCTCAAGATGAGATACACGAGCCCTGGCAGTGCCTGAGGAGGGGATCCACTCACATGGCAGGGACTATCTGTATTTAGATATTTTTAACCAGCTCTGGTGCTCTGAATTTTGCTGTCCTGAGGGGGAGATGGTCAGGTCCTGTCACTCAGGAAGACAAAGTGAGAGGCAGAGGAGTGAGAAACTGGGCTTGGTGCTCCTTGGCTGCTGGAGGGAGTGGTTGGGATGGGTACCTGCTGCTTGGCATGGGCAGTGCCAACACAGAGTGGGAGAATTTGATGAGGCTGGAAAAGACCTCCAAAATCCAAACATTAACCCAGCACTGCCAAGGCCACACGAGCCCATGTCCCCAGGTGCCACATTCACGTACTTTTTGAACACTTCCAGGGATGGGGACTCCACCACTGCCCTGGGCAGCCCCTTCCAACGCCTGACCACCCTTTTGGGAAAGAAATTGTTCCTAATATCCAATCTAAAGCTCCCCTGGCACAGCTTGAGGCCATTTCCCCTTGTTCTCTGAGAGCAGAGCTCGATTCCTCCCCAGCTCCCCTCTCCTGTCAGGGAGTTGCAGAGGGCAAGAAGGTCCCCTCTGATCCCTCTTTTCTCCAGGCTGAGCCCTCCCAGCTCCTTCAGCTGCTCCTGCTGCTCCAGCCCCTTCCCCAGCTCCCTTCCCTTCCCTGGACACACTCCAACCCCTCCATGTCTCCTCTGAGGGGCCCAGAGCTGTCCCAACCCTGGAGGTGCCCCAGCAGTGCCAGCCCAGGGACGGGCACTGCCCTGGGGCTGTGACACACCAGGGCTGGTCCAGTACCACTGTCCTCTTGTCACCTGGGCACACCTGGCCCACATCCAGCCGTGGTCACCAGCACCCCCAGGGGCCTTTTCTACCCAGCAGCTTTCCCGACCCTCCCAGTCAGGGCACTGCTCCAGTGCCCTTTTATGTTCCCTGCAGGTCCAGAGCCCGCTCAGGACCAAGGAGGGGAGTTAATGGAGTGGCTGGAGGGGGGATTGTTCCAGCCGAAGGTGCTGAATGGGCGGCAATAATTGGCTGTTGTTTGTGACTGTGAAGGTCACCGGAATCACACGCTCGTTTTTCAGCTCCGTGTCGCTGCTGGGGGAGCAGAGGTTTGTGCTGACACTCACAGTTCCTCTCAGCGGGGCCTGGACTGGCACCGAAGGAAGAAAACGCCCCGTTTTGAAGGCTCTTGGTAGCAAGACAACAAGAAAAAGGTGCAACGGTACAAATCTTTTCAGACTCGGGGGCTTCTTTTTATTGCCTGACTTTTTATTTTGAAGTCTTCTCGCTATGACTTCTGTTCTCCTGTTGTAAGAAGTGAAATTAATAATCTCCTTTAATTCCCATACATGGGAAGGAATGTTCTTCATCCTGGCCCAAGTTGAGCTGCAGATGGGATCTGTTTTTGGGAACTGTGTTATGCAAAAGCAGAGGAAGAGGAAACAAATAGTTTCCTACCCTCTTTGAAATGCAGTTTTAATGGTTCCGTGGTATTTATGTAATTATTTAATCTGCTGCCTGATCCTTGGGATTATTATTCTTTCCAAGTTGTAACTGGAGCAGTAAAGTTATCTTGTAAATTGGAAAAAAAAAAAAAAAAGAACTGGCATATGTTGTTTGCAGAATTGCATTTTAGTAATTGTTTGCAGTGACCTATTGGAATCTCGGAGAGAAAATTTGTTTGCTTGACCTTCTCCCAGATCTGCTCCTGGCTATCTCAGAATAGAGCAGAATTGAGTTGGTTTGGGTTTTTTTTAATTACATTCTGACAGCAAAGCCTATTTTTCTGCCTGTGTTACAGTTGTGGCTTTTTTAAAGGTTAAGCTGTATTTCAACAGAACTTCCATAGATGTAGTTTGCTGAAACTTGTTGGGTTTGTTTTTTTCCTTTTTGAGCCAGAATTCCTTGTCCTGGGTATTATTACGAAATAATGATTTGTTTATTGATTTTTTTTTTTTTTTTTTTAATCTAAGGAGAAAATTCACATAGTGTTTTTGAATGTCTGGAAGCAATGGTGAAAGGACTGTGGGTTTTTTGTTGGTTTTATTTAGGGCATTGTTTTCGTTTCTTTTTTTTTGTTTATTTGTATTTTGTTTGCTTTTTTTAATTGGGTGTTTTGTTTTTTTTTTTAGTTTTAGAGAATGTAAAGTGATTAGATCATAGAACCTTGCCAGGTTTAGGGGGAGAAATATCCTTTTTTAATTTTTTTTTTTAGAAATTTTTAGCAGAAATCTTTTGAGATCTCATTCCTTGATGTCACTGGGTTGTGGTCAGAGCCCACTGTGGGTTTGCTGTGAAGAAAAATACCCAATATCTGAGGGCCTCACTCCACACAAACTGTGTGTGAAACCTGCTTTTCTGCGGAGGAGACTGATGGTTCTTCCTTTCACCCTCCCAAAATCCTGGCACTCTTCCTCCTTCCTCTCCAAAATCTGACAACTCTTGAGAGCTGAGGGTGAGAAAAACAGATTGTGGGAAATCTCTCCCATCAAACTCGGCGCTAGGAAGAGTTTCCACGGGAGAGCCCCTTGCACCGGGGGTTGTCTGGAGCTGCTCTTGGAGGGGCTGTGAGAGCCTGGTCCTTCAGACACACCAAAGAAAACTCCGTGAAACCCTCACCAAGGAGCAGGTGCTGCAAAATTCGAGTTCTGCCAAGTTTGGAGAGAAATGCACTGATGGAGCTCTGAGCCTCTCAAGGGAAAAATCAGCCTCCAAAATCAGTGTCCAAGCTGGAACAAGTGAACAGATGCTGAAAGTCCCTCCAGTAGCTCAGTTTGCAGCTGAGGCTGTTTCCCTTCCTCTCAGTCTGATCCCTTAAAGTATCCCGAAGGACTGAAACGCTGGAGTTATTTGCATAAGTCACAAAAGAGCAAAGGAATCAAATGGGATCCGAAGGAATCAAATGGGATCCGAAGGAATCAAATGGGATCCGGCCACGTCTCCTTAAATCCACACTGACCTGGAGCTGGGTGAGCAGGAGCCTGTGTGATGTCCTAATCAGGCTGGTTTTGCACATCCCAACTTGAAAAAGTGGTTGTTTTTTTTTCATCCCTGAATCTGAATAGACAAACCTGAGGGGCACTTCGTGTTTCCTGCTAAATTCCAGATAAGATCTCTTGCTGTTTGAACTTGCAAAGCAGTTTAGGTGTGTGCTTCCCTGCTTGCAGGGCTCCCGCAAAAAAGTTTGACCCACCCCTTCATTTGGCTGAGTCTGTTTGGAGCGAACAACGTTCCTCAAGCTGTGAACACAAGAATGGTTTAGCTTTTAAAAAAAAAATTAAAAAAAAAAAATCCCCTGCAAACAGATGATGTAATGCCCGAGCTCCGTGTTTAAACAGTAGCTAATTTGCCAGGGGATAAACCAGGGTGAAATCTGTCAGGCTTTCTAATTTCCCACATTCACCAGAGCTTTGTTCTTTGTGCTTTCAAATGCAGGGTACGTTTGTGTGTCCGCGGTTTTCTTCAGCTCCCGTAGCCAAAGACTTTGTCCAGGGGCGAGGGAAAACCTTGCTGTAAAACCTTGTGCTCCCAATAAACCTCGATATGTATCTTTCTGTTCTTAAGTTTTAACTTTGTGACTGAATTAAAATCACAAACCAGCCCTTTGATGAGCTGCAGCACTGCAAGACAGGGTTTATTCTGAATTTGGAGCTGGTGGCTTTGCGGCACCTTCCTTTGCTCGGGCAGGATTCACTCCCTGCAAGGTCCCCGGGGGCGCTGCCGGGTGGGAGGCTCTACTTTCTGCAGCTGGTTTGGGCTGCACGTGGACTGTTTCCTGGTGTTTGAACTCTCCTCTCCCTGCCAGTTCTGTCCAAAACAAGGAACGCTTCGTTTTCTCACGTGTAATTTTGGCTTTTTATGAGCTTTCTCTGCTCAGGGCAGCTCTGACCCGTGTAAAGGTTCGTATCTGCTGACAGGCAGGGACTGACTTTGGCTGGTTGTGTAAGAGGGAGGTTTGGATCAACACTCCTCCCCCTCCTCCCCGGGACGGGCTGTTTATTGGGATTTTTCACTGACCTATTCATTTAATCTTCAATTTTGGCACCGTTTCCCTGGGCTCTTGGTAAGCAAAGGGCTTTGCCAGCCAGCAGGATGAACCAGCACATGCAACAGGGTTGGAGAGATCCAGAGGCTTTAGTACCTGCCTGTGCTGCTGGAGGAGGGAGGAAGGTGTGACATGAGAAATTGAAGTGACACTTCAAGGAATTGCTTCCATCTTTGGCTTTTTACACCGAGAAGCAAAAAACTTCCATCCTCTAACTTGGAGCAGCTTGGTGTGAAAAGCTGACACAGCCTGGGGTAAACCTGTTTCTTGGGGGGTGTCATCAACCAGCCTGGCATTCTGGGTGGCTTCAGCAGTTTTTCTTCCTCTAAACTGAGCTGGCAGAAAGCTCTGAGGGCGAGTTGTGCTGACGCCGCTCCTGGTCTGGAGATGCTGCTCTGGGAAACAGGCACTTGGGGGAGAGATCCCATCTGTGGGAGACAGTGGTGCTGACTCACGGCATCGAGAGCTGCTGGGATGTGCTGGTTTGAGGCAGCTGGATTTTGGGAGCTCAGGAAAATTGTGTAAGGGGTGGGAAGCTCAGGGACTGCCCTGCAACTGATGGGTTGTTTCATTCCGTGGTTCAAAACTTGAGTAGTGGGTGAGTTGCAGTTTGTGGTGAAGTTGTGCTTGATCTATTTATTATGATTCTATTTATTATGATTCTGTTCCTCACACTCTGCTGATTTGACTCCTTCCTCTTTGGCGTTGTTTGCACATAAATCCTTGTCCTCAGAGTTTCCCTGGTCTGTGCCAGCCCTGGAGCAGCTGGGAAGGTACCAGCAAACACGGACTGCTCTGAAGGGCTGGTTTGGCCATGGAGACTGGGTTTAGCTGGGGCTGCCCTGCCCCACACCCAGCAGTGATGGGGATGTGTTGAGAAGCTGTGGGCTGCACACAACGAGCCTTTTGTTTGCTTGCCTTAGCAGCCCTCCCTCTGAAAGCTGACATGTTCTCACTCACAGTGTTGTTCACTGGTTGTTTCTCAGGAAGCCTCCCTGGTTTGGAGGGTTGATCTCAGGAGACAGTCAGTGGTCCCTCTATCCCTCTACCCCTTTAGGAGGTCTCTTAAAGAAGCCTAAAGCAGCCTGTGGTTCTCTCATGTTTCCCCCCAAGCAGCGTGTCCTGCTGACTCTCATCCTGAATTAAAATAAATTGTAGTCCTCGCTAAATATCTGTCAAATATTGACTTAGTCTGTAGGGTGAGCTGACTAAGCTGAAATTAATGGTCTAATTCCAGCTTGTTTGGCACGGGTGTTTAGGCAGTTTTATTGCAGATGGTAGAGGAAATTAAGAACTTACCTTGACTCCATCTCAAGGGGAAGAAAGAGAAGCCTCGGGCTTATATGGCAGTAAGGAAAGACTTGGTGGAGACACGGGGGGGGGTGTTTGTAAAGATATTATTTGAGGGTGATAAAAACTCTTCCTAGTTAATGAGTGAGGTCATAAGACAAGAATTGAGGAGCTGTTGTTAATTGGTGCCATGAAATGATCTGCCTTCTGGTCCTTTGCCATACCCTTGGGATAATTTTTCTAAATCTGTTGAAAATGAGATCCAGAAAAAAAAAAAAAAAAGTCTGGCTGGTTGAGGTTTTGGCACAGTATCTGCTGGCTTCGTGTGTTCACCCTCTGCAGGGATAAGGGTGTCTGTTTTGGCATCTCCTTTCCTTGGGCTCAGGAGATGTGGACAACTCCGTGTGTTCCTGAGGTGCTGCTGCAAAATGACAAAGCCCAAGTGTTACGACCCGCCCCAGGAAAAGGGGCGGAGGGGGTAACCCAGGTTTTATCAATAATTCTTTTGGGGTGGATTAAAGCGAAACGACACTAAATAATCGGTGTTTGAAAACATATATTGACAAGATTTATTTTAACAGTTTTGTATCAATAGGTATGTTAACATTTTGGGTGTTGTCATAACCTTTCTGGGGAGGAGAAAAATGCATAGGGGAGAGAAAGACAGGGTAAGAGTAAGGGAGAGCAAGAAAAAAGAAGATGAGATAATCACCGCCCACTGGATCCAGCGACGTCTTGATCCGCAGGTGGTGGGGGGAGAAGGAAGAAGCAAAAACCCCGCCAAAGCCCCAAAGTCACCAGTCAAAATCCATATCCTTTGCACCTCCCCCAGGGCGGGGAGTTGTTTTCATAGGGTGGTGTCCCCCTTTTTGGCCCGGAGTTCATGTGGAGGGCGTGGTAAACTCGGCTCTTCCCGCCTTTTCGGGGCTTGACATCTTCTGCACTGGAGGAGCGGGGGGGATGGGCCCAGTTGCCCATCAGAAAGTCAGAAGCCTGCAGAAGTCTCTTAGAATGCATAAATCATTAACTGTTTCAGTCTCTGACACCAAGCAGGAAAAGAAAGGGAGGTGCAAAGATGTTTCTGGAGTGATCCAAGAGATCCCAGCGAGCTGGTGGCAGAACTGGAGCTAAAACTCGCAGCTTCCCTCGTGTTTCAGAGCCTCCACATGCAGCCTGTCCTTCACACTCCTGGGAAACCTGAGGGGGTTTGAGGTTATTTTTGAGGGGTTTGTTGCTGGCATAAAGGAATTTTGGGATTCCAGACAATAAAGATGCAGCTTCAGGGCCAATCCTGCCTGAGTGACCGCAGGGATCTCGTTGGAACAGTGAATCTGGTGGAAGCTGATGTAAATGCTGAGCTCAGGAGTTGTTTGTTTTTTTTCTGAAAACACCTTTTTTCCTCTCCACCCCCCCCCAAGTTTTTGCTGCAGGAAGTGAGATCTCCGTTGTGGCTTTGGGGTTTGTGGGAGCTTTGTGCCTCCAATTGATCTGCTCCTGGCTGATCCTCAGTGGCCCGGAGAGCAAATGTAATGCAGCAGATTCATTATATGCTGAAATATTTATTGTGTTCCTGTAAAGGTCATTGATGGCAGTGGAAGATACAGTCCTGAGTCTGTCACCACTCTCTTTGGAGAGCAGTGTCTCATAAAGTCCCTGGAATAACTTATCCTTGGCACAAGCTTTTTGAGGTGCATTCCTGCATCTTCCATAGGTTAATAAATGACTGTGATAATGCATTGGAAAGCAAACAGCTGTATTTAATTTGCTGTGTGTTCTCTCACAGGCAGAGCAGGAAAGGAGCCTTAATTTAACCTTGTACCTTTTTACCTGATTTAAGTAATTTGCAGAGCTGTACAATAAAATCTCCACAATCTCATTTCTATTCCTATTATAGTAACCTGGAATTGTTATTAATGCCCAAGGGCACTTTTGCTCCTACACGGGTGAGAGTTAATATTACCTGTTGCATAACGTGATTTGGAAAGGTAGCAATGGAAAAGCTTCTGGGCAACGAGGTGGGCTGTGCCTTCCCTTGCCCTGCACCACAAAATGAAGTGTCCTTTGGCAACTGGAACCTCTCAGAGCCTTGTCAGGGGTGCAGGAGTGGTGGCGTGTGACAGCTCCCCGTTGGAGGGCCCTGGATGGTGTGGGATCCACGACTGACCTATTTGCTGGCAGTTTTAGCATCTGGCTGGGATTAGTTCAGCCAGCTGATACCCAATTCCGTGTGATAATGGTGTGACTTTAAGCATGGGTTGGATGATTGGATGATGAGGAGCATTTTGGAGTCTGGCCTTGCAAATGCAGCTTGTTAATTGACTCGCTGTCAGAGCTGCCTTTTTAAGCTGTGCTGTCTGTCCTCCTGACGATGTTCCAGCCTCCCTGCCTGCAGTCTGCAGCTCCTCTGCCAAGCAGAGGCTGCTGTTGTGCACATTTGTCACCTGTGGCCACTCCTCTGGCTCTGAGGGGCTCTTTCCCTGTCACACCGAGAGTTTTCCTAATTGGAAGTGAGCACTGGAGGGGCCGCTCTCATTGTGGGGCGGCACGAGTGAGCTCTTCACCCGAGCGTGTTTCAGGCAGCTGCAGGAGGTTCAACAACCCTGTCTGTCATGATCAGACAGATCTCTGCATAATATAATCTAGCAAAGCTCTTGATTATGAGGGTGGAAAATAATGTGCTTTGATTTACAGATGTTGCAGCACAAAAAGTGCTGCTGTGAATTCTCTGACTGGCGATATCTGGGGGGGGTGTTTAACATCCCCAGTTTCTGAGTCCACCCATTTTTCTGAACATACCCTGAATTTCTGCAGACTTCTCTGGACACTGCTGTTCTACAGACAGGCAGATTATTAATTACTCTTCAGTAGCATTTTAAGCCAAATTAAGGGATTAAAGTGGGGCAACAGTCCTTGAAGTTTAAGGTAAAAAAAGACAAAAGGTAATAAGAGGCTGTTGCATTCTGGCTGATTTTACAGGCAGGGTTGGAAAGGGAAGGGAATGAAGCATGATTTTAATTAAATCCTCTAAACACCTTTTCCTTCTGTCCTTCAGGAAGCTGTAGTGAGTTTTGAAACCGTTTTGCAGTGCCTGTACCTTGTGAGCAGTGGGAAGATGCAGGAGACACAGATCTCACCTGGGGTGGCTCAGAGTGCAGGTGTGGTGAGGGAGCAGCAGGAGCTTTGCAGGTGTTTGTGAAGAGGTTTTGAAGTGTTTCCTCCTTTTGGGCACATAAACTCTCTTGGTTACAGACTGGCAGATCTGCAGATTAGGAAGGGTTTTTGCAATCCCTCGAAGCTGTGGTACTCTGGAAGGAGGAGTTCCTGTGGTCTGTCTCCTGGTTGTGTGGTGGACCAGTTTGGGAAGTGCCGAGATTGAATCTGAGCTCAGTTCTTGTTTGTGAGGTTTGTTGTCTCAGTGGGGACAGGGGAGAGGAGACGTGAGGGGAAGATAGAAATAGACTTGTTTTGGTCTGAAGAACTCATGGATTTATGGCGGTGGCTCCTCTTCTGTTTAAGGGAAGGGCACCATTTAGAGCAGGATACATTTACATTGGGACTTATTTCTACAGATCTAATTGCTTGCAAAGTTGTTTCATATTTTTTTTCTTTCTCTGCTTTATAGTCAGCAGTGAAAACCAGCTATTTTTGCAGCACAGTTCACCTTGTCCTAAGCAGACATCCTGAACCAATCCAGTTTCCTGTGCTCCAGCAGTGCCTGCTGCTTTTGCTGGCTGCAGAGAGAGCCAGAGCAGCCGGTTCAGGTGTGATGGGAATCACATTTCTCAGTGGGAATTGGCCTGTCCAAGGCCAAACCTTGGATGCTGGGTGCTTTTGGACACTGTGCCACCTCCTTGTAGTTGCAACTTCCTCCTCCTTGGAAGGAGGAAGAGCTGATGTGGGCACTGGATCTGATTATACCCCGTGGTGGCAGGTCTGAGGTTTGAAGTGTGTCTCTGACCACGTTAGTGAGAGTCATTGTGTGATAATTCAAATATCAGTGAAGGAATCTGAAGGGCTTTGTTTCTCTCCTGACCCTGGGAAGGTTGGCCAGTTTGTCAGCTGGGATCCATCCACAAAGGGAAAGCTCCAGCCAGCCAGGATGAAGTCCTGGTATCAATGTGGGTTTTCTAGCAAAAGAGGGAATAATTAGATGGTGCAAAAGGTCTTTTCCCAATGATTTTGGTATCTCTGATCAGACATGCTCTGGTGGAGGAAATCCCACTGAAAACGACCACGGAGCTTTGAGTTTTAACTCCCAAACTCGAGCCTGGATCATACAAAGCAAACCCTCCGAGCCCGTGAAGGGGGTTTTGTGGAGGAATAAAGCTCATTGTCAGCTGCCGTGTTCAGACCCTTGGGAAATTGTGACCATTGTCTGGGCTATTATGGCTCAATAAAAGCTTTGCATTTCCTCATTCAGGGGCTTGAGAATCTGGTTCTGTGCTTTTAAAAATAACTCAGCGTGAGCCACAATTGGGAGCATTCACGGAGGAAATTCTTCAGCCGTTTAAAACAAAGTGAAGGGAGGGGAAAAAACCTCTCCTTAAAGTGCTTTTTTTACGTGAAGAGTGAGTGTGTCCCGGCCGTGCTTCTGGAGGAACCACAGTGAGGTTGGAGCCCGGTCCTGCTCCTGCTGAAGGTTTGTTTGCTTCCAGCCTTCAAGGATTTTGGGACCAGCACTATCCCCAATCTGGGGGATCTGCCCTGGATGCATCCTCCTGGGATGGAGGGATGGTCTGCCTCTCGTGGGTGAGCAGCTCTGGGCAGGTGGGACCAGCAGTCACTGGTGGGGTTTGAAGCATTTTGTTCTCGATGCAAAAGGCAGGAAAATGTGGTTTTTTTCCTTGGTTCTTGTGCCAGAGTCTCACCAGGAAGGGTCACTTCAGGCAAATGGAAACGTGGCCACACGCTGAAGGATGTGCAGGATTTAGGGCACCCACTCTGCAGGCTCTGGGAAAACATCCCAAAATTGTGCTGGAGTGGGGATGGGGACAGAGGATGGGGTGCTCTGAGTTGTTCATCACCCTCAGCTCTGCTTATCTGTAGAGTTTTTTTGTGCTGGGAGGTTTTAGCCCAGCACAGAAGCCCTGAACTAGTTTCCAAATCAGCTTTGGAGGTTCGTTTCTTTCCCTTTGTGTGTTCTTGGGTTTATTTTCCTTCTCCAGCGGAAATAATTATATTGCTTGTTTCCCATGTTCTGGCTCTCGATGAGGAGGAATGTACTCGGGGTTTTTTGTGTTGTGGTGGTGTTTTGTTTTGTTTGTTGGTTGTTTGTTTTTTTTCCCAGTGCAGTTTGTGCTGTTAAAATATCCCGGACAGCAATAGCTGCCCACGTACAGCACAGAAACGTGTGTTTAGTGGTTGCAAGACATGCTTGCTCTGGGTGTGCCACCCTGTTTCATTCAGTGCCTGTGTGATTGGCCATCATTAATTGTTCCATCAGGCTCAGGAGGTATCATTTACATTAGTAATTTGTGCTCTGTGCAGGCCAGAGTGACATTTGATTTTGAAATAAGTTTTGCCTTGGAGCTGCCTGTTTCTTGCAGGATGGAGAGGATGAAGTGTTGTAGAAGACACTTTTGGTAGTGAGGAGGCTGGGATGTTGTCTTGGTTTTATTTGTGACAGCACATGAATTTTAGGCAGAATATTCCTCTTCCATGCCTCACTTTCTCCACTGGAAAATAAAACCAGCATGACTTTTTCATTAGGAGCGAGCAGGAATTACTCCTCCTCCCTCTTTGTGTCTCCAGTAGCATCTGTGATATGCACAGTCTGGGGACAAGCCACAGCCCTGCAGTAATTCTGCAGTAAATTCAGTCACACCTTTTGTGTGGTTTGGTGTTGCTTAAAATTTTATAGGTCATGTGCCCCATTGAAATGATTTCCATGCCTGTGTTTGGAGGATCTGCTGTGCCCCGTTTTCCTTTGTATCCGTGTGACTGATCCGGGGCCATATGTTAACAATATAACTGCTTTTAATTTATTTTTTTTTTTTTAAACCCGTTGGTGTCTAAATATATCTAATAAAAATGCAGACTGGAGCTCTTTAATGAGGCGTAAGTCATCCCTGCCTCTCTTTTTTTTTTTTTTTATGAGACAAAACCACCTCACACCCTGGCTGCTTTTTGTGGGGACTTCTGCTTTGCATTTCTACACATCCATCACCGAGTGAAGCCTCTCACAAAGGGAAATAAGAAAAGGCAGTTTAAGAGAGCGATTTGCTGCGCTTAAACCTGAACCCTTGCAAAGTGAAAACCCCCGTGCTGTAGCCGGGGAATCACGGGCTGTGTGTGAGGATGCAAAGGGTTTTGGGGAGGAGAAAACATAAAAATCGTAGTGCTGGGTAAGTTCAGCACGAATTGTGCAGGGCAGAACAGGAGACAGGGAGCAGTTTGCAAAGGGAAAAATGTCCTTCCTTTGGAAAAATGGCAAAATTTTCAAAACGATCGTTGGAAGTTTTTTTTTTTTTTTTGCCACCCAAAGGAGAAAATCTTTTATCTTGTTGGCACCCACTGCTTGGCAAAGCCAGGGGTCGGGCTTGGGCACTGCTGTGCGGATGCACCGTCTCCAGTTTCGGGTGTTTTGGGGAGGAAATATCTTTGCTGCGGGAACAGCTCCGGTTTGCAAGTGCCTCGTGCAGCAGATGTGGCTGCGGTTTGACAGCTGAAGTCAGAGCAGGGTTGTGAAATCAGACTCCCCTCGCCGGGTGTGAAATCCCGGGAGTGGCACCAGCACCCGCTGGAGTGTTCTCCCGGAGCTGCCACGAACACTCCTCCTGGCTGCTCCTGCCGGGACAGCTGTTTGTGGGATTGTGCTGGGAAAATGTCTGCACTGAAAAAAAAATAATAAAAAAAAGAAGTTGTGTTTGTTTTGGAAGGGCCTTTTCCCTTTCTCACTGCTCACAGGTTGATCCCGTGGTCGGTGTGGTGGTGACAAACCCGGAGTTGGAACCCCGGTCTCCTTTTGCTGGAGAGGACACCAAGACTTGCCTCACCGGGCTTGAGAAGGAAGAGAAGCAGGAGAAGGGAGCCTTAGCAACTCCAAACTGTGAACAAGAACTGCAAACCGGTGTTTTGTGTAGAAAACAATAGATCTGTGAGTAATTGCTGTAGGATGAAGTAAGACAGAACAGATGACAAAGAAGTGGATGAGTTTTCTGAAATGCCGGCCCACGTGAAGAGTTTCTGAGAGGGAGGGTAGTCAAGGTTGTGGTTTTTAATTAAATGACCTCTTTTCACGGGCAGTCAAACTTTCAGACTTAGCAAAGCCTTGCATAACAGGAGGTGCTTTATTTACAGGCTGCACATTCCCTCGTGGACACAGGGGCACAAGGATAAATTATTTAATTGTAGATGTCCAAAGGAGTGAGCCAGGCGCCTGCTGGGCCCTGTTGTCCCTGTGGTTTCCCAGCTTTGCGTGTTCCCTCTCTGGCTAATTCCCAAAATCCAGCTGTTTACCCGAGTGGTCTCTCTGTTATTAATGTTAATTAACGAGGTTCTGCTCTATGAATATTCCTGTAGCTTTCCAAACACACCAAGTGCTCAGCTCCTCACCCGTGTAACGAGCTTGTACACAGTTCTGGTGGTAATTAGCTGCATCCCTCCAAGGACATGTGCCCCTCTTGGGGATGGGAGTTTTGTGGTAGTTACAGCAAGTCCCTGCTGAGACTCACTCGCAGACTTGTGCCAGGGTCGGGTTTTCAGCTTTTTTGCCCTCTGTTTTAATCATTAGTTTCTCCTCTGTGCATTCTGCTTGCTGAGCAGCGTGGTTGTAATATTAGTTCTTTTCAGATTTGCCATTAGTACCTTGTTTGAATCAGTGCTGGCAAAGTCCTGACTGGATCTGTGCTCCAGGTAGGGGTCGGATTTAAGTGTTCTTCAAAAAGCTTTTGTGCTGCAGGAACTCCTTGCTCCTTGTGCTGACAACAGTTTTGTATCTCTGCCACCTAATAACCAGCACCTTCCTCCCCCAACAACTGTATTCGAGGAAGAAATTTCCCCCTAAAAATGTGGAAGTGCTGTTTGTTCTGCCAAATCCAATTAGGGCTTTATTATCTCTCTGGTTTAATGTCCTTGCTGAGGGGATGCTCCTGTTGTGGGTGAATCATGGAATGGTTTGGATTGGAAGGGACGTGAAAAATCATCCAGTTCCACCCCCTGCCATGGCCAGGGACACCTTCCACTAGCCCAGGTTGCTCCAAACCCTGTCCAACCTGACCTTGGACACTTCCAGGGATCCAGGGGCAGCCACAGCTTCTCTGGGCAACCTGTACCAGTTTGAAACATCTCTGAAACATCTCTGATTCTCTCTAAAGCTTGGTAGAAGAACATTCTCCTCCTTTTTTAACACCCAGGGCAATAGAAGGGAAGAAGGTGGTTCCCTCTTGCTGTACAAATAAGTAATATGACCATAAATGAGAAGCAAATTATATTTTAATTTTTCTATATGTTCAGGATGGAACAGCGTTGTGAGATCAGCAGGTTTTTCCAGAAGAGGAGGGTTGTTCTCCAACATCTCTGCTTTGTCCCTGGTTTTATGTGTTCAGTATCATCCAGAAAACTCTTGGTTTGATTGTAATTTGCATTTAGATTGGCTGCCTGAAGGGAGTTGCTTGTGAGGGGAGATGGGGCTCTGTGGCTTCACTCTCTTGCAGATCTGGCTGAAAGTAATGGCATTTACATAAAAACCATTAGCTCTGTTATTGATAAACATGAAAGGCATCTATTTCATTTAATTTTCTGATGAGGAGCCTTTAATATAAGCACACAATAGCACTGAGGTAGTAACATTCCTGCCCCCCATCCCTCCCTACTGACCTCTTGTTTTAAGGGCAAGTTTTGATTGGGATTTTGTTGGTGGGGAGATGGGAAATCATTTCTGTTCCAATTTCCTGAAGTAGCCAGTTGTCTGGCTACATTGTAGGGAATTATTTAATGCTCATTTTAAGAGGTGTCTCTATTAATTGAACGGGGATTTAATGTCTCCCTGAAGCACAATTGGTCTGTGTTTGATATATAACCAACATGTATGTCTGGCAATTCTATGGATAATCTTTTCCTTAATCAAAATGGGTTTAAGCACAACTTCAGTGGCTCCTTATTAAAGGGATAAAGTGTGTTGAAACAACAAATCTATTAAAGGGGACTTCTGTGGTGCCTGGCAGATCACAGCCCACGTGTCTGCACTAACATTTGTGTAGCCCTGCATCGGTGACCAGGATGTGCCACCAGGAGCTGTGATTCACTGGCTCTCTGGTAACTGGCTTTGTGGAGCTCTTGCTGCTGCTCTCACATATAAATATCTTGCTTTTCTCCTGGGCTGGGCCAGGGCTGACCTCGGGAGCCTCCAGAGGCAGCCGGTGCCACGGTTGTTTTTAAGCATCACAGCATTTGCTGGAGAGACCTTGCTGTGAGCTTTGTGAGCTCTTTCAGTTCTTGACCTCAGAGCTGAGGGGGTGTGTGTTTCTCTCTGTTTTGCATTCCTTACCTGGCCTACTTCTTGATTTTTTTTATTTTTTTTCCCCCCTAAATTTTAAAAATGCTTCAAAATCTTTTTTTGTCGCTTTGTCCATAGTTAAAACTCTTTCTCCTCTCTGACAGGCTCCAGACAGATGAGTAGGGAGCTCGCTACAGAAGAGGAACACATTCCAGTTTTCCAGCTGATCACCCTGTACAGTGAGTATTTCAAGAATTAAACTTTCTGCAGTGCCTGATGTTGGCCTAAAACTGCCTTCAGAGGGGCACAGCATTCACTCTGCCTGCTTGGACAGTGTTGTCCTAGAAATACAGGTGTCCTTGGCTTAACTCTTGTTCTGGGAGAAGTGTTGCTCCAGCTCCTTTTGTCTGAGGTGGTGAATTGTATCCATTGGACCTGCTCAGGGCTGTGAGGAATCCACACTAAGGGTGTCCTGTGCTGCAGGATCAGGAGTGGAAATGGTCTCCAAGGCTGTTCCAGCCTTGTTGGAGGTGTGGGATGAGTGAGGAGGGTGGATGAGGGAGCTGCCATGGCACATGTCGGGGTTATTCATAAAGGCTGCTGTGAAATCAGGCAAACGAGCCTTGGCCGGACTGGTGGGCGGGAAAAAAAAGCCCTGGAAAGTTGTCTCCTAGTTCATGGTGAGGATGGCAGGTTTTCCCTGGAAGTGGAGGAGAAAATCAGTGTTTCATGGGGGATTTTTGCACATTAAAATGTCTGGCATGCGTGTTAATGGGCTGTAATAACGAGCCTGTGCTTTATGAGGTGTCTGCGAACATATTCGGATGTTCAGGTTGTAAATGCTGGGTAATCAGAACATCTTGGCCCATCTGGTGCCAGACTGGAAGGGTTATGTAGGTGTCTGCAAGCCAGGAAGATGCTCTGCTCCTGGGTGTAAAATTCAGGGGAGCGTGGGAGCTGCACCCACTGACTGAGACCACTGCACAATTCAGTTCATTGTGGCAGCCCTGGCAGGTGATTCCCGAAGGATACCACGGGATGATGAGTTTTGACACTGAAGGTGTTTGTTAATGAGAGTCAAGGATGAAATAATACACTCTGAGGCTGTGGGTTGTGTCATCAGGTTGGTGTGGATATATCCAGGGAGAAGGGCAGAGAATTCCTGTGCTTCTGGGAAAGAAGGGGAGAGAGAGGTGTGCTGATCTGTGGCTTTCTCACTGCTCCTATATCCAACCAGTACATCGTGATGGGCAGGATGCCCTTGGTTCAGGTGTGTTACATATGGATGTAGCTTGTTGTACTTCTGGATTCAGGACAGCCTGTCTTCCCTAATTTTGTGCCAGACACAGCAGCAGGGACTCTCCTCAGCTGGTCCATCGCTCCTGTGAAAAGCTCCAGGGTGAATAATAACCCTGGAAGTAGCAGAGAGGTCACCTGAAGGACAAACAATGCTATTATTGACCAGCTGTGCCACCGTGCCACGATCCTCATCGACAGCTCTAATCCCAGGCTGTGCTCCCAGGCAGATCTGCTGACTCCAGGAGCTGGAACATCGATACCATTGAATTCTCCTTCCCTTTGCATATCTTAGGGAGAAGGTGGTGAGTTGCAAGCCTGACAGCTGTGCAGTCTGCACAAGGCCAGGAGGCTGCACAGGCTTCCCCCAGGACATAATTTGGGCTGCACGACATTTATTGCGCTGGTGTCGTGTGCAGCAGGCTCAGCACTGACCTTCAGGAGCTGTTTGTGGGCCCATGGCTGGGGGAAGGAGAGGAGGAGACGAGGATTTCAGGCTTGGAGTCCTTTTTAGGGTGGAGGACAGTGATTAAAGCAAGAAGGCTGCCTGTGTGAATTTAGGTCAGTGGGAGATAGCTGAGCAAAGGGCTGCTCTTGGCAGGGAGCTGGAACAGAGGAGATGCTGGAAGCAGCCTGTGGTTGCCGTTGGAACAGAGTGGGAAAAGGACCTGTTTCAAGGGAGTCCTTAACAAGTCATTTCTATGCAAGACTCCGTGGCTCTGGATATCTGAATAACCAGGCTGGCACTGGAATCTAAAAATACTTTCAGGAGACTCCTCTTCAAACACGACCTGAGGCTTCCTGGCTCGGCAGCAGAGCCAAGCACTGCGGGGGGGTCGTGTCACAGGCCCCTTCCTGTGAGGATGTGGCATCATCCCTGTGAACATGAGCGTGGGCCTGGTGCTTCCTGTGCACCACGTGGGCTCCTGTGGTCTGTCAGCTCACAACTGCAGTTAAGAAGGATAAGGGAGAGCAGTTAATTGGCCAAGGAGGATTTGTGCTGCCTGTACCTCCTGCCTGCACTTCTCCCAGGAGCTCTGGGCAGTGAAGGGGTGGAATTCCTGCTTCTTGGATGCGGGGCACTGGGGGAGTGGAATTCCTGCTTCCTGCTGCTCTTCTTGTCAGAAGATGCTGTAGACTCTTGTCAGCTTCTTTAACACCTCAGAACACGGGAGGCCACAGGTCCATCCTGTCTCCAGCCATGGCAGGTAGGAATGTCCTTCATCTCACATCCATTTATTTGTCTCAAATGTGTTCTGAGGCTCTGTCCTGTCACCAGGCATTTCAAAGTTCACCTCTGTGTGATGAACCACTTCCTTTTGGTGACTGCACCAACTGCCAGCCCATTTAACTGCAGTGAGCTCCTGCTTGGGGAATTGTTGTTTGCACATTTGCTGGTAAAAAAAATTCTGTCAATCCCTCCCATGTCCCCTGTCAGAGGCCTCTTTTCCAGACTAAAATGTCCTGATTAATTGACTGGTCCCTACAGAGTCTTTGACCTCCATGGCCTTTGGTCCTCCTTGTCTTTGTCCATCTTCACTATTATTTTGTCCTCTTGATGGGTAACTTTTGGTCATGGTGCACATCTTTTTTTTTTTTTTTCTTCTTCTCTTGAATGTCCTTATTAGAAGCCCTGACAGAACCCTTTGGGTTTCTGAGGGCCTGTCCTTTTCCTGGAGTTCTCTCTAGGTACAACCCTGAAAAAGAAACCAGGAATTTTGATGCTCCACGTAACAATAAGCCACAGACTTTTTTTTTTTCCCTCTAAAAAGTGGAAGTTTATGTGCCTAATCTAAGAACTCTATCAGAAAAGCCACGAATAAAGCTGATAACATTCCAGTGCACTGAATCACTAGAACAATACAGTGTTCAACAAGGAGCTCTGGCTCTTTGTTCACACAAGGTTGTGTGAAGCTGTCAGCCAGGATATGGGATGTCTCTTTGGATCCTGCAGTGATTCTGTGAAACTAAATGGCTGCTGGTGTCTACTGCATCTTCTAAAAGGGGGACAGGAAACGCTCTGGGTGTTAAACCTGCTTGGTTAAGAAATGAAATCAAAAGAGAGAGTTAGATATTAGGCTTATTCAGTTAAATATAAATCAGTGTCATCAAACAGGTTCTGCAAGGGCAAGGCCTGGCCCTCCATCCCCTCTGCTTTGCATGAGTGATATTTGTTTTATCAGTGCTGTGGCTTCCCAGAAGTGGAACTGGAATGTGAGGTGAGTGAGATGTTACCTCGCAGGGTTGCAGTCTCAGCTGCAGGGAAGCTCTGCAGCCTGACCTGCCCGGGGCTGGGACAGGCCTGTGGTTTTCACCATCTGCCCTGACTCACATCTGTGGCTTTTGTGCTGCCCTGAGGTGAGTCAGGGCTCCCACAGGGATGATTAAAGCCCTGCCCTGTGGGCAGCCTGGGAAACCTGGGCCTCCCTTCAGCTGAATCAGAGCTCCAAGGATCATCCGGAGCAGTTTTCCCTAGTGTTGAGGCTTTATCTTCCATATCTTCGAGCTCCACTGCTCTTTCTGCCACTGTGCTTTTCTTTCCTCTCTGCTGCCTTCCCCAGTGCTTCCTTCCTGCCTTTAAAAGCAAAGAACCCCCAGAGCCACCCAGACCTGTCTGGGCTTTTTTGGTGGCTTCTGTTCTGCACAGAGGAGCCAAAGGACCAAATCCTGGTGTCAGTTTTCTCCCCTGTGTGTGTCAGCAAATGCACCATCATTTCACTGCACAGATTTGTCCAGACACTGGTAATAAAACACCAGCTCCCTAAAGCCTCTCCTGACCTGCCAGGATGTGTCACCCTGCTCACACAGTCCTGAATCCAAGGACTGTGGAGTCCTCCTGGACAGAGAACAGGAGGAGGAGGAGGAGAGAGAGGGAGAGAAATACATCCAGAAATTACAGGTTGGTTTCAAGTCTTATCACTGCTCAGGGCATCTCAACCCCTGCTTGTTGGTGAAGACTGGAGGCTTTTGATTCTTTCCTTGCCTATATATATATATATATAAAGATATATAGAGATAGATATATATATAAAATATATATTTATGGTTCTTTCTCATTCTTCTTTTTACATTTATGGGGAGTTGCACAGAGCCAGCTCGGCAGCCCACAGACATCCCACTATAACAATTTAGCAAGATAGTAAATTAAGAGTAATTTCTAATCTGGTTGGGAGGAGAACAGCCAAATTGGCTGTTTCTCCTGTTGGTTTCAGCATTATTTTTGGCCAGGCAATCCTTGGAGGGTGTAAATGCACCAGACACAGATCTCTCTGCAGGAGGGATCAGCTCTTCCTGGACAGCACTGGAACACTGCAGCTCTTTATTTATATTTTACTCTTTTTTTTTTTTTCCAGTACACTGGGTGAATAATACATCCAGTGTGGAAAGGGCTTGTAAAATGCTGAGTTGTGTGTTGGAATTTTGCTCTGCCCAGGAAAATCTCTTGTGATGAGAGTCTCCACACAGGGGAAGCTTGGGGCGAGGGAAGGTTTGGAGACCTCGCCGGGATCCCTGCTGGGATCCAACCACACCGGGGAAATGTTGTGCTATAAATGGGGAACTGGGAGAATCCAGCCCTTGCTGGGGACTTTTCCATTTAATGCAGCCATTGAAAGTGGCACTGGAGGCTGTGTGGGACAATGCTGTGGTGGAGGAGCTGGAACAGGCAGCCTTTGTGGCACCATCACAAAGCTACCAGTATGTGCTGGAGGGCTCCTGCTTGCTGAGACTGTAATATCAGCCCAGGTCCTGTTCTCCTCCCCTCCCTGGCAGGAACTGGGTTGTATTTGGGGAGAATAAAGTCCCTGTTTGTGTGTTTATTTCTTTTCTGCTCACAGTTCTTCTTGGATCACGTGGGGGTTAAAGGAAAAGAGCTCAAGGGAGGAGAAAACCTCGAGGTGAGATCCGTCCCAGAGTGTTAGGGCAGGGCTGCAAGGCTCCATCCCTCCTCTTGCTCTCCACAGCTCCCTGGCAGGAGGTTGTAGGGAGGTGAGGGTCAGTCCTCCTCCCAGGGAACAAGGGACAGGACAAGAGGAAACAGCCTCAAGTTGTGCCAGAGGAGGTTCAGGTTGGATATTCGGAAAAATTTTTTTGTGGAAAGGGTTGTCAAGAGTTGAAAGGGGTGGAGACACATGGAAGTGTTCAAAAAACATGTGAATGTGGCACTTGAGGACATGGTTTAGTGGTGAGCATGGTGGGGGTGCTGGGTTGACAGTTGGACTTGGTGATCTTGGAGGTCTTTTCCAACTGTAACAATTCCATGATTCTTCTCTGGGTGTTTCTACTTTTTTTTTCATTATTAAATAACAAAGATTCTGTCCCAAGAATGGGGTTTGTAACCCTGGGGACTGGCCAGGTTTTGGTTTGATTTAGGAACTTCAAGGGCGTGTAGTGATAGACTCTGAGGAGGCTGTAAAGCACTTTCCAGAGCCTAAAGGGGCTCCAGGAGAGCTGGAGAGGGACTTGAGACAAGGGCACGGAGAGACAGGACAAGGGGGAATGGCTTCCCACTGCCAGAGGGCAGGGAGAGATGGGAGATTGGGAAGGAGTTCCTGGCTGGGAGGCTGGTGAGGCCCTGGCACAGGTTGCCCAGAGAAGCTGTGGCTGCCTCATCCCTGGAAGTGTCCAAGGCCAGGGTTGACGGGGCTTGGAGCAACCTGGGCTAGTGGTGGAAGGTGTCCCTGCCCATGGCAGGGGGGTGGAACAAGATGAGCTTTAAGGTCCCTTCCCACCCAAACCATTCCATGACTCTCTGAACTTCTGGCTTCGTTTATCCAGGAGCAGGTACTGGGAGCACTCTCAGCTGGGATTTTAAGTGTATCTGGATTTGGACACCTGGGAAGGGAACGTTGTTGAGATGAGAGCGCTGCAAGGTGCAAAGGCTGAGAACAGGTGAAAACTCCTTTGTGATATGAAATTATTGCAGTAATTATTTGCTGTAATAAAGCTCTTTCAGAGCAGTTGAAAAGATATTAAAGGGACTCTCCAGGAGGTTTGCATAACCGTGGCAATGGCTGGGAAGTTGGGAGCAATGTGCCAGTGGCACTGATTTGTTTCTCTTGAGTAAAAAATCTAGAGAGAGCCGGATGTAAACGCTTTCTAGATCCCCTCAGGCTTGATAAAAACTTGACTAGGGAAACTTCAGTTTGGATAAAAGTGAACTGGCTCACTGAAGGTTTTTCTACACTGAGGCTTCACGTGGTACTTTGGAGGGAGGCCCTCGAGAACAGCTGTGGGAAGCACAAGTGAAATCCTCCTGGCTTTTCTGTGAGCGAGGAAGTTTCCAGTGCAACTTGATCACAGAAGGCCCTGATATGAAAAGGCTTTACACTGTGGAATTGTTCAGTCATCACTCAGCAGGATAATTGGTTTCTGATTAGGAAGAAAATATGGCTGAAGGTTGGTGTTTGAGGTCCTGAAGTCCTCTTGAAAAGGCAAAGCTCTTGCTCGGTGCCGGTTCTCCCGAGAGCAGGATGCTGGAGACTCCTCCTACGGGCATGGATGTGGCAGCTGTTGTTGTTTAAACAGCTCTTTTCTCCCTCCTTCACACCCCTTCCTCCTCTTCAAAGGTAGAGTGGGAATCAGTGGTGTTGTTTGTTCAAAATTAATAGCGAGGTTATTAAACCTTTGGCTGCTGGAGGTGTTTCTGTCACGTGTTTCCTGTGCTCGGTGGCTCTCGGACCTGCTGCTCCCTGGGTGTTTTTAGCTGCTGGTGCTGGTGACTGCAGGGGAGTTATTTCTTCTCTTCCCTCCTCCAAAGTGACTCAGGAGCCAAAAGCAAGCCAAAGTTTGTACCTCTCACAGGCAGCAGAAAGGCTGATGGGGAAGTCACGGGCATCTCGCTGTGGGGATGATGCTGAAAATCTTAGGAGAGGAATTCTTGGTCCAGAGCAGGGGGTGCAGCTTTGCCTCTGTGGGAAGGCTCCTGGGCAGAACAGGATTCACTTCTGCCTCTGCCAACAGGACAGCCTGGACCTGCATTAGATAGTGCTGCAGAAAAACCTACCAGAGGCTTGGAATTCAGGAATATCCTGAGTTGGAAGGGACTCACAAGGAGTCCAACTCGTGGCCCTGCCCAGGACACCTCAACAATCCCACCCTGCCCCTGAGAGTGTTGTCCAAACGCTCCTTGAGCTCTGGCAGCCTTGGAGCTGTGGCCACTGCCCTGGGGAAGTGGGACTTGAATCTTTGTTAGCAAACTATGAAGGGTCAGATTGTTATTTTCCATATTAGTATTGAAAAGAGAGGGGGAAGATTTTGGAAGCTGGTGCTGTCAGGCTGGATCAGGAATGAGATCAGTTGTTGCTTGGTGCCTCAGCCAGGGGTGGCTGCTCTTTGGACAGAATGGATCTTCCAAGACCTGAGCTATAGCCTGTGAGGAAGTTCCTAGGAAAGCATTTTGGGAGGAGAGATTGAAGTTGGGAGGGGTGGAAGGGGATTATGGTGCTGCACTGAAACTGCCCCTAAGGAAAGGAGGATGCACTTCTTCCCTGTTCCCTACTGTCTTCTATGTGGAGCCACCTGGATCCTCTGCTTCATCCTGCTGATCCAGCTGCTGCCTTTCCCTGTGGACAGATTTGGAGTCCTTTTAATTCTGTCTGGAGTGCTCACTGTGAGGCATCAGAGAGCTGATGCCTTTGAGGAGGGAAGGGAGCCTTCGTCAGGTCTCCAGGGAGCTCATTTATACAGATACTCCTGGGTTCACCAGCCAAGTGTGGCTTTGTTTCCACGTGCTTTTCCCTCTGAGATGGAATCCAAAGAGCAAGGCCAAGTGTCAGCCTGCTGCTGAGCTGCAAAATTCACCCTCTTGGAGCTTTAGCACGAAAAAGGGGGAGAATTGACAAAATATTTGAGCTGAATGGGATTTTTTTTTAACCTTTCTGGTCAAGGTTGGGTTTTGTTGCTCTCTCTCAGCAAGTTGTGGATTCTTTCAACCTTTAACTTTCAGACTAAAGCACTTTTTAATAATTAGGTTGTTTTATCAGTGATACCAGCAGAAGATCAGAAAGGTGTGTGGGAAAAGAGTGATCTCACCCTTTCCAGCTCCGATGGGTATTACTGTGAGGTTGGAATTTATTTCAAGACAGTAAAAAATTGTAAATATTTAAAGAAGTGAAGTGTGTCACAGCTGCATTTTTTTCCAAGCCACGATTAGAAGAGGAAAAAACCATTGAGAAAGAAATTGGCTCCTTTGCTGTTGAACTGAGCTTTGCCTAATGGCCAAAATTAAAAGTTTTACCTGTGTACCTTGAGCACGGTTCAGTCTCTTCAGAAACTTCTCGGAACAGAGCGCAACCTGACTGGGAAAGCTTTTAAAAAGCCTGTTGGAAATCCCCAATCAGCAGGTGGTAGATGGAAATACCAACAGGAGAAAACAGCCACATCTTCTCCCTGGATTTGTTTTGGGAGAGGTTTTCCCTTCTGTGGAGAAGGTGGATGCAGTGACAGAGGAGCGAGTGCTGAAACCTGATGCCACTGCTGGGTCTCCTGGTGGTTTTTCTTGCTCAAATGAAGGCCCCTGTTTTATTTTTTCTCTTTCCCTCTGTTCATTTTATTCAGAGTAAGTGTTCCCATTAGACAGTGTGTGTGTGAAGGGCTCCTGGCTCCTGTCTGAGCTGGATAATAAAGGGAATAAGCCAAGAGCAGCATAATTTATTACATGTGAAGTGATTCTCTTCAGAGCACTAATGAGCGCTGACCCAAGCACAGGTAAATTGTCTGTAGGGTTTTTTTTTCCCCCCCTTTCCTCTGAAACCTCTGATCATTTCCCTCCCCAGGCAACCTGTCTTTCACCACCATTAGCCTTGTCTCAGTTTTTGTCTACATTCCAAAGTTGAACCACTTTCTCCACAATTGATGTGTGCTCCCGTCGGGCGGAGAGCGCGACGCTGCTATAAAAGCATTTATAATAGAATGGCTCATTCCTGTGTTGGAGAGGGATAATGGACGTGGGATAGAGCTCTGGAGTTAGAAAGCTCTCTAAATTTAGAGTGAGGTTGTGCATTGTAGCTGAACTGATCTCAAACTGGTGCTGCAAGGAAGGGTTTTGCTCCCAGCCTTGTGCTCTCACTGATCTTTTTGCGCTGATACGTCTCTTTATCCTTCCCTCTCAGTCCAGAGTTTCCTTCCAGCTTAACTCCCTGATCCAGCTCACTGTGGATCACTTGAAAGCTGGGGAAGAGATCTCTCTTTTCAGCAGCATCAGGCCATTAGAGCAGCTGAGCAGTGATGTGAAACCACATCCTAAACGAAGCCTCTGTGCCAGGAGCGTGTCAGTCTTTGAAAGGTATTTGCAGTCGTTCTGTTTTCTCCTCTGTGGCAAGTGATGTGTGGGGCAGCCACGGTAAAAGCAGTGCTTTCCTGCTGCTTGCTTATCCTGAGGAAAGTTATTCTTCCTGGAAACAGCTGCATTTGCTGACAGGCCCCCAAAAGAAGTGCAGAGAACTGTGGGCAGGTCACGTGCTCTGAGATGTTTTGTGTGTTACAGCCAACTTGGAAACTAATTTTAAAAAAACAAAAGGTTTTGCTGGGTTTTTTTGCTGGATGTTGTTGGATAGTTAATGGATTTAATTCCTGGAAGCGTTCCTTCCCCAGGGATCTTTCCAGAGTCATTAAAGTGAGTGAAGGATGATCTGGAATAGTCTGCTGCTTGTCTGGAACACTTGCTGGACGTGGGAGCTGCAAAAAGGGCCCTGAGGGTTGCAGGGTGAAAACAGAGGTGAGGGGCAGCAGAAAGGTTACTGTAAATATGAAATACAGATGATGTGTGATTCTGTAAATATGAAATACAGATGATACTGTGGTGCTGAAAACCCCCCAACCTTTAACTTCAAGGACAGCACTGAACCCCAAAAGGAAAATGATATTATAAGGCCACAAATAAGCAGTGACTGAGAGTGTTAAAAGGTGCCTTTTAGTCATGAGATGTGCAGCTTCCAAACAGTGGAAAAAAGGGGAATTAGTTCAACAGCTGTTGGGCTCTTTCTAAAACATTTCAGGGAGGACTTTGAGGTGGTGACTGCAGCAGGTTGTACTTGATGTAGGAGGGTTGGAGCTTGTTTACACTCCCTGTCAAGGTTCAAGGCTGAGCAATACCTGTTATGTGTGATCTGTGTGTGTGGTGTTTGCCTCCCACGAGGGCAGGAGAGGGGGAGCACAGGAGGGATTATTGGTCTCTAGAAGCTCATGACAAGAGCTGCAAGGTGGCCTTTACAAAGTGCTTCACCCCCAGAGGGATGTGGGGCAAAAATCTGCTGTGTTTTGCTCATTTGGGGCTTTGCCTTGCAAAACACTTTCATTGAGGATTTAAATGCAATTTCCAGATGTCAGTGTGATAGTGTTTTTTAGTGCTGTGTTTTGAGGGGGCAGCGTTTGCTGAACATAACCTTGGGCAAAGTTTAAAACAAACAAACAATCAAAAAAAAAAAGCTAAATGGGAAGTGATGAAGAGTTGGCAGGGATACAACTATGGATTTGTGTGGGAAGGCCAAAGATGTGCTCTGGCTCTTATCCTAATGTGTGGAATAACAAGGCCTGGCCACTGCCCCTTGCCTAGAGAGGCAGAAAGGGAGTCCCTGCTAGTGCTGCTCCTCCTGCAACCTCGAGTCTGAGCCTCAAACCTCTCCTTGGGTTTAAGAACAGATGGCAAAGGGGCAGGAGAAGGCCAGAACCAGTCCAAACCCAGGAAATGTTTGTGGGAAGGACCCCAGAATATCAGCTAGAAAGGTCAGCACAGCTGCCTTGGATGGCACTGTGTGTTAGAACACAGCAACAGTTCTCATCTGGAGCTGCCCCAATTCCAGGCTTGTCACCAAGATGAAGTGGACTGCAAATACACATGTTTCTGTGGGAATTGCTCTGAATGCAGAGCACCTTTAATAATGTCTCAATATCTACCTCACTGTGTGCACTCTTAATATAACCAGAAGCCAAGGGCACAGGTGGAATTATGAGCTAAAATGCTTTGACTTGGTCACTAGAAACTAATAAGTGTTGTTGAGAGGCATTATTTTAACCCCTGAGTGAGCAGGTTGGAGAAGCAGCTCTGAGCTGGATGGTAAAGAATCGTGCAATATCCAGAGCTGGAAGGGACCACAAGGATCATCCAGTCCAACCCCTGGCCCTGCACAGGACACCCCAAAATCCCACCCTGTCCCTGAGAGCATTGTCCCAGCACTCGTTGAGCTCTGGCAGCCTTGGGGCCATGCCCACTGCCAGGGGGAGCCTGTTCAGTGCCCAAACACCCTCTGGGGGAAGAAACTTTTCCTGATACCTCTGCATGGGAAGAGCACGAGGTGGATCTGGCACGTTGAGCTGGGTGGAGAGAGCATTTTGGGTCCTACCTCCCTGGAGAGGTCAGACAGGGGGTAACTAAATGCAGCAGCAAACACCTGCTGGCTCTACCCCAAACATTTCCAATGTGTCCTGGCTGTGCCAGGTTACAGCAGCATTTGTAACACTGGGATTGCACATCCTGGTTCCCTGGTGAGGTTTCAGCTTTTCCTGGGTCTTTGGAGCTGCCTCTACCTTGGATTAGCAGGGAGATGGTGCCCCTGGGTGGGGCAGTGACAGAGCTGAGTTGCCAGTGATGCTGTGTCATGGTTTTGCGAGCCATACCTTCCATCTCCTGTGGAAAGTTGTTGTGACCCTGGAAGCTCCCAGGTGAGGCACTGGATTAGTCCAGGGAAAGGTTTCCACCTTCTCCTTTTGGTCTGAACTCTGCCTGCAGCCCTGGACAGTCCCCTGCCTTACTGAGCACAGTGACCAGATGGTGGGGAAGTCTGTGCTGTGCCCTTGAAGTTACACTCTAAACATACGTGGAATATAAGTGCTACATCCATAAAAGGCATCATTAAATCTACTTCCAACTGAAATAGATACTAAAATCAGCTGCTTCAGGGCTTGGGGATTTTTTGAGCAGGGAAGAACTCCAAATATGTTTATTTTCATGGTAAGATCACAGGCACCGACCCCCACTGTGTATTTTGATGCTTTAGTTCACATGTGTGTTTATGCATTTTCTTCCTGACCTTGCAGATGTTCTCAGCTGCTCTTTGTAGATCCAACAAACTGACCCTTCCCCTTTTAAATACAGAATGTTCCATGTCAGTTTAGCAAATAATTGAGTGGTTTTCTTTAGAGGAAAGGCTCTTTTTTTACAGGACACAGTTCTGCCCTGCCAGTGAAGGTGCCTCAAATACTTGGAGGCTACAAAATGGTGAAGGGTCTGGAGGGGCCATACAAGGAAGGACTGAGGTCACTGGTGTGTTCAGCTGGAGAAGAGGGGACTGAGGGGACACTCTTTGGGGTCTCCAACATCCTCCCAAGGGGCAGCTCCCATCCCTGCTCCACGTGAGCCGTGACAGGACCTGAGGGAGTGACTGGAGCTGTGCCAGGGGAGGGTTAGGTTGGATCTCAGGAAAAGGTTCTTTCCCCGGAGAGTGGTCAGGCACTGAACAGGCTCCTCAGGGAATGGTCACTTCCCAAGGCTGCCAGAGCTCCAGGAGTGTTTGGACAACACTCAGGGACAGAGTGGGATTTTGGGGTGTCTGTGCAGGGCCAGGTGTTGAACTTGATCCTCGTGGGTTCATTCCATCTCAGGATATTCCATGATTCTAAGGCAATATGGAAAGACTGAGTCACCTCTGAAGAGGAAAACCAAAGGAAGAGCAGAAAGAGCAGCTGAATTGGGTTTTTTTTTTTTTACAACTCACCAAGGGATGGTGTTGCTTTATAGTTTGTTTGTAGTTTGCCCTTATTCATCTCTTATGACCCTCGTGGCCAGAACTGGTTTGATGGTTTTTTTTTCTTCAGAGTCAAGAGTTCTGTTGGTCAGAGGGGAACAAGAAGGATCAGCTCCATCCTGGCTCTGTGCTCTGGAAAACTGCTGGACTGGGAAGGCTAATCTGTGTTTTTAGCGGTGCATCCATGGGGCGCTTCCTAAGCAGGAAGAGCAGATAGCTGATGTTAAAAGGGCCTGAAAAAATTCACCCCCCTCTCTGCAGAATAAGGATAAATACTTCTTGATCCGCCAAGAGGGGCTGTGTGGGTTTAATTAACGTTTGCCAAGTGCTCGTGGATCACATCTTTCATCTGAGAATCTGAAGGCAAAATATCTTCTCGCTCAGCGTCGCAATTATTCCTCCAGCTGTCGCGAGCTGTGCCAACAAAAACCACTCTCCTGTCAGCAAGGGATTGGTGATGCCTTGTGACTTGTTTGGATTTTGATACTCTCTTTCCCCCTGCTCCTTCTCCTCACACAAAATACAGCGTGTCCTCCAGATTTTGGGGGCCGCAAACTGTTTGCGTCTCGTGTTCTGTTCGTTCTTGTGCCCCTTTTTTTTGTCTCTCTCTTCTTAAAATATTTTTGATCTTGGGTTGTTTTGTTTTTTTTGGGGCATCTTTTTTAAAATATTGCCGTGATTTATAAAATCCCTCCCATGTTTTATTTTAAAGTGGATGTGAAATACAAGATGAATTCCTCCACTCCCCGGACTCAGCTTTCCCCCAATTCCTGCTCGTGGCATTTTGGGAGTGAAGACCTCCAGCTTTGTTCTCCCAAATACTCCTTTTATTGCCAGCAGTGCTTTGTGAGAGCCTCTTAAAAACCGATATTTCTCAATTTTAGTTTTAAAGGAAGGCTTTAATGTACATATATATTCTCCCAGAAAATAATGTTACACCTGCAGTTTATAAATTAAATAATTACGGATTCTACCCATGTTGAGGTTCAGCCTTTCTACAAGACCAGAAGCACATCTGAGCCCCCCCCCCCAAGCCTGTGGCTCAGGTAACTGTGGCTGTAACTGTTATCCTGGTGAGGATTCATTAATCTTGACTTAAAAAGCAGATGAGATTTAAAATCTAATTTTTTTTTTTTTTTTTTTACTTGAAGAAAGCTCAAACCATCATTTGAAGTCTTGGAACCTTTAAGCTCGTAATTATCTGTGGGAGTGACGACTACAAAGGAGTGACTTCAAGAGCAGCTGCTCTGGGCTGCTTTCATCAACCTGTGTGTTAAAGCTGGGTCTGTTTGCTTTAGCACTTAAACCCTGGCTCCTGTTTGCCCTTCACATGGAATAATGTGGGAGAAGGAGCTGGGGTCTGTCCCGCCTCCATTAGAAAGGGAACTGGTTCTCTGTGACATTCCCTTGTTGCTGGCAAAGGTTTTTAGAGCCACAAAAATCAAATGCAGCGCGATAACTCCTTTCCTCCCCTTCAAATTCCGAGTTCTAAATCACAAAATGTGGTTGTTCTCTGCCCTGTGCTTTTGGCTTGAGGGGTTTGATGCTCCAAATTGGAATTAATCTCCCTGGTTCCCACTAAGGGGAGAGTCATGCGGCTTCTCCGAGATTTGTGTCCGTGTGAACTGCACCATGGGAGTGGAGATGTCTGACTCCCACTTAAAGTGGGGCAAGTTTCTGCTTCCCAGAAGGGAATTCTGAATTCTGCCAAGTGTGTGTCGTTGATGGTTTGTGAAATCATAAATCTGAACACGGTGCATTCGCTCCCCTCCTTCCCGGGGACTCGGATGTGTTGAGTGAGGACAGCAGGAGCTGGGATGGGATCCCTGTGTGATCTCCCACTGCCTCCCTGTGCTTTGGGGCTTGAGAGGGAATGGAAAATCTGTGACTTAACCAACAACTTTGATTAAAAAAGCTGAGATGAGCCCATCTGAGCACCCCAGTAATCCTTTGCTCTTTATGCAGCTGCTGAGGTCTGAGCTGTGGCAGCACATTCCCTGCTGCTCCTGGGCTGTGTCCTCCAGGGAAGTGGGTGTTCCAAGAGGGGCATTCCAGTGCTGCTTTCAGCTGGGGGAGGTTTTCTTGTTACTTTTTGGTAAAGAGCTCCTGATGCTTTCATGAGAAATGTCAGGAAATGTTACCTGGTGTTTGGAAATCAGTTTTCCTTCGCTGTCTGTTTTGGAAGGGTTGGTTTTTCCTGTCTCCCTTTTCCATCTGATGATTGTGGGCCTCATTTGTGGCAGTGCATGTGTCTCTTGTGGCAGCTTGGTTGTTCCTAACCAGCAACCCTGGGTGGTGGAATCCCAGAATGGTTTGGGTTCAAAGGGACCTTAAACCTCCTCTCATTCCACCCATGGGCAGGGACACTTTCCACTATCCCAGGTTGCTCCAAGCCCGACCAACCTGGCCTTGGACACTTCCAGGGATGGGGCAGCCACAGCTTCTCTGGAGACAGGTGGCTTTGAGGAGAGACTTGGAAGAGGAAAAGAAGACAGCTATAGAAGCTGCGTGTGCAGAGTTTGTTTCTGTAACCCCGAGCTCAGGTGATGGATGAGCAGAGTGAGAGGAGCCACCAGGGAGGCTGCAGAGCTGCACCCCTGGATCAGGAGCCAAACTGCTGCTCCACCTTGTGTCATCCTGTGGCTTTACTGCTGAAAACTGGGACTCCTGCTGCTCTTAAAGGGCTTTGTCATGTTCCAGTAACGCTTCATCACCTGAGGAGAGCTCAAAATCACGTCTCTGAAACTGCAGTTCTGTGCTTTGAAGAACAGCTCGGCGTGTCCTTGGCAGACGTTTCCTTTCTCTGCAGATACAGGGAGCCATCATCACATCGTCCTGTTTTAGCTGCTCTGGGGCTCCTCTGTTCCTGGGGCAGAGGAGATCAACAAGCAAGTTTGTCATTGTTTGCTTCCTTACATGTTCCTTAATCCCAGCACCTGAGAGGAAGGATTTTCCCCCATCTCTCCCTCTTGTTCAGTTTATCTCATCGAAAACCTTTTTGGGGTGGAATTAATTGGCGAGCCGTGTCTCGGGAGCTTCAGCTGGAATTGTAGCCATCCCTCCCTTTAAAAATTGGGTGGAAATCCATTTCTCCTGTCAGCCCTCTCCACTGTCTGCCTGCCCCAGTGGCCTTTTCCCAGCACACTGGCATTTCTGAAGCCGGGTGAGTTATTCCCTTCCACTGCTGTGCCGTGTTCTCCCTAAACTGCTGTGATCGATTCCATTCATTCCCTCCGAGCAGCCTTTTTCACTTAACACAGTCAACACACTAAAACAGGCTTGGAAAACAGATTTGTTATTCCTTAATATTTTCAAACTCCCCAGTCTCCCATTTTTGTTTTATTTTAGCAGAAACCTCCTGTTGAAATCTTTTGTCAGAGCTTCGTATCTCGCCGTTTAACAACTGGCTCTGGGCTCCAGCACACGAGTAACGGCCTTAAGCATCATATAATGCTTCCCATTCCCAGGATCTCTGAGCCCTGGACACCTATACATTCCCAGCTCTGGAATTACAGCTATTTGGGAGGTGGAAAGATGGTTATCAACTGGAAGAGCAGCGCCACGCTTCTGGCTGGAAGGAATGGCTGGGAGGTTCATGGCTCATCTGCACGTGGATACACAGGCAGAATAATCACAGTTCAGCTCCTTGGGTTCAGTTGTTTGAAGTTTATGAAATTCAGTTCTTGCTCTGAATGAAATTTGCCTGGAGGTTTGTCTTAATTTACTTCCAGAGTCAAAATTAAGGTAATTCGAGTGAAGGTCACTTCTGCAAAGAGAGGGTTCGTGTGGTTGGACTAATTGACTTGGATTAATACCCTTTTAGTTAAAATAGAGTCATTTGCACAGAGCTGGGGGAGGATCCAGGACTTCTTGCTGCTGTCAAGGAGTTCTAAACTACCTTTTATTTTATTTCTTCCCTATTTCTGTGCCTTTGCTTCTGTATTTCTTTGTTGGGCACTGGGTGTTTGTATCACTGACCATGAGATAATGTAGGTTGTGCACAACAAATCCACCCCACCATCAAAAGAAATCTGCCTTCTCTATGCAATAAAATGCCTTAAGTTGAGCAGAGCAGCATTAATTTGAAATTTATTTTAAAGCCAGTAATGTTTTTTTTTTTCTCCAGCACAGTAAGAGGTAAAAGCATCCTGGATACTTATAGGAAATCACAATTTTTGCTTACATTCTTTTTAAAATGTACAATGAAAACAACATTTGTGTGGAATGTGAAGGTTTTAAAGAGGGTCCAAAGTGAAAACACTACATTAGGCAGCTCATGGATCTGTTTTCCCATGGAAAATGCTTCTTCCTTGTGGGTCTAGTAAAGGCTGGATAATCTCACTTAGAACTTGATTCTCAGATTTCAGGACAAGTCTGCTTTGAACCTCTTGAATCTGCACCCATAATCCATCCTTCCTGGCAAACCGGTGCTGATTTTCCTTGTAAAATCCATAAATGGAGGCAAAGGAAGAAAAACAAGCTCTGGGATCTCGGAGCAGAGGGCAGAGCTGCTGCTTTTGCAGGTCCCTGGGAGAAAGGAAATTTCAGGCAATTTCCTCCTCTCAAGCTGCTGTTCTTTCTGTACATATCGACTTGTAAATCTTGTTCCTCCTCCAGTTCCTGCGAGGAGAGAAATGCTTTGCACGGAGCAGAACTGGAGCAGGCAGCATTGGGAAGTGTGAGCAGGAGAGAAGGGACCCACCAGTGCTCTCAAGCACCACAATTTAAATACAATTTCTCTCCATAAAAGCCACTCTTTAACATTAGAACTTGTGTATTTTAGCTTGAGTAGTCATCCTTTCCACTGAATGATGGTGCTGCATTTTAATTGTAGTAAATGACCCAGTTGGGGTGTTTTGGGGCTGTTTGGTGACCTGGGATCTCTCCTGCCTGACATTTGTATCGACAGCTTTGATTGGCATCAGGGATTTTTGTCCTGGCGTTGCTGCCAGCCTGTGAGGAAGGACATGAAGCTTCTGGGAGTTGGACTTTTGTGTGTGGGTCCCTTTTTGCCAGGAACAGACACGTGAGCCCCCCCAGCCAAAATCCAGGGTGAGCCTCTGGAGGAAGCACCGATTCCCGACTGCAGGAGCTGCAGGAACACGTGGGTTTACCTCCTCTCCCCTCATGCTCATCTGCAAGCACTTAATAATAAATACAGAGTGGTCTGGTCTCCTGGATCTGCTGTTTTTCAGGGCTTCCAGAGTCTGCTTCAAGGCAGGGGAGACCAGTCATGGTGTTGGCAGCACTTCCTGAAGGGAAGTGGAGGTGGAAGGCTGAGAACTGTGGATAGGTATAAAATCATGGAATGGTTTGGGTTGGAAGGGACCTTAAAGCTCACCCTGTTCCAACCCCTGCCATGGGCAGGGGCACCTTCCACTATCCCAGGTTGCTCCAAGCCCCATCCAGCCTGGCCTTGGACACTCCCAGGGATCCAGGGGCAGCCACAGCTTCTCTGGGAATTCCAGCCCAGCCCCTCCCCACTCTCCCAGCCAGGAATTCCTTCCCAATATCCCATCTAAACCTACCCTCTTTCAGCCCAGAGCCATTCCCCCTTTATCCTGTCTCTCCATGCCCTTGTCCCAAGTCCTTCTCTAGCCTTCCTGGAAGGCCCCTTTTAGGTCCTGGCACTGGATAAGGGCACGGAGAGTGTGCTGGTTCCACACACTTCTTCAGTTTGATGTGTTGGTTTCAGAGCAGTTTAAAGAAGAAGAGAAGCATTACCTTCATTTATTTTATTTTATTTTATTCTTTTCTTTAAGCCAGGGTTTTTTTTTGGCCCCACAGGTCAAGGGTTTTCCTTGGGCAAGAGGAATTATCATCCAGAAGCCCAAAGCTCTCGGGACCAGGAACACTTGTTCCCTTGGAACTGAGGTGATGCTGGAATGTGCAGTGTAGAGAGAGCTTGAAGTCTCCAGAACTGCTCAAAGAAAGAGATTTCTCAGATCTTCTGTTGTATAAAGTGCATTTTAATCATTCATGGTGGTCTGTTGGCAGGACCTTTGCAGTGAGAGCTCTTCCTTCTCCTCGTGGTGGAGTCCTTCTAATCCCATGGAGAGAGGATGGGAAACAACTTCGTTTTCTCTGTTTGGAGGAGTGTTTGTGTTCAGGGTTACACGTGCCCATGTGTATTTAACCACTTGTTTTTCCTTCTGTCACCTGATTCCTTCCAGGTGAGGGACACTCTTCCATGTTCCAGAGACCATCTCTTGATGCACAATAATATTGTCATTAAATTTGCTGATAATGGTTGGTCTTTCCATGGCAGGATTGTCCCTGGTCCAGTTTTTTTGTCTGGCTTGACTGTAGGTGATACCTTATTGACTGTGCTTCTTCATCCCATGGCTTAAAACTTCAGACTTCACAAAAACTGGTTGGTTTGGTCTGGGAATTTTTTTTTTTTAGGAGGAATCCAAGACTGAAACCTCTTCGATATTCATGTTTGAGTCACGTCAGACATCTTATGTTGGCAGAGCCAGACACAGTTGAAAGCTAAAAATGTAATAAAATGGATATTTTACTCCTGTCTGCTGTTACTATGAAATTCTCATTTCAGCTTTCTAGTCTGGGCAAAACGTTGCCTCTTTCTTTTATATCCATAAGAGAGGCTGAGTTTTCAACCTTCAGATCCACCTTTCTTGGATGGGATTTCTCCTTCTAAGGATGTGGGACTCTCTGGGCTGTGACAGTGGGAGCAGATCTGTGGTTTTACTCTCCTTAAGTGCTCCTTCGCAGTTTCTGCAGGCTGGAAGAGCTTCCTGCTGAAATCAAAAGGAGATCTGAGCTTTTTCAGCCTTGTGGTTCCTCTTTGCACAGCAGCAGAGATGTCTCAGATGGTGAAGTTAAACCCTCCAGCTTTTATCTGTGGGACAGTGTGTGTTGATTGCTTGAGGTATTGCAAATTCCCAACTAGTTCAGTGAAATTACCAGGAAACTCCCATTATTTAGGTCAGGAAAATGCCTTTGATTTGCCTTTGGTGTGTATCTGTCTCTTGTTAAAGCCACACTTCAGGAGAAATTATGGCTGAAGGAGCGAAGTGCTGGGTGTGTGATAGAATCTTGGAATGGTTTGGATGGAGAGGGACCTCAAAGGTCATCTCATTCCAACCCCCTGCCCTGGGCAGGGACACCTTTCACTATTCCAGGTTGATCCAAGCCCAACATGGCCTTGAACACTTCCAGGGATTCAGGGGCAGCCACAGCTTCTCTGGGCAACCTGTACCTCACAGCCAGGAATTCCTTCCCAATCTCCCATCTCTCCCTGCCCTCTGCCAGTGGGAAGCCATTCCCCCTTGTCCTGTCCCTCCATCCCTTGTCCCAGTCCCACTCCAGCTCTCCTGGAGCCCCTTTAGGCACTGGAAGGGGCTCTCAGGTCTCCCTGGATCCTTCTCTTCTCCAGGTGAACCCCCCCAGCTCTCCCAGCCTGTCTCCAGAGCAGAGGGGCTCCAGCCCTTGGAGCATCTCCGTGGCCTCCTCTGGACTTGTTCCAACAGGTCAACATCTTCCTTGTGTTGGGGGCCCTCAGCACTTCTTGTCCATGAGCACCCTTTGGAGCTCCCATATGGGAAGGGGACTGTTTGGAATAGCTTTGCCTGGGGGGAGGTACCTGTGCCCAGTTTCCAGTGAGGGTCATGTGCAGGTGGTTCAGCTTTTCTGTTTACTTGACCCTGTTGGATCATCTGTGGAAATTGCAGCAGAAGAAATGGTTGCATGGGAGTCAAAGCACGAGGGTCGAACTTCCTGCTTGGGAATCCCAGTTTCTTTGTGTGGATCAGGTCTGGATGTGGGTTTGTTGTCCCCTGTTTGAACAAAGGTGAAGTTTGGGTTTGAGTGTATGTTGATCCACTTCCCACCATCCTCAACACAACTGTAAAGTTTCCCAGGTACAGTTTTTCTTCAGGGCAAGGGAAACAGCCTTGAGTTACACCAGGGGAGGTTTAGATATTAGGAAAGCATTTCTTGATGCTTGGGGTGGTTTGGAGCTGGAGGGGTTGGATCTTGATTTCAGTGTCGTGGCGTTCGTTGGATTTTGCCTTAAGTGTTGTTGGTTTATTGGATCTTGACTTAAGTCTTCTGTGCCCAGCTCTGGGCCCCTCAGTTCAGGAAGGACATGGAGGGGCTGGAGCAGGTCTGGAGAAGAGCAATGAGGCTGGGAAGGGCCCGGAGCACAATTCCTGTGAGGAGAGGCTGAGGGAGCTGGGGGGGCTCAGCCTGGAGAGGAGGAGGCTCAGGGGAGACCTCATCCCTCTGCACAACTCCCTGCCAGGAGGGGGAACCGGGTGGGATCGGGCTCTTCTCCCAGGAACCAGCAGTAGGACAAGAGGGCTCGGCCTCCAGCTGTGCCAGGGGAGGGTTAGGTTGGATATTAGAGAGGAATTCTTTCCAGAGAGAGTGATCAGCCCTTGGAATGGGCTGCCCAGGAAGGGTGTGGATTCTCCATCCCTGGAGGTGTTTAAGGTGAGACTGGATGTGGCATCAGTGCCATGGGCTGGGAGCCACAGTGGGGTTGGATTGAGGGTTGGGCTCGGTGATCTCAGAGGTCTTTTCCAACCCAGCTGATTCTGGAATTCTGTGATTCTAAGTGTTGTGGATTTATTGGATTTTGACTTAAGCATTGTGGATTACTAGTATATGCTGAGTCAGTGTTGTGGTGGAACATTTTGTCCAGCTTGTGTGGTGTCCTACTGAATTTGACCAAATCCCCTTATTTGCTCCCCCAAATTAATAAAGAAATTCCTTGGGAACAAGCCCGTGGCTTATTCTCTTGATGCCATCACGAGGTATTCCAGACCCCTAAATTAAATCCAGAATCCTAAATTAAAGGAAAACTCACAGCCAAGGCCATGGGCCGGCAGCTCCCGGGGCTTGGAGTCTTACAGATGTGTGTAGTGCTGGTTCCCCAGCGTAGGGCTTGCTCTGGGATGAGGCAGAACAGCTCACTGGGGCTGGGATTTAAAAATCCAGGACTGAGAGAAGCTCTGAAGACTCCAGTTGTGCCTCCCTGGCTTGGAGTGATCCCAAGGCCGTGTCTCCCTGCCGGGCTGAGCGGCAGCTCCGTGGAGGAGGCTGAACAAATGGCTCATTTGCATGGTGGGTTTCACATGTTTGCAGAGTGTTTTCAGGCTCTGAAGTGCTTGGCTTCGCTTCTGAGGAGCAGGTGTTTGGCAAGGGAAGAGCCATCACACCCTCAGCTGGGATAGAGCAGGAATCTGCTACCGGAGCGCGGATTCGGGAGTCGTGGCTGGTGTTCAGGAAACTTTCATTTGGAAGAGTTTTCTGAAGTTCTTTTCTTGCAAGTGAAATGAGGAGCCTGCTGGGCTCCCACTCCTGTGTTTGTGAATGGTGCTGGGCAGCAGGATCCGTTTCCAGGAATTCCTGGGAAGAGGTTGGTAATATGGTCAGCTGAGCACGTGTGAGGAGGGGGCGAGTCCTGGGTCGTCTCAGCTTCGTGTGCCACTGCTGCCCTGCAAATCCGTGGAATTGTTAAGGTTGGAAAAGGCCTTTAAGATCATCAAGCCCAACCGTCAAGCGGCACCACCACCATGGTCATCATGAAATCACGTCCCCAAGTGCCACATCCACGTGTTTTTTGAACACTTCCAGGGACAGGGACTCCACCACTGCCCTGGGCAGCCCCTTCCAATGTTTGACCACCCTTTCCATGAGGAATTGTTCCCAATATCCGACCTGACCCTCCCCTGGCACAGCTGGAGGCCATTTCCATTTGTCCTGTCGCTTGTTCCCTGGGAGCAGAGCCCGACCCTTCCCTGGATCCATCAGGGAGTTGCAGAGAGCCAGAAGGTCCTCCCTGATCTCTCTTTTCTCCAGGCTGAGCCCCCCCAGCTCCCTCAGCCACTCCTGCTGCTCCAGCCCCTTCCCCAGCTCCATTCTCTTCCCTGGACACTCTCCAGCCCCTCCAGTCTCCCTTGTTGGGAGTGTCCCCAAACTGCCCCCAGGATTTGAGGTGCCCCAGCAGTGCCAGCACAGGGGGACAGTCCCTTCCCTGGTCCTGATGGCCACATTATTAAATTAATTAAATTAATCAACATCTCCTTGGCTCTTCATTATTATGGAATTGTCATGAGGCTCTTTTGCTCTCCACAAGGATGCAGTTTTCCCTGAATCCATGTATGGGTGGCTCAGGTGATGGCTCTGCCTGGAGCAGGTGGGGCTGTGGGATGCCACTTACTGTGTGGGCTGTTTCTCTCCAGCATTCCCATGTCCTTGTGTGTGGGTTTGTGTTTGGATTGGCGAGTGTGAGTGATTGCTTTTGGAATCACTCCTGCAGATTTCTGCATGCTTTCATCCTGAAAAAACGAAGCCTGTCTGCCCTTTCCTCTTGGAATGGTTACAGAGGGGTTTGAACATTAGGGACATACTGGACAAAGGATGCTGTTGGCAGGCAAAGGTGCAAATGGGATTTCCCTAAACTTGGCCTTGCTCTGGCTCTGGCCCTGCATAACGCAGTGGCAAAAACAGCAATTATTTTTGTGAAAACTGGAGCACCCTTGCAAGGTCCCACCTGCTCTCTGCTCTTTCCAGTGCATTTTCCAGAGGGATTTTGGCTCTGTGGGATCTGGGCACGGCAGCAGCCGAGGAGATGGGGTTGTTGCCTGTCTGTGTGGCCCTTTTGTGGGGATAAGTAGGTCAGAGTCAGCGGGTGCTGCTCGTGACACCTCACCCTGAAAGCAGAGCAGAGCTTTTGGGCTGGTTTTTGGCCACTCACTTTATTCAGCGTTACGTGTTCCGCCTTCAAACGGGCACGTGGTGACTTCAGCCCGTTGCTGTGACACTGCCTTTCTCCCAGGGCTCTGAGCCACTAATCCCCCAACACAGACTGATGAACTGCCTGGATCCCTGTGCTGCTGCTGGGCCTGGATAGGGAAAAAGAGCTGGGAGAAGATGCTGACAAGGGGTTCCCATCTCTTCCCCAGCTTTTCGTTCCAGATTACCCCACGTTGCTCCTCCGGTGTTGAAGCCTCTCTGAGGAGTTAACACATCATCTCAACAATTCACAGTTGATGTGGAGAGAGAGCTTTGGACTGGAAAGTATATTATTAATTAATTTTGGCCCTCTTTTTGAGGACCTCAGAGCATTTTAGAAAAAACTACCCTTGCCCAGCAGGGTACTAGAACACATTCATTTCCAAACAGCCCCCAAACTTCAGAGCTACAGGACTAAAGGGTCAGCAATGAGCACCCTTTCCTCCTTTTATTCTTGTGTTTAACTTCTGGGAGTTCACCCCCCTTTTTTGTTTTTATTTTTTTGAAGCTTTGGGTTTGAGTTCTTGTGTGTTCCTGGTGTTTCCCATTCCTGTGCTCAGATGTTTTTTCAGAGCCAGAGCCATGACGTGATTTAAGCCGGAGCAGCACAAGGTGATTCGTTTTTCCTGTCTCCCAAGATTATCTTTTGAGGCTCTCAAGACATATGTCCTCAAATAAATTCCCTGGTAGTGTGGGGTCGTGGCTCAGCATTCCCTTTCCTTCCTATAAAACCGGGATGGTTGGAAGGCGCCGATCCATCAATTTTGTGTCGTTACATCTTTTTGGTGGCGTTACAAACAAATGTGTGAGATGCTTTTGCGTCCCTCTTGCCAGGAAGTTGCTCTCGATCATATTTCTACTCTCAGTTGCTATTTGTGACCCGTGAGATCCCTGGTGAATTCCCAAGGAATGCTGCAAGCCAGGGAACCGGAGCAGATGAAGTGAATTCCCTGAGGTTGCGCAGAAGGTCTGAGGCACAGCTGGGAATCAAACCCCAGTCACCCGACACCCGGCCCTGGCTTTAACTCCTGTACAGGAATTCCCTCCTACTGTGCCTCTAATAGAAACTGCAGGGCCAAATTAAGAGGACAGATTGTAATCACTGCCGCTGAGTTATCCCAGCTGTGGAATTACTGCTCTTTGCTACTAATTTGGAAAGTTCGCTGCCTCTTCCCCCCCCTCCTTCCAGCGCTCCACCTTGCCACATTCCAGGCTCTGCCGTTGTGGGAAAAGAGCCTGAGTGACCATAAAGAGCCCAGATGTTGTGTCCGGGGGCAGGAAGCACAAGTCAGCTCCCCCTGATTTGTGAGGCTAAAAATAGTGGGAGCATTAATAGGAATCTCTGCCTTCGGCTCTCTGGGCAGAGCGGCCTCTCCGGAGGCGTCTTCCTTGTGGGAGCCACACACGGCACAGGGAGTGGGCAAGGCAGCTTGGTAGATTAATTCCTCAGTGCTTTGGTTTAATTGTTTTATTTGCATGGCAGCAGTGCCTGCAGGCCTGAGTGGAGCTTAGACCACCCCCCCCAGTTAGGCGTGGCAGGAGATGATCCGAGCCTAAAGATGCTCTAGATGAGTTTCAGAGTAAACAAGTGTAGCGAGGTAGGAAGGGAACAGGAGCTGCAGCCACGTGGCACCGACCGGCCATAAACCCGGGGTGAGTTGTTTGTTTGCTGTTACCAGCACAATTGGTGTCCTCAGCCGTGTGGAATTTCCCCTTCCTAAACCAGCGCAGGAGGGTGGTGTGTGGAGGGTGGTTGCTTGGGATAGTCTGCCTGGATGGTGGATGCGCTGAACAACCTTTCAAAGTCGCTTTAAATCCCCTTTTCAGTGATTTCACGTCAGGGATAGCGAGTGGGAGAGCTCATGAGGGCGTTTGGGGGGGCTGGAGGGTGTCTGGATGGCATTATCCAGCCTTAAGGGTGGGGTTGGGAGAGTGGGAACAGCACGATCAAAGTGGCTTTTGTTCCCTGCAGCATTGATTATAGTAATGTTGCTATGGCCACAAATCTCCCTCCAATTGCTTCAGCCAATTCATGAATTTCCTTTTTTATTACATCCTAACGCTGCCAGAAACCTCTCCCAGGGAAATCTGTCCCACTGGAGATGTCAAGAGCTGCAGGAGGGGTTGGAGTACAGGAGGTGTAAGTATTGCTGTACTGGGGGATGGTGTACAGAGAATCTCTTGTTGCTGGAACTTGGGGGTGCTTGTGAGGTGAAGTAATTAAATTAATCCTAAATATCTAGCTGCTCACTTAGATCCCATGGCTCCTTATTAATTAGCTATTCCTGTCTCCAGGGTAACTGGGAGTAGCAGGATACGTGAATTGTAGCCAGTCCAGTCCTGTAAGCTTTATCCTGCTCTTTTCCCTGCACTGCTTTCCCAAGGAATCCGTGTGGTCAGGGAGCCTCACCGTCCCCAGGTGCCCTGAGTGCTGGGGGCTGAGGGACTCTTGCTTGGTTTTCTCTCTGTTTTAAGTCAAGTTGTGCATCTTGCCTGAAGTCACTCAGCCAGCACACCCCTTGTCTTTGTGGGCAGAGAGGGAGGGAATGGGGAGGAAGGTGGTTTTGGTGCCAATGCTTTGTCCCGGCAGCCCCCACGTGAATCGGTGTTGTGGGGGTTCTGTCAGGGCTGGAAACAAGACTCCTAAACACCACTCATTTCTCTGCCTTCTGTGACCCTTCTGGGCAAGTCATTTAGCTCTGCCTTGCCTTAATTGGGCTAATTATTGGCTTCAGGTAGCTCAGAGTCCTGGTGATTTCGTGCTGCTGGTTGTGCACTGAGGTGATGCCAGGGGAGCAGGGGGGACACGTTCAGAGGGGTTCCCTGTTGGTCTGTACCCAAATAAACATCAAAACTCCTGTTTCCTGTGTTTAATGCAACAACTTAGAGGTGATGCCTGAGCTTAGAAACACAGAATCCCAAATGGTTTGGGTTGGAAGGGACCTTAAAGCTCATCTCATTCCAACCCCCTGCCATGGGCATGGACACCTCCCACTGTCCCAGGTTGCTCCAAGCCCTGTCCAGCCTGGCCTGGAACACTTCCAGGGATGGGGCAGCCACAACTTAACCCAGGGCTTAGCTGTGGCCATTCCAGCACACAGGTTGTGCTGGTGGGACCTTGTTGTCTTAAAAGAAAACCTGATGTTCTTAGGATCAGTTTGTGAACTCTGTGCTCATTGAAACACATCCTTGGTGCTCGTCCCCTGCTGGATCCGTGGGTAGAGTTTGCTGTGGTTTCCTGTGACAGAGCACAAGCTTTAGTGCATGAAACTTTGTTCTTTGCACGAGCTTAGACTCATATTTTGTGTGTCTACAGTGCATGTTATTTGAGGAACTGTGAGATTTATGGTTATTAAACGTGATGGAGTCTCTCTGCCCAAGAGGAGAAATCCCAGAATCACAGAATGGTTTTGGTTTGCAGGGACCTTAAAGATCATGTTGTTTCAAATCCCTGCCATGGGCAGGTTGTGCCTTCCAAGTGTCTGGGTTAAGCTTAGCCAGTGTTTTGGATCTTTTATGTTTATTGCTTGATTTTGTCAGGCTGCCTTGTTTTTGTGGGTATTGGTTGTCTCCTGCGTAGTGTCTCAGCGAGGATGAGCATTTTGGGGTGACTGCACAAAAAAGGAAGAAATTTTAATGCATCTAATGGAGCCTCCTGGAGCACTTTTGTGATGAGAGAGAGGACAAATCTGCATGGAAATGTCTAAGAAATGAAACGAGGATTGTGGTGGAGCTGGAAGCAAAGGAGGGAAATGTCCTGGGCAAGGAATGGTGGTTGAGGAGACAGGTTCAGTTTGTGGGTAGAGTCCATGCGCCCTGATCTCATTCCTTTTTTTTGTTGCTTTTTTGTTTTGTTTTGGTTTGGTTTTTTGGTTTTTTTTCACTCACCACACTGACTCTTTCAGTTAATTTTGAAGAAAAGAAACAAAAAAATGAAACAGTTTCTGCAGCTTCAAAAGCAGGAAATCCACATCACTGCGGTGTGGCCTTATCAGCCCGTGTCACGCTGGCAGCCTGAGCTTTGCCACCCTCCAGGCCCTTCCTGGGCTGCTGTGGGTCTCTGAGCTGCATGTGTGGCTGGAGGAATCAAGGCTATCCCAGATGGATGGGCTTGGACAGCTCCAGCACCTGCTGGCCTGGTCAGGGGGATGGTTTGTTGTACCATATCTGTGGGGAGTTCTTATGTTCACCCCACAAACCATCAATAGTCTTGTGACTGATTTAGCAGAGAGGTTTATCACCAAGGGAAGTCGTAAATAACCCCTTTCCCCACCACTCAGTGTCCAGTATGTGAGTGTGATGTTTTTCTTCCTCCAGAACTGGAGTCCTTGGCACAAGGAAGATGCAGATCTGTTGGAGCGAGTCCAGAGGAGGCCACGGAGATGCTCTGAGGGCTGGAGCCCCTCTGCTCTGGAGACAGGCTGGGAGAGCTGGGGGGGTTCTCCTGGAGAAGAGAAGGCTCCAGGGAGACCTTAGAGCCCCTTCTCATGTCTAAAAGGGCTCCAGGAGAGCTGGAGAGGGACTTGGGACAAGGGCCTGGAGGGACAGGACACAGGGAATGGCTTCCCACTGCCAGAGGGCAGGGAGAGATGGGAGATTGGGAAGGAATTGTTGGCTGTGAGGGTGGTGAGGGGCTGGGCTGGAATTCCCAGAGAAGCTGTGGCTGCCCCTGGATCCCTGGAAGTGTCCAAGGCCAGGTTGGATGGAACTTGGAGCAACCTGGGATAGTGGGAGATGTCCCTGCCCATGGCAGGGGTTGGAACTGGATGATCTTTAAGGTCTGTTCCAACCCAAACCATTCCATGAGGAATTGAAGTGTCCCAAATGTGTCTTGAGTGGATCCTTCACAGCTGTTTGACCCCCTTCTGCAGAGGCCACAGCATGGAGCAAACAGCACACATGATTCCAGGTATTCCTCACGAGAGGGATGGATCTGTTCCTCTAGGGCAGGTGATTCTCTCTCAGCAGCAGGTGGAATGTGCTGCTTCCCACCCAGGACTTGCTGCTTATTCCCTTCATTTGCTGCAAGACCCTCTCACTGCCCTCCTGCCTCTGAACAATATCAGGCTCAGGAGCTTTGGTATAAAAAGCTTCCAGCTCTAATCCCTCTGTGTGCCATCAAAATATAGATAACAAATACCCCGGGTTTCCTTTTGGAGCCAGAGGGACTGGAAAATGGCTTTTTTTTGAGGAAGGACTGTGTGGAAATCTGGAAATCTTTGTTCTGTGCTTCAGCCCCTCACCTGTTCTGAGATTCCTTATCTGAGAGAGACGGAGGTTCATTATGTTAATTGGCTCTGAAATTACTGCATCAAATGTCTGTAATTGGTGTTATTATTCTGGTCCTGTTGTGTCCCAGGGATTTCAGGGGGCAGAAATGAATATGGAAGCCTGTGCTTTGTGCTGTGGTTGCTGGCGGAGCCTCACGTGAGGTTGGGGTTTAAAGAGCCTGTTCTGGGATTCTTGTGGGTTTGGTGATGTGGGGAGGGGTAAAATCCCTGCTTGGAGATGGCTGTGCTGAATCCCAGTTCCAGGGACAGCTCCCTGCTCCTGCTGAGGTGAGAACTGTGAATACAGGAAAGATGCAGCCACTTGGAAGGTGAAATGTGACTGTGTGGTTGGAAAATCAATTTTAGGAGGGAGCAAGTGTGGGATAAGCTGATGTTGCCACTCCTGACTGTTCTGCCTGAAATTGTTAGGCTGGATATCAGGAAAAGGTTCTTCCCCCAGAGGGTGGTCAGGCACTGCAACAGGATCCCCAGGGAATGGTCACTTCCCAAGGCTGCCAGAGCTCCAGGAGCGTTTGGACAACGCTCTGAGGGACAGGGTGGGATTGTTGGGGTGTCCTGGGCAGGACCAGGAGTTGGACTTGATGATCCCCGTGGATCCTTTCCCACTGAGGATCTTCTGTTATCCTGTAATGGATGAGGAATTAAAGAGGGTTGGAGTAGGAGCCAGGAACTGGAGCAAGGGCAGCATGAACACAGGTAGGAGATGAGGTGCACGGGGAGGAAACAAGGAGAGGAAAGGGGAGGGAATTTGAATCTGCTTCCAGTTCCTCCTAAGCATTTCTTTCTAAGCACATGGATTTGTTTCTACTCTGTTCCTTGGTGATCCCGAGGGAACTGGCTCTGGCAGAGCTCCTGTAACCAAACCACTCCTAAATTTGTCCTCACCGAATTATGAATACCTGTGATCTCTCCAATACCCGGGAGATGCAGATCCAGCCAGGTGCTCATTGCACTTCTACCCTCATGTGCTACGGGAATACAGCTCCAAAGATCCTAGTTTTATTTCCTCTGCCTTCTCCTGTTCTCAGCTTTTCCAAGTATTAGTTTCTGTGACAAAAACAGTCAGATCTGCTTCACCTCCCCAGCACCAGAATCCGAGAGGAGCTGGACCATCCTCCACTGATCCACGTTGATAGTTAAATTCAAACTCTGGAGGTTGTTTCTTGTGAAGGTGCTATGAGTTGAAAAGAGCATTAGAGCCATGTTAGAGCTGTATGGGATACTTAAAAATAATGGTAAATATCAATTTGCAGAAGGAAAGCTTCTTGGAGGCACTGGGTGAGAACACCAAGGGCAAGGGAATCCTTTTCCCACTCCAGCTGCCTCACGGGCGCCTGGAGCTTTGTAAAGAAATTTTCCACAGTCTGATGCACACATTGTGGAATTAAGGACAAACTTTGCTGCCACCGTTTTGCAACTATTTCCTTATTATTTGAATCTTTTGCTCAAAAAAAAAAGGAAAAAAAAAACAAGGCTTTTTTTTCACCATCCCTCCCAGTCCTCCCTGAGCAACACCAAACACTGTCGGCCTTTCTGTCGAGTCAGATTTTCTGAAGCTTTGCCTCTGCTTTTTTTTTTCTTTATATTTTTTAAAATGAAATATTCTTTAGATTGAAGTAGGAATGATACAGCTTCCATCTGGGAACTGTTTTAGGTTTAATTTGAAAAAACAGACCGTAAAACACACACTCGTAAAAACAGTTTGTCCTTCCCAATGTACTAGAAAATGACTCTCAGCAGCCTCCTAAGGCTCGATGTTTAAGCTCCAGGACATGCTCAGAGACACAGTTACAGTGGATTTTAATACAGGGTCAGACATAAATTTCCAGTATGGATCATTTGGGGAAGGATAACGAGGGGAATGTGTTAACGGGAAAGAATTTGAAGTTGTCGCAGATTTTGCAGAGCTCGGTGATGCACGAGGAGCTCGGTGATGGCCGTGATGTTGCTGTCCAGCTTTGCTTGAAAATGAGATTAACTCAAAAAATGTGCTTTGTAACTTGGGGAATCAAGTGTGCCTGGAGCTGTGCAGACACGCTCCCGCCTTGGAATCGCCGCATCCCGGAATGGTTTGGGTTGGAAGGAACCTTAAAGATCATCCAGTCTACGAGCAGCGACACCTTCCACTATCCCAGGTTGCTCCAAGCCCCGTCCAGCCTGACCTTGGACACTTCCAGGGATTCAGGGGCAGCCACAGCTGCTTTGGGCAGCCTGTGCCAGGGTCTCACCAGCCTCACAGCCAGGAATTCCTTCCCAGTCTCCCATCTCTCCCTGCCCTCTGCCAGTGGGAAGCCATTCCCCCTTGTCCTGTCCCTCCAGCCCTTGTCCCAAGTCCCTCTCCAGCTCTCCTGGAGCCCTTTTAGGCACTAGAAGGGGCTCTCAGGTCTCCCTGGATCTTTCTCTTCTGCAGGAGAACCCCCCAGCTCTCCCAGCCTGTCTCCAGAGCAGAGGGGCTCCAGCCCCTGGAGCATCTCCGTGGCCTCCTCTGGACTCACTCCAACACTTCCATGTCTCTCCTGTGCTGAGCATCCCTGAGCTGGACAGAGCATGGCAGCACCTCCCTGTGGAAGGGCAGTGCCACATCTGAGGTGTTGCCCATGGGCTGGCAGTGCTTCAACCTGCTCATCCATCCCCTCCTGCCCCTCTGCTGGTGACTCCTTGGCACCTGCAGGGTCGGTGATCCCGGAGTTCACCCGCTCCGCACCAGCACAGCTCTATCCAAAGGCGGTGGATCAGTTTTCCACAGACTCCTGGAAACCCCTCCAATTTTGCCTTTTTAGCATTCCCTGTGCCTCCAGCTCTGCTCAGGGCAATTGGGTTTGTGGGATGAGGCAGGAGCAAGGCTTTCCACTTAACAGCATGAGGATTTACCAGCTGATCCCATCAATTTTCCTTAGGGTGCCACTGATTTCCCAGCTCTGATTTGATGCTGTTATTCATGAGCATCTCCCTCACCCCTTGGAGAGTCCCTTGATTAAGTCATTCCTGCTTCATGGGACCTCCTGGGGAGCCCCTGCTGCCAAAAGTAATGAGCTGCAAAGACAGCATTATATCTCCCTCCCTTCTGATTCCTCGTTATTCCTGGTGGGCTTGGTCATGGAGCCATCTGATTTTTGGGATAGGGGATTCTTTTGCAGCTTGGATGTGGAGAAGCAGAGTTGGGCAAGGATCATGTAAAACATCAAGGTGTCTGGCTGTGTTTAACCTACCCATCTTCTCCTTCATCCCCAGCTTCAGGGTTTGCTGGAGACCTTGAAAAAACCCCAAACCCTAAATTGCTTCTGAGGAACATGAAATCCTGATTATGGAAATGTTAATTGTCATGGATTTGTGTTGTACCTGCTCAGAAATCCTGCTGGTGGTCTGTGCCTGGACTGAAGGGTATCTAAGGAGAATTTTGATTAAAATGCACTTTTCAGGGTGTCTGTGTGAAACCAGGACCTGAAATCCATGTTTTGGGGTGCAAAGCACTACTGGTGTGCTGAGTTTTATGGACAACTAAAATACTGAGGTATTTTCCCAATATAGCTAAATTGGGTATTGCAGCAAGATAAACCAGCAGCGAAAGATGAGTAAAGAGCCCTGAGAGGGGATTGATGGAGTTTTTTATCTGGGAGAGGGGAATTCCTAAGCTTTGCTTGTGTTTGAAAATCCCGTTTTCAGCTGCCTATATTTTGTCAAAACTCAACTAGAACTTTCCAGCTTGGAGATGTGCTTTTTGGGAAGGCTCTAATGCAAACCATTCAGCTGATTTGGAGAAGGGGACTGAGAAAATAACCTTTTTTTGTTTTAACAGTGAAAAAGAAATAACGAATAAAGGCCCAGTGACCATTTCAAGTCACGGTGCCCCTGCCCCTGGGAGCAGTGATTTGATGTTTGGCAGATGTCTCTTTTGCAGTTCCCATAAAAATCCACCAAAGCTGGGCCAATTTGGAAACAAGTGAGGGAACAGAGGGCAGGGAATTAGAGGAGGAGGAGGAGGGAGAAAAGCTGTGTTGCTGAAGCATCCCTGGATACCACCCTCGAGTTGGATCCTGTCCTTGCTGTTCCCACAGAGTGCGTCATTTTGGGGAAGCTGCTGGAAAACAGTCTCTTCAGAAATGCCATTCCCAGAGCAGTGTGTGTTTTTGGAGACCCTGGATCTGGGTTTGTGTGTGAAAATATATATGTGTGTATATGTGTGTATGGTGGTGAAGGTGATAAAATATATCTGCACAGAGACGTGGGAGTGTTCAGGGACAGGTTGGATGGGGCTCGGAGCAACCTGGGCTAGTGGAAGGTGTCCCTGCCCATGGCAGGAGGTGGGAATGGGTGGACCTTGGACACTTCCAGAGATGGAGCAGCCACAGGTTGTCTGGGAGTTCCAGACCAGCCTCTCACCACCCTCCCAGTCAGGAATTCCTTCCCAATCTCCCATCTCTCCCTGCCCTCTGGCAGTGGGAAGCCATTCCCTGTGTCCTGTCCCTCCAGGCCCTTGTCCCAAGTCTCTCTCCAGCTCTCCTGGAGCCCTTTTAGACACGAGAAGGGGCTCCAAGGTCTCCCTGGATCCTTCTCTTCTCCAGGTGAACCCCCCAGCTCTCCCAGCCCGTCTCCAGAGCAGAGGGGTTCCAGCCCTCAGGGCATCTCCATGGCCTCCTCTGGACTTGCTCCAGCAATTCCATGTTCTTCTCATATTGGGATCCCCAGGGCTGGAGGCAGCTCTGCAGGTGGGATCTCACCTGAGTGGGGCCGAGGGGCAGAAGTTTTTGCCCATCTTCCCCATAAAATAACCCTTTAACCTCAGGATGCCTGAGATGAACAGATACCTCTGCAAAATTCGCCCAGCAGGAATTAGTAAGTGCATGAGGTGTTCCTGTGTGACAAAACAAACCAGCAACCAACCTGCTTGACTGAAAGATGGAACTGGTGTCAAAATGCAACAGGACTCTGGACTTTAAGGACCTTGTAATAAAGCTCTTGCACTTGCTGAAGTTACAGAGTTGAGCATCCTTGCTGGTGGCACCAGGCGTTGTTCACGTGGTGACAAAGGGCAATTTTTCAGGTAATTTTTGTCTGATAGGTGGCAGATAAGCAGATTCATTTTTTCTAAGGACCACTTCTGCTTAATCAGTTTTCTCTTGTCCTTAGTGAAAAGCAGCTGAGGGTGAGATTTGTGCTGAGAGGGGGGAGCGGGTTCTCCCTGAGCTGCTCCGAGAGGACCCACTTTTGTGTGACTGGGCAGCATCAAAGCTGTCATGAGGGTTGTGTAAGCCCCTGTCTCTGCTGTCTTTCCATCAGGAGAGGAAATAAAAGTCATGCAAAGGCTGTGGTAAAGCCGTGGGGCTGTAAATGTGATCCTGGGAGTTCCTGGGAGTAGCACATTCCAACTGCTGTTGGGATTTTCCTCAAGCACAGAAGCCTCGCCAAGGAAATCTGTGGAGCTCCCAGATCTGATGGAGTAATAAATCCTTACAAGAATATGATAAATATGACTTGGAGTGATAATCCAGATGAGTTGTAAACTGGAGGGAGAGGAGTGAGCAGGGTGGGCTGTGCCTGAGGAAGAGGCAGAAACAGTCCAGAGAAACTCCAGGAACAGTCGCTGTGGAAAGGTCCTTGTGGCTGCACCGAGCAGCCACTCACTGCTTGGACTCCCAGAATAAGAAGTGTTTGATGCCATCTATGGACATGTGAACTGGGAAATAGGAGCTAAGGATGTTTTTACTTCCAAAAAACTGCATTTTTGAAAATACTGGTGGAAAAACCTTATTTAGCTCCCATGTTGGAATTCTAAAACAGACGTGGGAAAAGCTGCAGATCCCGGGGAAGGAGCAGCAGGGCAGTGATTGAATCAGAGGGGAAATATCCAGGCTTGAACTTTGGAATTCTCCCACTGTGTATGGGTCAGGAGAGAGACTGGGACAGGAGTCCCTGCTGTGGGAAGAGGGTGCTGGATCCTGCCGAGTCCTTCAGAGAGGACGGGAAGAAGAACCAACCACTTGGAAGGGACATTAAAAAGTAGACGTGGGCTGTAATGAATCATTGGAGCAAATTCCCAGGAAGGGATGGAACTGCTGCCTCTTTGGATGCATCTTTGGAAGTCGTACTTTACATGGAAGCAGGCAACTAGATTTCCTGGGAATTTCCAGTCCCTTTCCCGAAGGCACCGTTTTTGCTGTGAAAGCAAAATACCATCAGGAAACAGAGGGTGGTTTTGCGCAGTAAAATGCTGGAAGTTCTTGCTTGGACCGCTTCCTTCTGAATGAATTTTGGCAGCGGGCCTTTTTCTGGAAGGAAATTGTTGCTCCTCTTTCTGTTCTTCCTGTGGAAGAGGGAAGAGCTGTGCCTGCAGTGCCTCTTTGCAGCAGTTAGTTTGCCCCTGCTGAGCATCCCTCGCTGTTGTGCTAATTCTTTGTGCCACTCAGCTGGTTTAAGGTGAAAAGGGTTTGTAATATTCCCGACTGTGGCCTTCAGGGAAAGAGGGAGAACCTTAGTTTGAAGGTCCACTTTTTATCCCTGAACATCTTGAGCCTCCAAAGCCTGTGCAAAGTGGCTTCTTAATGAAGGTTTTTCTGAGTTATATAAGGGGAAAAAAACCCGTTCTTTCCCTTCCTTCCCCTCAAAATAAGAATTATTTAGGTTGGAAAAGCCCTCTGGGATCACTGAGTCCAGCTGTTCCCCCAGCACTGCCAAGGCCACCACTAATTCATGTCCCCAAGCGCCACATCCACAGGGATTTTAAATCCCTCCAGGGATGGGGACTCCACCACTGCCCTGGGCAGGACAACCCTTTCCAGGAAGGAATTGTTCTTAACATCCAGTCTAAATTTTGTCTTGTTACTCCTTGTTGATGAATGGTAGGAGTAGCGGTGGCACAGTAAATGTCCTGTATTCCTTGTCCATCCTCACTTGGATGGACATCCCTGTGCATTCCTCCTTTTCTGATGCCAAGCCCCTCTCCCTATAGAAAGCCCTCACTATGTGTCATCACATCAGCTTGATTGGCAGGCTGAGGGTATTTAGGGATTTTTAGAGAGGATCCTCATCCCTTTGGGATTTAGATGTCCCTTGGCCATCCAAAGGCACGTGGTCAGGAGACATCAAAGGGAAGTGGTGGCTTCTGGAGTTGGTGGCTGGGGACACCCAGACCTTTCAGGAGAAAGTCTCCAGTGTGAGCTGCACCCTGCCTGGGGTGCTGGCAAGCTCCCAGTCCTCTGCCAGGTAAATTATTAGCTCAAATCCCTTTCCCTTCCGGTGAATCAGCAGCTTTTGGGGCCCCTCCAACCTGCCTGACTTTGGATCAGGAGTCTGAGCCCAGCCTGGCAAAGCCTGTGCAGGTAAAGGTTAAGGAGAAGGCAGGAGAAACTTAAGCCTTTGCTGACAGGCTTGGGCTTGACTCTTGAAGGGGGGGTGGGGTGGGATAATTTCCCAATTTGTTTCTGGGAAATCAATTGTTTGTATTCAGGTTTAGGGAAGAAACTTAATGGTTTATCTTTCACAAGCCTTTTAAAATTCCTTTCTCACAGCAGGATATTAAACTCTTGGATTTTCTCTCAGCTTGCAGCAACAGTTTTTAATTTCCCTGTTTGTGGGATTTTGTTTGCTGAAGTGGAAGGGAGGAAGGGGCTCTCTGGGGTTTTCTTCTGGGGTTTTCTCCCCCTATAGGCCCCTCCTGCCTTATCCCACTCTGGCATAACAACGGGATCCCCAAACACTCCTTCATTTCCAGCTCTTTTCCATGTTGTTTTCCAGAGCATTGATGTGCTGGGTAACCTCTGCAGAAACAATCCTACAGAGCAAGTGCAGTTAATGGGCCCAGGTGGGTTTGTCCCCAGTTTTATGGAATATGTTGCCTGTGTTAGCCTGGGAAACTTTCTGCTCTTCATATTGATGGTTTATTTATTTAATGTTCTGTGTTGTCCAAACTTCTGCTGGACTTAATGGCACTTGATATGGGGGTGCCAGGAATTCCTTCTGCAGCTCTGGATCTGAGCTTGTGTTGTTCCCATGTCTTGCTTGGGTTGGGTGAGAGTGCTGCATCCCAGGAATGATTTCCATGGGCATATTCCTGTGTTAGGCTGCAATATTTGTCTGCCTTAGTAGTGCAGGACAATGAGCTTAAATAACCCACTGAAAACAAATTTTAGATATGGAGTAGCACGGTGAGAAAAATAATGATGGGGCAGGCAGAGGAGGGGAAGAAAAACTAGCCTGGATAAGAGCCTTGAAAGAAGAGAAAATAGGGAAGCAAGTGGAGATAATTGTCAGGAAAGGGTGAGATGGAAGCAGATTGGGATGTTTTTGTGATCAGGGGGTAAAGGAAAAAGCTTTTTGGTGGACACTGTGAGGAGAGCAGGAGAAAATGGACAAATTTCAGTGACTGGTAAAGAGGTGAGGCCAGAAAAGAAAAGTGAGATGGTTAAATATCCCAAGATGCCCTTCAGTTCTGCTTGTTCCACCCTTGGCCTTCCCCAGCCCCCACGAACATGGATTGCTCCAGGACACTCGGGGCTGCAAATCCCCCATCCCTGTTTCCTGCAGGGCAGGAGATCTGTGTCCATGTCCGAGGTGCCGGGTTTAATTTCCAGGAGGATGTAGGTCTTACCTGTTTATGTTGGAGTAGCAAGCTAAGGGGGCCAGGAGGAGACCAAGTGTTTGAGAGCAGGGCTGGTTTCCCCAGGGAGCAGAGGAGCCTTCCTGGGCATCTCTCCATGGCTGCTCTCTCTGCATCAGACATGAAAAAAAAAAGCGCAATTTAAATGTTCTTTAAAAAACACAGCAACAGCAAACTTCTGTTTCAGAGAGTGGAGGGGTCCTTATGCTCCAAACATGTGATCCCTGTGATCTCCAGGGACCTTTGGGAGTCCAGCTCACCACATCAAAGGAGTGTCCGTGGGGCTTGGAGTCCAAACACGGGATGTGCAGATGGCACAGGGAGCTCACAGGGCTCGGAGCCCGTTCCCAGGGATCAGACACTCCCTTGCTGAGGCACCATCTGACACCTCCCCCTTCCAGACAACTCTGCTGCAAAGGTGACCTGAAAAACTTCTGTTAATGTATTCAAAGGGAAAGCTCCCAAACCTGAAAATCCCAGCGAGTCTGGAGGAGGCCACGGAGCTGCTCCAGGGGCTGGAGCCCCTCTGCTCTAGAGCCAGACTGGGAGAGCTGGGGGTGTTCAGCTGGAGAAGGATCCAGGGAGACCTTGGAGCCCTTTCCAGTGCCTAAAGGGGCTCCAGGAGAGCTGGAGAGGGACTTGGGACAAGGGCTGGAGGGACAGGACACAGGGAATGACTTCCCACTGCCAGAGGGCAGGGAGAGATGGGAGATTGGGAAGGAATTCCTGGCTGGGAGGGTGGTGAGGGTCTGGACTGGAATTCCCAGGGAAGCTGTGGCTGCCCCTGAATCCCTGGAAGTGTCCAAGGCCAGGTTGGAGCAACCTGGGCTAGTGGGAGGTGTCCCTGCCCATGGCAGGGCTTGGACTGGATGATCTTTAAGGTCCCTTCCCACCCAAACCCCTCAGGTTCTGTCAGCTGAGCTGGGTTTGGGGTCCTGCTGTTTGACCAAGAATGGTCCCATTTGTTCCACCCTCCCACAAAGTAACATCCTCCTCTGTTTTTCCGGGTCAGTTTTCCCAGTGGGAGCTGGAATTGAGTCCTTTCCTGGAAGGCACCTCAGCAGTGGGATGTTCTCCCCTCTCCAGCCCCAACGTGTCCGGGGCAGCTGGATGGGGATGGAGACCAGCACCTCTCCCCAGCTTGGCATGGTGAGGAGAAGGGCTGATGTGAACTAAATGGCTTTTTGATCCGTGGAGGAGTCCAGCAGAACCCCGGGATGCTGCTGGGATGGAAAGCAGACAGGCATCTTTAAACATTCCTCCTCTGGCCAGGGCTATTCAGGGCTTTCCTGGCTTGGCTCCGCTCCAGCCACGCCGTGCTCTGCTCCTCTGCTTGTCACCTGCAGACGTGGGACAGAGCCCTGCTGGCTCCCAGTGCTCTGTGTGTGTGTGTGTTCCTGTGGTTTGGCAGAGCTGCAAAAATCAGCATTTCCCCCATTTTAGAGAGCAACTCTGCCGGGTGGGAATCACATTTAAAGTGCCTGTCCCTGCAAGGGAGCAATTTGGTGGCAGCCAGGAGGTGCTGAGTCTTCAACAGCTTCTGCTGGTCCAGCCAGCTCTTTGGAAATTGGGGGTTTGGGGTATTTTTTTTTTTGTGTGTTTAAATGGCAGCTTGTGATGGCCCAGATCCTGTTGTGACAGTGCCTCTGAAATCCTTAAGCTGCTCGAATCACTCCGAGGAGCCAAGCAATAAAAGAGCTGGAATCAAATGTATCCCACAATGTCCTTCACTTCTGCTGACAAGTGCAGTTTAAATTACTGGTGCAACCTTTTAGCATGGCTGGCTTGTAAAAACTAATAAAATATGAAATGAAGTTATAACAGCTGCTTGCCACTGCTTCTCTGATGGGGAGCAGGGAGAAGGCACCTTTTTTTTTTTTGGGTGAGCCTGTGCTGGGGTGCTGTCATTGCTGTAAGTGACAGTGGTCAGAATGAAATATGAAATACAATATTAATAAATAAAATAATAATTAAATAAAATGTGCTGGAATTTTTCCACATCATATAAGTTATATGGTGTTTATGAGAGAAAAAATTTTGCTTTTATCATAAGGTGGCATTTATCCCATGAGCAGCCTGAGGGTTTCCAGAGCTTACATTAGAATTAGGCTTTTAAAAAAAAACCCAACCTGGATTCCCTGGGAAATCTTCTCCATGCCTTTTAGTGGAAGGTGTCCCTGCCCGTGGCAGGGGGTTGGAACTGGATGATCTTTGAGGTCTCTTCCATCCCAAACCATGCTGTGGTTCTCAGGAGAGCGGTTCCTTTGGCTGGTGCAAATCCGGGCATCCCATTTCCAGACGCTCCGATTCCTTGGGTCCTTTGCCTGGAGTGCCTGGAGTTTCAGGGACTCAGAATAACTGGTGGCTTTGAAAAAAACACCCCATAATTTAATTACTGTAAATATTTATTTTATTAACTGTAAGCATTCAGAGCTTGCAATGAAACCTTTCCAGACCTCGAGGGGTGGGAGCAGATGCCGGGTCTATGTGGCGTGCGGGAGTTTTGAAGTGTGTGTTTTGCAGGTCATGTTGAAGTGAAATCCTCAGCTGGAATGAAATACTCAGGGGCTCTTGAGTAACATCTTCACTCCTGGTTTCTGGAGAACTCTGGGAAAAGCTTTGCAGTCGGGGATAGAAGGGTCATGGCTGTTGTTCCTACAAACATCCTCTAGTCGAGTGTGGGTGGAAATCACGTCCCACAGCCAGGAGAGCAGAGGCACCATCACCGTGTGCTTCCTTGTTGCTGTCCTAGGGATGTGGGCACTTGGGAAGTGTTTTGCCAGCTGGAGTGAGAGGGTTGGGAGCAGCACTTTATAACCAGCCCCAGCCCCAAGGATCAAGCCCCGGCTCTGTGCCGGGAGCAACGGCAGAGCCGGGATTGTGGGAGGAGAGGCTGGGTATGGAACACATTAGTGAGAGTGGGGTGGGAACAGGGAGCTTGGGATGATCCACTTGTGCTGCCTGCCAACACTGTGGCTGTCCAAGAGGCTGTGGAGGAGAATGGAGGCAGGGTGGGGATGGTCCTTTTTGTTCTGGAACAAAAGGAAATCCCACCAATGGCAGCGCTGAAGGATGATCCCGGAGCCTTGGGCTTCTCTTAGCAAAAGGCATCTTATTTTCTTTTAATTTTTTTATCTGTTTGGCTTCTGAGATCAGGCAGTTGTTTACAGCAGAGAGAGGATTTGAGCCAGGGAAAAAGTTGGATGAAAAACTCCCTCTGAGTTACTGGGCTTGAGGCTGGACCTGGTGGGTGGAGCTGGTGGTGTGTCACGTAACGAGTCTGACCCCGTGGCTTTCAGTGGGTCCTCTCTGACCTTGGCACTTACAGACAATGGAGTTAATTTTATTTAATCTTTTATGGGAAATGATCCCAGGGATACAACCTGAGAGCTGTCCATTAATTGCCAGGTGTTGTAGAGGAGGGGTTTTCTGTGAAGAGAGCTGAGAACACCTTTGAGCTGAGAACACCTTCAAGCTGGCTCGGAGCTGATGGAGCCTGGAGCTGGGGACCCACATCTCATCCCTTTGATATCTGAAACATCCCTTCTCCAGGTTGTCCCATCTGGGCCTGTGTCCTCACTGGTGTCCTCCAGCCTCTCACACTCAGGCTGTCAAACCTCTGGGAGCTTCTTAAGGCTGACTGTGCCATAAATCATTGAATCCCAGAATGGTTTGGGAGGGAAAGGACCTTAAAGCTCATCCCGTTCCACCCTCTGCCACGGGCAGGGACACAGGGACACCTTCCACTAGCCCAGGTTCCTCAATCCCTCAGCAATTTGGAGAGGTCTGGAAGGAATGTTTGTATCCATGTGCTGTTCCACAGCCTCTCCTGCACGAGCCTCGAGGCCATGCATGAAATGTTTCTTAAGTACATGTGGTTTTGTCTGTGTTTTTATGTTAAACAGGAGAAAAACCCTTGAGATCAAAGCTGGGAGAAAGAAGACAAGTGGTGGAGGAGTCGATGTGTGACATGGAACAGGTCTGAGCCGAGGAGCTGAGGGACAGGTGAGGCACAAACGAGCCCTGCAGTGTCACTCTGTCCCATGCCTGGTGTTTGATTGCCTCTTCCTTTGCTGTATTTGAACATGTTTTACCAAAATATCTCATCACCCTTCTGGCAACACTCTCCTCCTCCCATAGTCCAGTTAAAGTAATGGTGAGATGAGGAAAACTTGTAAAAATAGGGCAGGACCACTGCAGCGTCACCCCCAGAGCATTAATCAAGCCCCTTACATATTTTTTTGGCCATCAACTCTTCTGTTTAATCATCTGTTATTTGCTGAAAGTTTTAGCCAAATTCATTTGGCAGAACTTCAGGGGAAGAAGTGACATTTCCCAAGGATCTGATTTCAGCAGTTTTAAATTCTGATTTTCAGGGCAGTGTGGAATGTCACTGATGGTCTGAGCTCTCCAGCTCAGTGTCTTGGGATCCAAATCCCCGCTCGTGGCTCGGGGGGGAAGTTGAGCTCCAACTATTTTCTTCTTTAGCATCATTCCTTGGGCAGACTCATGTCCCAAAGCTCTCTGGAATGGGGGTTGTTTCACCCTGTGAGGATTAGTCCAGGGTGCTCACGCACAGCTCTTGAGGGGGTGTGTGGCTGACTGGGAGCCAAGCTCGCTGCAGAGGCTGGAATTGCTGCCAGCAGCACATTTCTCCCTCTCCAGTTTTCCTCTCACTCCAGTAAGGAAGCCAGAGGATGGGATTTCGTGCCCTGTGCTGAGCTCCTTCAGGCAAACTCAGGCTCTGGAGCGTTGTCAAAACTGCTGATGGGTTTGGGCTTGGGCAAAGGTGTCAAGAGCGAAGGGAAGTGGCTGGAGCTCGGAGCCACTTGTGTCTCTTCCAGGGAATGGTGTTTCCTGGCAGAGGGACACCAGGACACCCAGAGGAGGTGTAACATCCTATACAAAGCCTCCCTGCCAGCCCAAGTTTTGGGGTGGAAGCAGCTTCCACAGTGGATTCTTACTGGGAGCCACCATAGTTAATTCAAGCTGGGATTTGGCTGCCAGGTCAGACTCCTGCTCCTGGGAAAACTTGGATGAGGTGGAATGGGCTGTGATACAGCACAAGCAGAGCAGGTTCTCTGAAGGTCCCTTCTGGCCTTGGACTCTGCTAACCTGTGAAGAAATCCCAGCTGCATCTCCAGTGCCACAGCACAGGTCACGCCCCTGCTTTGACTTGTTGTCAGAAGGTTTCTCCAGGAGCTCCATGTCCTTGTGTGCTGTGTTTGGAGCATCTATCTGCTCCATCTGTTCTTGGGCTGAACCTCTTCCAGCAGGTTTAGCAACTGTGCTGCTGATTTCCTCCAGGAAATCCAGCCATGCAGGACGGTGTTCAGCTTGTGGGACTGTAACAAGCCATCAAGGCCCTCTTAATTTGCCTTTTTTATTGGTTTTTTTTTTGCTGCCTCCCCACCCTCAGCCCCATATCTGTGCATCTGAGGAGTTGTTTTTTTTCCTGCCTTGTTCAAGTGAAAGAGTAAATCAGTTTTGATTTATTCCAGAGCAGCCCTCGAGCTCAGCTCCTGTGAGATCCTGCTGACTTGGAGTTCAAAAGATCTCTCGGCTTTGAGGCCAGGCTGTGGTCTTCCATCTTTGCCTCAAAGTTAAACTGAAAGAGAAAATTCCTTTTTTTTTTTTTCTTAAAGAGAGAGAGAAAATCAGCCTGCTGGGTGAGGGAATCAGACTTACCTGCAGCAGCAGAGGATGCCAACAATGCAGAATTCCAGGTTAAAATTTGGTTGTTTAGCAAGGCTTTATTTTCAAGGACTGAGTGTGTTGTTCACTGAAGTGTTCCATGGAGATAAATACTTCCTTTTAAAGCAGGGCTGTTGCCTGGCTGGGATCCAGCCTGTGATCCTACATTAAAGCATATTTTTTTTTGGTGTTTAAACCACTACATCACCGTGGTGGCTAGAAATGGTAGCTCTGGTCCCTAATCTCCTCCAGATCTGCTGGTTTAAATTAGATATTGGGAAGGAATTCTTTACTATAAGAGTGGTGAGGCCCTGGCATGGGTTGCCCAGAGAGTTTGTGGGCTCCCAGTCCTGGAAGTGTCCAAGGTCAGGTTGGACAGGGCTTGGAGCAACCTGGAATAGTGGGAGGTGTCCCTGCCCATGGCAGGGGGTGGAACTGGATGATCTTTGAGGTCCCTTCCCTCCCAAACCATTCTGTGATTCAATAAGAGGTGCAGTGGCAGTCTGGCATATTTATATGTGCTCTCCCAGACTTGCTTGGATTGAATGTAAACCTGGGAGGTGTTTATCTATATTTTTTCTAAAAAGCTCCACTGCTGGTGTGACATTCTGGGGAGAAAATCAGCTTTTTCTCCTGCCTCCAAGCAGCACAGTGATCTGGTGACAGCTCAGGTGGCCCTCACAGGTGTGCTGAAAGTCTCAGGTCATGTTTTTTACCCAGCCTTTCTCATCAAAATTCTTCTAGAAACCCTTTCTTTCCAAGTTTTAGGGCCCTTGTTCTCATGAACACCTCAGTGTTTATACTCCCCTTCTGGGAAAAAACCACGTCTGGAAAGCCATGTGGGAATTCTCTGGTGTGTCTGTACAGTGAATCCACTCAGGTCAGGTGACAATAAAGGACAGGGAATAGTTTGACTCCTCTTCTGTCCCCACCTCTCCTGCTCTTCCTTCAGCACAGAAAACCCCCACACCCACCTTGTCTTCTGAGCCAGCAATGAAATAGGAAAATGGTTGGGTTTTTTTTCCCCAAATGTAATTTGAAACGTGATGATTGGACTGTTCTTAAGCAGCTTCCAACTTAACAATAAAGAAACTTCACCGAGTGCTTGGCAGGAGCCTCTGTACATAATTTAGATCATAATCAGATGCATTAACACATCTCATATGGATCTCCTGGGGGCCGAGGAGACGAGGTGTGCTGGGTAATTTCTTCCCAGATTTCTTCACCTGATTGTTTATTACTCTCGGGGACTTCACTTGTGGCCCAAATGTCACCGGCGGGGTCCTGCTGCTCCCTGGGCCTGCACTGAGTGACTGAAGTGCTGGGTTGTCATCAGTCCTTCCCTCCTGGGGCTGTCAAAGGGAGGGTGGAGAAGGGTGTGGGGAGGGAGAGGAACAAAAGCACGGACCCAATCCTGCAAACTGCTGAGCTCCCCCCGTGCCTGGAACCGAGAGTGTTCCCCACCCAGTGCAATCCTGAGCTGCTGCTGGAGAGCTGCAAGGGGGAGGCGCTTCCTCTGCCCCCCTTCCCATCTGAGCTGTTCCACGTGAGCAGCTCGGGTTTTATGAAGCCTCTGAAAGCTTTTTGACTCTCCCGTGAGGAGAAAGGGCCGTGTGTCGTTTGCATCGCTCCGTTGTTTCGCCAGGAATCCTCCCATGCCAGAAACATCCTTGTGAAACCTCTCCTTTGACAGAAAACTCGGCTGTTGCTTTGATAAACGATGTTTTGGATGTCTTTGTGCTCTGCTGGTTTGTGTTATCCCCACAAAAGGTGGGAAGGGAAGTTGACTGTCACTTCAGTGTCTCCTTTTATAGGTGCTGGAGGTAATAACTCTCTCCCTGTGGTTCCTGGAAGTTGATTCATTGTTGAGTGCTGTGAACTAGTGGGACACTGAGATTCCCAATCCTTCCCCAGCTGGGGCTCTGCTCCCAGGTGGATGCACAGCTCAGGAATAGGAGCCTGGTCACTGGGGCCTGAGGGGACACTCCTGGGCCCAGAGTGTAACACCCAGCAGTGACCTTGGCCCACTGTCCCTGACCCACACGATCCTGGAGGTTGACACCACCAGGAATCACATCCCCAGGGCAGGTCAGGTGTGGTCAGAGTGTTTGGGAAGGTAAGAAAGAGCATGGAAGTAGCTGGATTACACCTGCTGGACTTGGGACAGAGAACAGGCCTGGGGGCCATGGCAGCCCATCCCAAAACCACAGAGCCCCTCTTTCCCCTTTTCCAGTGATAATGACACTGAAAACCAGCCCAGGCCAGAGGAGAAGCACAGATCTATCTACCTCTTTCTTTCTTTCTTTCTTCCTTCCTTTCTTCCTTCCTTCCTTCCTTTCTTTCTTCTTTCTTTTCTTTCTTTTCTTTCTTTTCTTTCTTTTCTTTCTTTCTTTCTCTTTCTTTCTTTCTTTCTTCCTTCCTTCCTCCCTCCTTCCTTTCCTTCCTTCCTTCCTTCCTCTCTTCCTTCTTCCCTCCCTCCCTCCCTCCTTCCTTTCCTTCCTTTCCTTCCTTTCCTTCCTTTCCTTCCTTTCCTTCTTTCCTTCCTCCCTCCCTCCCTCCCTTCCTTTTCTTCCTCCCTCTCTCCCTCTCTTTTTCTCTTTTCTTCCTTTTCTTTCTTCTTTTTTTTTCTTCAGTAATTTTTTATCAACAACCATTTTCTGGGTGATGATGCAAAACCATCCCAGATTGGCTGAGCTCATAAAGTGAGACTTTTACCACAGAACATAATGATGATGAAGAAATGAGTATCCTTAAAAATCAGAGTTGATTGGGTTGTTGAATTTCCATTTCTGTCCCAGCAGGTCCCTGTGTCTCACCCCTGTCACACCAATGCCTTGTGCTGTCAAAATGTTGACAGGGAGAGTCACCTGGGGCCTCTTCCACGAACACCTGCCTTTCCCTGGGTTTTCCAGCTAAGTACTGAGGAATGGCATTACTTGCAGGATAAAAGGTATAAAAGTTAGAGTCATTGGGCTCTCCTGAGCACATCCTTTCACCTCCACCTCACGATTCCAAACAAGCAGGGGAGCGTCGGCGCCGGCTCATCCCGGCTCCAAAGGGTCTGTGTGATCAGGGCAGGCGGAATGCACAGGAGGGAGAAAATATCCCAATCCCTTTGCTGTTTACAGCCAGTTCACCAGCAATTTCCTTGCTCCCAGTGCCCAAGTTACCGGCTGTGACTGATGAATTCTCCTTAGGAGCTGATGGATTCTCCTTGGGTCAGCGACACGACTTGTCTGGACACACTCGAGGGGTTCTGCCTCCAGCTGATGGAGCTCACCCAGAGCATTCCCAGCAGCTCTGTCACCCTCTGGATTGGCTGGAGCAGGGACACGCTGGGCTGGGCTCTGGCAGTCTGAGCTTGCCAGGGTGGAGAAGGAAAAGGAGTGTTTTGTTTCCTATTTGCTTAAGATCTGCTTGAGCTGGACTTGAGAGTTATTGATGTTCACCCTGTCTCTGTACTGAAACTCTGTGACTGTTCAAACAGTTCTCAGCTGAAAATACTCGGTTGCCTCTTGCTAAAGCCTTATTTGATTTGGCTTGTTTGTCAAACCTCCCAAAACAGTGGCTTGTTTTAGCCTTTTGTCTCCAGATAATATGAAAGGATCAGGAGGGAATGCACTGCTGCCTCCTGGGAATTAGAGGCACCGTGGATCACCTGGAAGTGTCCAAGGCCAGGTTGGATGGGGCTTGGAGCAACCTGGGCTAGTGGAAGGTGTCTCTGCCCATGGCAGAGGGGTGGAACTGGATGATCTTTAAGGTCCCTTCCAACCCAGACCAATTTATGATTCTATTTGGGGCTGCTCTTTAAATGGCACAAGGAAGGGAATAGACATAAATAAGGCAGAATGGGAAAGATAAAGCAGCTCTTGTGGTGGTTGGAAATGGGAATAAAGTACCTTTTTTGTCTGCATCAGGCAGGAGGAGGATGCCTGTTGTGAACATGTGTGGTTGCCCTCCACTGGTTGATGTTAGAATGACCTCCCTTAGATCAGAGCTGGTTTTGGGGGGCCAGATCATTGTGTTTCTTCAGACTGAAGAGAGTCAGGAGCGTTTTAGATGCTGAGAATTGATCAGGGCAACTCCTCACCCTTGGTCTGCAAAGCCACTCTGGGCAAGAGGCGAATTCTAAGCTGCTGAAGGAGGCCGAGTTGTCCAGAGCCAAGGGATGCACCAGAGTGGGTCACTAAACACACCAGGGTTTGCAGAGGGGTGCAGGAACCTGCAGCAGGGCTTGGAGAGGCTACAAAACATAAAATGTGGCTCTGAGTAATCTGTCACTGAGGCCTGATGATCCCACAGCACAGCCCAAAAACAGCAGCTCACCCCTTGCCTCCTGCTCTGCTCAGCAGAGTAGGCTTGAGTTGTGCATCAGGGCTAATTATGTGACAGATTTAATTACCAAATCACTTGCTGGCCTTCAGCTTTATGAGAAGAGTCTAAAAGTGAGTTTATCAGCCCAGCAGAGGAGCAGAGGCTTAGAGGACTGAAGGGAGCTGCATCCAGCACTGGTGATTTCCACTCGGGTGGTTGTGCCGTGTCCTTGAAGGTTTTGCTGATACTAAACCAGGTAATCCTGGTCAGCAAAAACACTGACTTGTGCTTTGGGTTTTTTTTTTTTAATTTTATTTTCCATTTGGATTGGGACCAGCAAAGTCAGGGAGAAAGCTGTGGCAGCTGCACTTAAGGTGAAACCTTTGCTCTGCGTTTGGAACCGTTTCAAAATGTGAATCCTAGGAACTATGGATTTTTGTCTTCTATGGATTTTGGCAAGGCAGCAGCTGGAGCAGCTGAAAGGGAAATGAACCTGAGAGGAGCTTTTGACTTTGGTGAAACTCAATAGTTACACTTTCCAGTAACAGCAGAAGGCATTTCTAAAAAAAAAAAAAAAAAAGAAAAAAAGCCAGGCCTGGTGACACCTGGAATTCAGGCAGCACCTGATCCATACTTTTTTCTCCCACTACAGCAACCAGACAGGATCCAGTGTGGGATGTGCACAGCTTGTGTGTTGGATACACGAAAGGATTTGGGGAAATGACTGTGTAGTGGCTAAGGAGGGCAGTCCTTAAAAGGATGTCCCTTAAAATGTCTTTTAGTGTCAGCCCAGCCCATTTAATCTCCCAGTGTTGCTCTTTTTAATGTTTTATCACCTCCTACAAGGATTAAGTCCTACAATGCCACTAAAACACCTTGAATTTTAGTGTGAAAGTGGTACATGTGTCTTAATTGTACGAATTTATTCCTCTGTCCAGGGGGAAATGTTGGAGAGAAGGAAGCCCAGTGTGCTGGGAGTCGCCAGGTCATCCCGTCAATGAAAGGCTTACAAAGAGTTGCTTTTATTATCCATTGCAGCTTTGTCCAGTCAGATACCTCCAGGAAAGGCTTTCACCTTCTCTTTGGCATTTCTTTGCACTGTAGAATAAGTGAGGTTGGAAGGGGTCTCTGGAGGTCTCTCATCCAGTGTCCTGCCTGGAGTAAAGGCAAAGGAAGATGAGGTGGCTCAAGGCTTTGAGCTTTGACTGTCGCTGGGGTGGAGGATCTGCCAGCTCTCTGGGCTCCTGTTCCAGTCACTTGTTTCCTACTGTGGATATCCATGTAGGAGAACACATCAGGAACCTTGCTGATGTCAGGGTAACCAAGCAGGTCACTTGGGTTCAGAAGTCAATCGACGAGGGACAATTTGCCCAAGGTTCATCTGTGCTGCTCCCAGTCACCTTCCTGTGGGTAAGAAAGATTCACTCCATCCATGGCTGCCCACAGACTTCTGCTGGCAGCAAGGTGTTGCTTTCCTCTTTATTCCCACCTCTGAGGTAAAATTTTCTCCAGAGCCGGTTTATGTTGTCGGAGTTAACGCTTGGACTGCAGGTAACCTTGGCTTCCTCTTGACTTGGCTGCTCCAAGGCTTTCACTGCCTTTGCTAATAAAGCCTTTACAATTGCTCAGAGACACTTCAGGTTGTTAATGTTTAAATAAAGGGATTAATTCTGGGCCTCCCGCTGCTCAACTCGCACGTCTGGATTTTGAGGGAGCGCGTTTTCCCGGCGAGGTGCGAACAGGCTCCGGAAAACGGTTCCCTTTGATCAGCTCAGTGGGCTGGAACATCTCAGGAGGAGCTGTTGGACTCCTCAGCATCGATTTCCACTTACCAGGCAATGGGAACAATTACCTTGGCTCCGTGAGGAACGAGCAGAGAGGGATCTCAGGGCAGGAATGGGGGCAGGGGCGTCAGGAGCGCCTGCCCTTCAAACCTGCTCCTGCTGTTGGTTTTCCTGGTGACTGAGTCGCTATTTTAACATTGTTTCCCCCACCTATAAATTACCTGTGCCTTCCTTTTGGGTTGCTGAGCACTGCTTGGCTGTCATGTAGAAAACTGTCAAGGTGGGGTGCCGAGCCCATACAAACCATTTTATTTTTAGTGCCTTTTGAAATCTTGGACATTTTGTTCTCCCTTTTATCCGTCTCTTTAATCACACGAAATGGAAATAAATTCAATCACAGCTGGAGAAGAATCATTAGGCCCATCCAGCTGGCTGTCTCGGGGCCAGTGTGGGATTGTTCCCTGCACTGCACTTCCAAAGTATTTTATCACCCCTAGTCTTGTGTGTGTGGGGTGATGAGAACCTTCCGCTCCTGTCAGCTCTCCTCATCGATCCCAACGGGAAGGGCTATTTTTAGGTGGCTGGAAGTAAATGGGCATCGGGCACCGCGGGAAGGGAGCGGGGTTATTTTTGGAAAGCCATCAGCAGCCCTTCTGGCAGGTCCTGCTGCAAGTTTTGTCCTCGGTTGGGCTGGCTCAGGTTGTGGTATCAGTTCCCAGGGTTGTGAACCTGCTTTCCCGGGTGTGACTTGCGATCCAAGTCGGGAATTAGCAGCTGCTGGAGATTGATGGCATCAGTTTCTGGGATTTAATTGCCCCTCACCCCACTAGGCTGGGTTGGATGGGACCCTGAGCAACCTGATCTGGTGAGTGGCACCCCTTGCCTGCGCCAGGGGGTTGGAACAGGGTGATCTTTAAGGTCCCTTCCAACCCAAACCGGTCTGTGATTGTGTGATTCCAAACCAGCCTGGCTCAGAGGGATGCAGGGTGGTGGTTGAGCTGGAGATTTTGGGGCAGAAGGTGAGGTTGGCTGAGGGGCAACATGTGAAATACGCCCCGAGTGGAGACAAGCCCGTGGACACAAACACATGGCTCAGGGTGAACATGCAGAAAACTTGGCATCTGTGGCCACACAGCAGGTTGGGTGTGCTCCTGGGAGTTTCCTTGGGATTGTTCTGCTCCTGTGGATTGCAGAAGGATGATGTTTCTTGCTTTTACTTAGTCTTTCTCGTAAAGAATTCTGTCATTTGGGGGCATGGTTCAGTGTTGGGACTGGCAGTGCCAGGGTGACGGTTGGACTCCATGTTCTTAGAGGGCTTTTCCAGCCTGAATGGTGCTGGGATTCCATAATTCCCTAAGCATTTTGGGACAGCTGTGCCACGGTTTGTGTGTGGAGCTGATGCTGCCTGGAACCATTAGGCCCTCCTGTTCCTTGGCTGTGAGTTGGAGCGGTGACCAAGCCTCAAAAAGCCGGAGCAGAAAACACTGGGAGTGTGATTTAGCTGCACATTATCTTCCCTCTCTCTCAGCAAAGTTTAATTTCAAAGGTCACAACATGCTCTCACCTGGGTACTCCCAGCCTTTTATAGAGCAGTTAAAGGCCATTTCCTAAAATTAGCTTATGCTGGGGAAAGCTGATACTTGGCTCCCTGTTAGGACTCTTTCCAAAGCTCTGGATGGTCATTTACTTGATGGGCTCCTGTTGAAACTCAGGGATACAAGGTAGGAAATGGAAGAAAACCAGCACCTGATGCTGCTTCCTAACTGAGAAGTAAAGTCAGGTGGGCTTTTTTGACAGAATTCCTCTTCTAGGTTGGTTTTGGAGGTGGTTTTTTTTGTTTTTAAGAATCTCTACTGAAGCTTCCCAGTGGGCTGCCTTTAGAGTCAGACTTACTTGTATTTTCCTCAAACTTCCCGGTGATCCAAACATGCTGGGGAGCTCTGGGGAGGGGGACACGTGGTTCTGAAGGAGGCTGGGATGGCAAAGCACAGTCAGATCTGCTAAGCAACAGCATTGACACGTTTAAATAACTCTGCTGTTGACTAATGTAGAGTGACATATTGAGAGCAATTAAAAAAAAAAAAAAAGAAACTAGGCACAAATTTGGGAAATGAGTGGAATGGAAAGGGAACAAAGATGTTGGAGAGGAGGTTGGATAAAAGGGAGGGAGGGCTGCTCCACAAAGGAAGAGCCAGGATGTCCATCAGGAAGGGGAGACAATAGCAGGAGTGCAGATTTGTGCTGAAATTATCCCTTGGCAGTGGGATCCTGGTATTTCTGCTTCCCTGCCAGCACTGCTGGTTGCCAGGATTGGGAAGATTTATAGTGCCTGGTGCAGAGAGGAGCGTGCACCAGGGGGGAGTGTCAGGCAGCTCAGGGAAGGGAAGGTGGCTCTTGGAATGTTGTTCCTCTGGGTCTCTGTGGCGAGTTGGGTGTGAATCCTGTTGTGCCCACCACTGTAAAGGTGTGGAATTAGGAGGGTTTGGATTTGCAGCTGGGAAAAAAAATCACTTAGAAACATTAAACCATTAAATGGTTTGGGTGGGAAGGGACCTTAAAGCTCATCCTGTTGCACCCCCTACCATGGGCAGGGACACCTTCCACTAACCCTGGTTGCTCCATCCAACCTGGCCTTGGACACTTCCAGGGATGGGGCAGCCACAACTTCTCTGGGCAACTTGCAAAGCTCACCTGTGGAATTTGCTGCTGCAGGAAGCTGTGAAACCAAGTGCTGGATGTGGTTTTCCTTCTATTATTTCCCCCTCCCCCCTTTTTTATTAACAATTCAGACTTCGTACAATTGAGAATGTCTGTGATTGATTGCTTAAAAAAACCCAGTATTTTGGTGGACAGCTTCTGTTCTTCAAGGGCTCATCCAGCTCCTGTTCACCAGTGATTCAGGGGAAATTGTTCCCAATAAGCTGCTCCGTGCCTGTGATTTATGATTATTTTGCACCAAAGCAGCTGGAAAAGAGCACTCAGGAGCGAGGGGCTGGGGGTGAACGGATCATTGGGTTGATCTGATATAGCCATCCTGGTGCTTTCTTATTATTTTTATTGGATTCTATGCAGTGGTCAAATTGAGTTGTGAATTTTGTGCCTGTCTTAATTGACTCGGTTCCGGGCCGGTGCCTTCGTGTCTCTGCGTGGAGCTGGTGGCTGTGTCACTGAGCCCTTTGGAGCCCTGTGCTCCCCAGCACAGCTTTCCCAGCCCCTGGGAATGTACTCCCCCCCCTTTTTCCTGGCTGGGCATCAGGTGTTTGCTCTGGCAATAGTTGGCTCACACACTCACCAGCCTCTGAAAGGGAGAGAGCTATGCTGCCCCTCGGGCTGTTTTTGTGGGATCAGAGCCACTTATGAGGTGGCACAGCAGGAGATGCTGGGCCTTGCTCTTCTGTCCATGGTGACCGATGTGAGTGGCCAGAAGAGGCGTTTGTGGCTTCCTCATCCATTAGGAACTCTCAGCATCTACTGTCTCCATGTGATCCCTGCAGCTGGCATGGGCTGGAACCAGTCTGATCTTCGGGATGATGGCTGGGAGACGAGTTGGAAGCAGTTGCTCCATCTGCAGGAGCCTTGTGCTGGCACAGTGTCCCACTGCCTGTCTTTGAGCCTCTCTGAGGACACTTGGCCCCTCTTCCCCACAAAAATAGCTGCTGTGTGTGGGAGATTCCTGCCTAGAGTGTTTTTAAGCCAAAGTAGCTCCAGCCTTCCCAAACGTGCCCCTTCTGCTAACATTTGGATTCCCTCCACCTCCTGTTGTGAACAGGCAGGTGGGACTGAGAGCTGAGGATTACTGGACAATCTCTGGAGTGCAGAGTGTATCCACAATATCCACAGCACGTGGTTTCTCTGGGAATTTTCCCTCCTGGCCATGAAAGTGCATTAGTGATGTGAGCTGTTGAAAGCTACGAACCAGCTCTGTCCTGCACATCCTGCTGCCAGTCCAGGGAAGCTGTTAATCCATTAACTTTGCAGAAACCTGCCTGCTTTAGCTGCTCAGGAATAGCACCAGTGTGGCCACTTGTGGCTGAAGCATTTGGACTTCAGATGGTTGTATTGAGGCAGATTGTCTCAAAGCCCCAAGGTATTGAACTGGCTTGTGTGTTTGATACCACTCCATAAAGATTTCTTTAAAAAGACACTGTTGCTTGGCAGTAGGTGCTCTTTAATGTTGTCAGAGTGTCCTAATAAAGCAGGGCTTTGGCATCTGGGCTTATCCGTTAGTCTTCCAGTAACCATCGAATCCATCAGCTGTTTGCACTCAAATTAGAGGGATAGAGCTCACCAAAGCATTAACTCCCTATAAATGGTCTCAAAATAGGGAACTGAGACTCTTTATGGGGCGCTGAAGACCGAAGGCATCAAACAGTAGGAATTCAGGTTCCTTTGTGCTGCTGTTCCCAGGAGAACTTGGGGGGGTGCATTGACCCAGCAGGTGACATTTTTCTGACCAAATAATCATTCCAGCTGTTTCTCCAGCTAGCTCAGAGGACGCCATTAGGCTCAGGAAAGCAGCTGGGAAGCGCCTTTGGACCAGGCTTGACTTGGTTTTGGGTTTCAAAGGCAGAGGATTTAAAAAATACCAACCCAACTCGCACAAGGAGTTGTGTGTCGGTACCTTGGCCTGGAAGGCGGCATTGGAGCTGGAAGGTCTATTGGAGGGTGTCAGTTTACTCAGGCTGAATCCTTCCCTGAGGATTGCTCTTGTTCTCTGGAATTAGAAGATAATGTTTTATTCCTTGATGTCTCCCTTCTGCAATTCCTTGGCATGAGCAGGGAACAAACTGTGGCAGAGACCGGAGTGGCACGAGAGCGGTCCAGGGCTCTGTTGGACCAGGAGGTGTGTGGAGGGTGCAGGAGACACAGTGAAGCAGCAGAGCTGTGGGAGAGGGAGGATGAGAGAGACCCAAAGTGGGGAAAGTGGGATTTGGGCAGCAGAGGAGAAAGGTGGTGAGAGAGGGGCAGAGGAAACAATCTCAGCAGCTGCGTTTTGCGCGGCCACTCCTGGATCCTGCAGCTGTTCATTAGGAATTCTCTTTATGCCACAGGGAGTTTTGGAGGCTCTGAAGCTGACACAGTTTTAATAGACAAAGACATTTTGAGTGCAGCACATCTGCTCTGGGATGCTGAGGAAGAGGCTCCATGCGGCAGTGCCACTGGTCGGGGCGTTTTGTTCCTGCTTTTTTTTATTTTAAGACCTCTCTTTTATCCTGAAAAGTGATGTTTGAGGTCAAAAGAAGTGCTGTGTTTGCTCATTAAGTTTGCAGCCCCTAAACAACCCTGCCATGCTCTTCCTAATATCCCCGAGTTGCCAGCCCTGAGAGCTGACAGTCACCTCTGACGTGGAAAGATCCTGAAGCATTTCCCAAAAGTGGCTGTTGTGGAGGTGTCAGGCACAGGTTTGGGAATGGAGGAGAGGACTCCCTTGGTTGATGGTGCATTATTAAAAATCTGGTGAATAGGTCTTAAATGGATCAATTTATTTCCAGGCAGACTCAGTCTAACCCTGAGCTTAACTTTTATAACCCGTGGCTTTCCAAAGCCCATCTCATCTCGCTCGGTGATTGAATCCACCTCGTGCAGCTGGAAAGTTAATTCCTTCCTTCACCTCCAGCTCTGACCAAGTTCCTTGGATCCCTCTTTCCCTGACCTCTCTCTAGGGCCTCCAATAAACAGAACAGTGTCACTTTGAGCTTCCTAACTGGTCTGTTTTTGCTACATCTGCCCTGCAGTGATTTCGGAATGTTTCCACCTCCCCATTCCGGTCGGAGAGCTCTCTGTGCCGGGCACGGGTGCCGAGTGGAATTTGCCGTCTCCCATCCTGCCTTTTCCAAGGTCTGGGTGTTATTAGTCTTTTCCAGCCGTTCAGCTTGAGAGGAGCTTTGTTTTTTATGTCTCTCTCTCCCTGCTATCCTGCAAGCAAAGCACTGGGCACCGGTGACAAGACAGCGCTCAGCGTGTGTCAAATTATCCAGTGTTCCAAACCCGGGCGGCAGCGCCGCTTTGTAGGAATTTAATTACCATGGATTCTGCTGGTGCTTATCTGCTATCATACACTCCTCTGCTGCTTAATGACTTCATTAAACACTCCCACAAACCTCAGGCACTGGGTTTTGTCCTCTCTGTGTGTTTTGAGGTGATGTATTTGTCCATGTCCACACTGGCACGTCCTCACCTGTGCGGCGCGAGGGTCCTGCAGGACCTTTGTTGGCTTTTCATAAAATCCCAGAAAAATCCCAGAATGGTTTGGATTGGAAAGGACCTTAAAGACCAGCTTGTTCCACCCTCCTGCCATGAACAGGGTCACCTTCCGCTATCCCAGGTTGCTCCAAGCCCCGTCCAACCTGGCCTTGGACACTTCCAGGGATCCAGGGGCAGCCACAGCTTCTCTGGGCAACCTCCCCACCCTCACAGGGAAAAATGTCTTCCAAACATCCATTTTTATTATCCAATAATATTTTATTTCTTTATTTTATAGCACTGCCTGAGCTGGCAGAGCTCTTACCTGACAGGTCTGTACCTGTGGTGCCTCTTGGTTTCAGGTGGGGGCTTTCTCTGACACGGGGCCTTGGCCAGCAGCAGTTTTACAGCACAGATGCTTCATGCTGTGCCAGTTCTGGGTGTCTGTGGGTGCCTGGAACAGGAGGGAGATCTGTAGATACACGGACATTCTCTGAGGGCTGGAGCTCTGGACCCAGGCTGGGAGAGCTGGGGGTGTTCACCTGGAGAAAAGAAGGATCCAGGGAGACCTTGGAGCTCCTTCCAGAGCCTAAAGGAGCTCCAGGAGAGCTGGAGAGGGACTGGGACAAGGGATGGAGGGACAGCACACAGGGAATGGCTTCCCACTGCCAGAGGGCAGGGATAGATGGGATACTGGGAAAGAATTGTTGGCTGTGAGGGTGGGGACACCCTGGCACAGGTTGCCCAGAAAAGCTGTGGCTGCCCCTGAATCCCTGGAAGTGTCCAAGGCCAGGTTGGACAGGGCTTGGATCAACCTGGGATAGTGGAAGGTGTCCCTGCCCGTGGCAAGGGTTGTAATGAGATGACTTTAAGGTCCCTTCCAACCCAAACCATTCTGTGATCCGAATTTCCAGCTTGCTTGGCAATGGACTGTGTGGGATAAGAACCCCCTTGCTGTATAAATACGGGTGATTACAGCACATCAGGTAATTTAGTTATTTGGGGTGATCCATTGGCCTTGTCTGAGGCAGAACAGCCCCATTAACTGTGATGAAGCTTCTCCCAAAAGTGCAGCTGACCGTCAGTTGTTAATGAGGCCGCAGGCGGCTGCCCATCCCACACTTCCCAGAGGGGAGGGAAAAGCTGATGTTGGACACACAGCAGCACGGACACACCCGGGGGAGCAGGTGAAGGAGCTGTTACAGGGAGGGAAGGCACACTTGGAGTTGTTTAACATGGTTCATTTGACCACGTGGCATTGATGAATGGAGTGTCACTGCACCTCGCTCAGATGTAGCAACTGAGTGTTCCCTGTTTCTATAGGCTTTCCTTGGATATAAACTTCCCATCAGGACTCACTGCTGTCCTGCCTCCTTGGCCTCTGAGGTCCATGAGAAACCATCCATGTGATTTTGTGCTTGTTAGAGGCCCCTTGATGGAGATGTTCGTTCTCCAGCACTGGTTCGTTCCCTGCATGTGGGAAATGGGCGAACTTTCCATAAAACCCCTATAGATGGATCATTCTCCACAGGGACCCTCCCTGCTGAGTGAGATGCTGTTAAACACCCTGTGTGTTTCTGTGCTCTTCAGGCAATATTTCCTTTTTCTTATAACCTTTCCAGGTCAGCAGAAAATTTAGATTTATGCTTAATTATGACCTGCAGCTTCTGTCAGAGGGCAGGAACCCAAACCTACCACAGGGTTACTTCCTGCTGCGGAAGCAGCACCGAGGGTGTTTTAGGGACGTGAGAGAGGTTTGTGGTTTTGCCTTGGGGAAAATAACCTGGAAACCACAAAGAATTCCAAGGACTTGAGCCGTCTCATGGAGTCAGCGTTTGGGGAATCAGCCCTGTCTGGAGTTGACCTCTCCAGGCTTCTCTGGTGTGACGTGGAGCACCCGGCTCTTTGCTGTGGTTTTACCTCAAGACTGCTCTTGTTCATTAATTAGTTCAAGGTAAAAACCTCCCACACCCAATCTTATCCCTTTTAGAAGTGTCTAAAAGCCTGTGCCGCTGCACAATGGAGAATCCTCAGTTTGCTTCCCGCATCCCAAAACTCCTGAACTGGGAATGTGGTGAGCGCTCCCAACGCCAACCACCTTGTGGTTGTATGGGTTTCCCAGCCTGCTTGTAAAAACTCTGCCCTGTGGTCCTTTGCTCCGAGATTTGGAGAGGAGAGGGGTGAACTTTGAATCCAGGATTCTCTGCCACCCAATCCCGCGGGACACAGATGGATTTGCTCGTAAGCTGGATGTTCCTTTGAGCGGAGAAGTGCTCGCGTGCAGCCTGGGGGGAAAAAAATAAAACACTGTGACTGGTTTATTACCAGAAAACAACACTAAATAATAAATTTAAGAACTAAAAGCTCTGTATGTAAAGTAGATTTCAGGATGCATTATGTGAACAGCAGAAAGGCACTGGAGGAGGGAACAGGCTGGGAAAAGGCAGGCTGGGAAGACGGATGATCTTGCGGATGGGGCGATTGGATGTGGAGCGAATCCCAATCCAGGGTGACCTTGGGCAGGTTGTTTCTCCATTGCCTGCTCTCTGAAAGGTTTTCCTGTGGTGTTCAGGATTCCATCAGAATAAAGGAGTGTTTATGGAGCGCTCGGTTGAGCTGAGCAGGACAGGGCAAAGCATCAGGTACCTGGGAGCACCTGGGGGGGAGGTTTCTGCACCTTCTCACCACAGTGCTGAGCATCTCCTGGAGCAGGATCCTGTCCCTGTGCCCCAGGTGGGAACATAAAGCTGGGAGCCAGTTCTTCACTTGTCTGCCTTGGAGCAGTTTGAGTTCACCTTTGCTGTGGAAAGAGGGAGAGGGAGGCCTGGAGAGTCCGCGATTTCCTCTGGTTGGTGGAGAGAGGCCGTGCCAGAGCGAGCACAGGAAGGGGCTCTTGGATGTTTGTCCAGGACCCCTTTATCCCACACGTGTCCACGGGGATGGGCAGCACAACTGGAAGCAGGTTTGGCTTCTCGTGGAGCTGCAAACACAGCTTGGTTTAGATAAAAGCTCCCTATAGCCAGGGATGCAGTTTATCCCCGGAATTTACAGATTACAGGACCTTTTACCAGTGTGTTGATCTCAGCCTGGGAGAATTTCTCTGGGCCCCTGAGCTCTGGAGAAGGTACAAATCCCTCGTGACGATCCCGAGGCTGCCGCATGCGGAGCGTTTCAGAGCGAATTTTCCATCTGCTCCTTTCAAAGAGCTGCTCTCAAATGTACCTTAAAGCACACACCTAATAGATTTATTCTCCTTGTTCAACTGCTCCTGTTCCCAAAGCAGTTGGAGATTTGGGGTGTAATCCTTTCCTTTGAGAGCTTTAGGAAGCAGAAAGTTATCGTTGCTGAAGGGCTGTTTGCTGCTCGTTTCTTTTGCATTACACCTGTTCTGAAAAGGGGGGGGGAAATATCCTGTATTTTTATTTTCTTTCTTTGATTTCATTTCTAGTGCTGGTGAGAGAGACTTGGCAGTAGAAACTGTCTATCCAAGCCTGCAGAGATAAAGCACAGGAGCCACTGACACACTCCCTGACGTCCTTCTCCGTTTGTCAGGAGGGAGCCGGCGGGACACAGGTGGGTTCATTCTCCACGGAAAAGGCCATCAAAGCAGGACTTTGTGGGGGTGACACAGCAGCAGTAGCACTGCAGAGCCATCATTTCATAAGGAAAGGGAGTAAGGATGGGTATGGATGTGTGCAGATGAGAGCTTGGGAGCTCTAATTTAACAGATGCAGGATCCCCGTGGATTTTCCTCCCCACAGTGCAGTCTGTGCTCCGTGTTGTGCCTGATGGTTATGGATTGCTCTGCTAAGCCCTTAAAGATCACAAGTTTAAATTTTCCAGGCTCTGCTCGCAAATGTGCTGAGGAAGGAACAGCATTTCCCTAATTTTATCGGGAGATGGATAAATGGAGGTGCAAGCAGGGAGGAAATAGTTGTTGCTCAGGTGTTTGCAGGAGGACTTGGAACATTTGCAGAGAAACGACTCCGTGAGCACCCACAGATCAGACCAGCCTGGCACGTTCTAGAAATGCAAAATGAGGGACAACCTCGGGTATTCCCATAACTTCACCTGCTGTGGAGCTGGGGAAAGCTGGGAATGCAGCCTGAGCTTTGACAACGTGCTGGAACAGCAGTTTAGTTTCACAGCCCCGTTCCCTGGGAGAAGGAACTGCGGAGGGCAAACCTGTTGTGCCTCAGAAGTCACTTGGGTTGGCATTTGGGAAGAGTCTCTGGTAATTATTGATCTCCTGATTTTCTAAGAGCTCTTCTTGCCTTTTTTTTTTGGTGTGTGTAATTAGCTCCATCAGGCAGTGAAATCATGCTATAACATTAACAAGAGTTTTCAGTGTTGGGCTGGATTAAAGAACTAAATGGTACTTGGCAAAACCCAGCAACCAACCTGTTTCTCCTCCTCCCAGATTTCTTTTTGGAAATGACAGAAATCAACAGCCTTTTTTCCCCGGTGCTGCTTGTTGCTGTTAAACACAACACTGAAGCCTCTCTTGGTAAAACCATGAATTGGGTTTTTTTACTTTGCCTTTTTTTCTTTTGAAGTCCTAATGACAGCGTGTTACAAGCTCAGGCTCTGTTGAGTTGATGAGAAATAAAGTCTTAATAATGAAGAAGAGTCCAAGAGTGTGTCTAAAGCGCTCACTTTATCACCAGCACATATTTCATAGTGACAGTCAATACTTTTAACCGATCCCAAGCCACACGTGGTGCATTTTAAATCCCTACTCAGCCTCTTCTGGTCTTTCCCATGTGGTGTTTTCCAAGAGAGCAACAGAGTCACTTTGTCAACCTCAGGTTTCTGAGCGCAAGGATGATTTTAATTCACAACCCGCATTTTTAGGCCAGGAGGATAAAGTTTGTTCTGTGTCGAGGAAGGGAAGGATCAGGGGAGCCACTGGAAGGGTTGGGTGGCAGAGCAGCTACTGAGGGTCATGTGTGGGGTGATGGATTTAGCTTTCCAAGGACCCCAGTTGCCATTTTAGGGAGTCCAGTTTACCATTTCATTACTGTTTATGGCTTATAAATGGCCAAAGTGGCCACAAAGGAATAAAATTTGGATGCAGTCTCACCTTTTGGGGCTTCCTTTACTGCCTGTGGAGCTGCAGCTCTCTCTGACCAGCCCACAGCAACATCTCCATGTGTCATTCTTTTTCTGGCCACATTTATGATTCCCTTATTTCTGTGTTGTCTCAACACCCTGCAGGGTTTGGCCCCACTTATCCCTTGGCACCCCCAAACAAAAAATAACCAACAGGGCTTGTTTTCCCCACGTGTGCCTTAAAGTTAAGCTGATTTTTAGATCAAATGAGTGTGTACTCTGGCATTTCCCTCAGGAAAAACACTAATAGGACAGCTCATCTCCTGGCCAGCTGTTTGCAGAAAACTGGTGGCAATTCCAGGATCTTTGCAGCCCCCAGGAGAGCAGGTGGAAATAGCAGAGAATGCCCGACTGGCACACACAGATACACAGCACTTGCTGCAGAGAGCTTAAAAAGGGGGGGGAAAGAAAGGGAAATAGATTTTAAAAGCCTTTTTTAATTAGTAGTAGTATTATTTTTGCCTTCAGTTGCCTGGGTTGTGCAGTGGCTCCTGCTCAAACCCTGCTGCCGTGGACCAGCGGTCCCGGAGGGATGAGGCCAGAGCCTCCTCCAAGCCCTGCCAAGATCCAAGAAAGCTGATTTAGCCTTTTGCTGACTTTTTAACCTCTTTATCCTCCCAGCTTTCCAAGATTTACACCAGTGCTGTTTGCCAATGCCACGATTTTCAAATCTGCTTCAGTTTGAAGCGTCCATTCTGCTGTGCTGCTCAATTTTGGGTCACGTTGGCGGGGGGTGGAAATCCCATTTAATCACGGGGCGTTAAATTGCTGCCAACAAATGGCCATGTAGCAATAGCCCTAAGAACTGTGCTTTATTACTCCACATATTCCCCCTTCCACGATGATTTTTCCTGGTTAAAATCAAATTTTCCATGTATTTTCCCCGACACTCGAGCACCGCGCTGAAAATTCCTCCTGACTTCTCCCTGCTCCTTTAAGATGAACTTTTTTTTTTTACTTTGGCCCGTTTCCAGATCTTTCAACTGAGATTTGCTTCCTTTCTGCTAATTCTTGATGAGGAGCTGAGAGGGGCATTAAATAGATTTAGTGAGAAATGACCGTCACCGGCATGGATGACTTTCCTCTAATTAAAAATTGAAGTGGAAATGAAAAAGCTCCTCTTGAGGCTGTACAGGAGCCCAGCACTGAATCCATCAGTGACGTGGCAAGTCCAGTGTGTGGAAGAATATCCCAGAAACTTCAGTGCCTTGGAGGATGCCAGTAAAAGGGAAGGGAGAGTTTCTAGTGGCAGCAGATTGATGTGGCCTAGATTTGAGTCTGTTGGCCCAGAGCTAGAACTCGGAGCTGGATTCCAGAGAATCAATGGTTTGGGTGGGAAGGGACCTTAAAGGTTATCCTATTCCACCCCCTGCCATGGGCAGGGACACCTTCCACTATCCCAGGTTGCTCCAAACCCTGTCCAACCTGGCCTTGGACATTTCCAGGGATCCAGGGGCAGCCATGGCTTCTCTGGGCAACCTGTGCCTCCCCACCCTCACAACCAAACAATTCCTTCCCAGTATCCCATCTAACCCTGCCCTCGGCAGTGGGAAGCCATTCCCCTGTGTCCTGTTCCTCCAGGTCCTTGTCCAAGGTCCCTCTCCAGCTCTCTTGGAATCCCTTTAGGCTCTGGAAGGAGCTCCAATGTCTCCCTGGAGCCTTCTCTTTTCCAAGTGTCCTCATGGATCCAGTGTGGGAAGGGACCTTAAAGACCAGCTCATTCCAGCCCTGACACCTTCTGCTATCCCAGGTTGCTCCAAACCCTGTCTAACCTGGCCTTGGACACTTCAGGGATCCAGAGACAGCCACAGCTTCTCTGGGCAACCTGTGCCAGGGCCTCACCACCCTCAGATCCAACAATTCCTTCCTAACATCTTATCTAAACCTAATCTCCTTCAGTTTAAGGCCGTTCCCACCACATGCCCTTGTGAAAACTCCCTCTCCAGGGACCTGTGCCATGTCCTTGATTTTTTATGCCTGTGCTACGTAGGCACTCGGTGCCAGAGCAGAGTTTTCCAAGCTGATACCACCTGGATGACAGGATATCCAGCAGATGCTGAATTCAGCACCTTTGCTTCGATGTGCAGTGTGGACTCTTCCAGTGTTGCCCAGGAACCCCCTCATCCGCAGCCAGCGGAGTTAATCACAACCAACAACCGGAGCGTTCCCTTTAAACTTCCTCATGCAATGAATCAAAATTTTCCAGCAGGAAATGAAAGCAAAACACTTCATCTAAAAATTCCTCATCAGCTCTAGTCACTGGAGCAGAACAATGGTGATTACACTCAGCTGTGCAGTACAAATTCCCGGCGCTGCCGCGTCCCGGGATCCCAGCAGGGCGGGCAGGGACGGCAGGTGTGTGTTAATGTCTCCGTTTCCTACGTGAGGAGACGGGACCTTGCAGGTGTTGAGCAGCTTCTGTGGAGCTACACAACAGGACAGGGGCAGAAACAGGGATCCAGGTCCAGGGCTGGAGTGGTTGTGAGCTGACAGTGAAGGATGTGACCCTAATGAAGGGCAGAATGCCTGGAGAAAGCCACATCTGATGGATCCCATCACCTCCTCAGGTGTTGTGGTATTAACCCCAGAGGTGTTGGCTGTGTACAAAGGTTGTTCTTTTGAGACAGAGCAGTTGTTCTTAAATCTGATGATGTTTTGGGTCATTTTGTTTGCATTACCTGACCGGGTGGTTGTTCTCCTGCAGGAATGGCAGAGCGTCATCCTCGCAGCAGCGATGACAGAGACTGACGTTCCTACGAGTCTCTCCTGGCTCCTTCTCTGCAATGGCTGGTGCATATTCATGGGACGGTAATGCAGGATGTCGGGAGCAGTGGTAGAGTTTGGCTCCGTCCCACTGTGTTTTTCTTCTGCCGGCTGGGACTTTGGATCGCCATGACAACGCCGTGACACTCCCGGCGAAGGTTGCCTGCTGAAAGAGTGGGCTGGGGGTGGGTGAGAAGGTCAATGACCGACTCCAGCGGGATCAAAAGTCGCGCCTGCAGCAAAACGACCGTGGAAGAGCCGTCGGCACGGCAAGAAGATGAAATTCCCCTTCCACTGGCTTCTCGCTGAGCAGGCACAATAAAATTTTTATCCAGGAGACTCGCTATACAAACTCTTTTGGTTATGGCTACTGATCCGACGTGATTGGGCGCGCGGCGACTCTGGAACTCATGACTGGATATACGATGTTGCGGAATGGGGGAGTGGGGAACGGAGGCCAGCCCTGGGTGTTGAGGTGGTCCAGTCGGATCCGGCTCACCTGGCTCAGCTTCACCCTCTTCATCATCCTCGTCTTCTTCCCCCTCATCGCTCACTACTACCTGACCACCATCGACGACGCGGACGATGCCGGCAAGCGCATCTTTGGGCCCCGGACCGGCAACGAGCTGTGCGAGGTGAAGCACGTGCAGGACCTGTGCCGCATCCGCGAGTCGGTCAGCGAGGAGCTGCTCCAGCTGGAGGCCAAGCGGCAGGAGCTCAACAGCGAGATCGCCAAGCTCAACCTCAAGATCGAGGCCTGCAAGAAGAGCATTGAAAATGCCAAGCAGGACCTGCTGCAGCTGAAGAACGTCATCAGCCAGACCGAGCACTCCTACAAGGAGCTGATGGCGCAGAACCAGCCCAAGCTCTCCCTGCCCATCCGGCTGCTGCCCGACAAGGACGATGTGACCTTCCCCCTGCCAAAATCCAACAGGAACTGCAGGCTACACAACTGCTTTGACTACTCACGCTGCCCCTTGACATCTGGCTTCCCAGTCTACGTCTACAACAGTGATGATTACCCCTTTGGTAGCTCCTTGGACCCTTTAATTAAACAAGCCTTTGAGGCGACCGTCAGAACTAATGTTTATGTTACTGAAAATGCAAATATTGCTTGTGTGTACATAGTTTTAGCGGGGGAGATGCAAGAGCCCGTAATGCCAAAACCTACTGAACTAGAGCAACAGTTGCACTCTTTGCCATATTGGAGGACTGATGGACACAACCATCTCATCATCAACTTGTCGAGGAAATCGGAGACTCAGAACTTCCTCTACAACATCAGCACGGGGCGTGCCATGGTCGCCCAGTCCACCTTCTACGACGCGCAGTATCGCCCGGGCTTCGACATCGTGGTGTCGCCCCTGGTCCACGCCATGTCCGAACCCAACTTCCTGGAAATCCCACCCCAGGTGCCGGTCAAGCGTAAATACCTGTTCAGCTTCCAGGGGGAGAAGATCGAGTCTCTGAGGTCCAGCCTGCAGGAGGTTCGCTCTTTCGAGGAGGAGATCGAAGGCAACGCCCCGGCTGACTACGACGACCGGATCATCACCACCCTGAAGGCCGTCCAGGACAGCAAGCTGGACTTCGTTCTGGTGGAGTTCACGTGTAAGAACCAGCCCAAGGCGAGTCTGCCCACTGAGTGGGCTCTGTGTGGAGAAAGGGACGACAGACTAGAGCTACTGAAGCTTTCTACTTTTGCACTGATCATCACCCCCGGGGACACCCGTTTGGTGATCTCCGCTGGGTGCACCATGAGACTGTTTGAGGCTCTGGAAGTTGGAGCCATCCCGGTGGTTCTCGGAGAGCAGGTCCAACTTCCCTACAACGACGTGATCCGGTGGAACGAGGCAGCCTTAATCATACCAAAGCCACGTATCACAGAAGTGCACTTCCTTCTGAGAAGCATTTCTGACAACGATCTCCTTGCCATGAGGAGGCAGGGCCGCTTCCTGTGGGAGACCTACTTCTCCACCTCGGACAACGTCTTCAGCACGGTCTTAGCCGTCATAAGGACTCGAATCCAAATCCCGGCTGCTCCCATCCGAGAAGAACCTGCCGTGGAGATCCCCCACCGCTCTGGCAAAGCTGCTGGTACGGACCCCAACATGGCCGACAACGGTGACCTGGACTTGGGGCCTGTGGAGACAGAACCCCCCTATGCATCCCCCAAATATCTCCGCAACTTCACCCTCACCGCGATGGATATCTACAGGAATTGGAACTCTGCTCCGGGACCTTTCCACCTCTTCCCCTACACTCCCTTTGACCCTGTTTTACCCTCAGAAGCAAAGTTTCTGGGGTCCGGGACTGGGTTTCGACCGATCGGTGGAGGAGCGGGTGGCTCTGGGAAGGAATTCCAGGCTGCTCTGGGTGGTAACGTGCCCCGGGAGCAGTTCACGGTGGTGATGTTGACTTACGAGCGGGAGGAGGTGCTGATGAACTCCCTGGAAAGGCTCAATGGTCTCCCCTACTTAAATAAGGTGGTGGTGGTGTGGAACTCTCCCAAACTTCCCTCCGAGGATCTCCTGTGGCCAGACATCGGTGTCCCAATCATGGTAAGGCAGATGGAGCTGTGCTGGTCTTGTTCCCTGGTGGAGTTTGTGTGTTTAAGGGGGTCTTCTGTAGTGTATCAGCTCAGCTTCGGTCCTGTGGGATGGTTGGAGGTGTCTGAACCTCATGTGGGTGCTGGAGAAAAATGAGAAGTTCCGGGTGTTTGGCACTCGTGGAATGGGAATTGCTTGAGTGGAGCCCAAGCAATGTGAATCTTAAGGCTAAAAGCTGGGGATTCCTGCTCCTTGGAAATCTTTCCTCAGGCTCCTGAAGTTCCTCGCTGTGAGAACAGTTGACACTTTATAAATACCTAAGTAGTAACTGTTTCTGCACTTCACCAGATGAATTTTTTATCAAAACAAAAGAGGGACCCACTGAATCCGTGTCGACTGCGATGACCTCAGAACTCATCTCTCACTTTATATTACAAGGGATGGCAGGGAAGGAATTACAAGGCAAGGCCAACGTGGCTGCCAGAGCTTCCATGCTCCAAAGGTTGTATCTAAGTTTTCCATAGGTTTGGGTTGGTTATTTTTTTCCCCAGCCAAGCTGAAGAAGCGACACCTTCAAAACCCAGTGTTCATTTTCACACCCAGCTACTCACTTGCACATCAGTTTATAAGGGGTTAATTCTCCTTAAGTTATTATTTATGTATTAATTTTAGGACTGTTGTCCCTGCATAACTTCCTGCCTGGCCATTGTTAACAATCAATATTAAATATAAATCTCCACTAAAGCACAGACACAGAGCCACTGACACTGTGTGGGTTGAATCCGGCCGTGTTTAGAGGACAAATGGAAGGATAATGCCTCACAAATTAGAGAAAGGAAAAATAAAAGAGGGAGATGGTACTTAAGCAGGCAAACTGCGTGTGGTTTATGTGACAGGACACCACTGGGCTTAACAGCAACGTGAGCTTTATGCTGCATGCGAAGAGATTCATTGATTTAATATTTCCTTTTATTATTATTGGGATGAATAAATCCTTCTGCTCGCATTTAAAAACCCTTATAGTCGGGGGACAATGAGGAGAAAAAATTGCTTGGATAATTGGGAAATAATCTTTCACATTAGTCCCGTTGAAGGTCTGAATTCCACGGAATCTTTGCATTATGTCCGCCGGAAAACCGCGTCCTCCTTCGGAGCGTGGATTGTTCTCCTTGGAGTCGCTGATGGGTGTCATTTGTGGAAAAAAAAGATGTTTCTGTTGATGGAGGATAATGGCTTTTTGTACCTTGCTCTCAGCTGTTGTGTTGGAGCCCCACTGGCTTTTTGGGGACTTGGACATACGAGTTATTGTTGCCTTTGAGGGGTCCGTGTGCTCTGGGGGATGTGCCGTGGGGAATGTTCGGTTCCAGGGGAGGGAATTGTCCTGTGTCCGCTTGGGGATGTTGGATGGTAACACTGTGCTCGTGGCCAAGTGCCAGGGAATGGCTGGAACACAGAGAGCTTCTGCTGGGTCCTTTCTCAAGGTGTGATCATGTCTGCTTTCTTCCCATTTTTCTAAATCCCAGTTTTTAAAAGAGCCCAAGTCTCCCGGGATCTCTCACAGGGAGAGGTTAATCCTGCGCAGCCTCCAGGCATCCATCCCACTCCTGTGCTTGTTGCTGAGTCCATCTCCAGGCTTGGTGTTTAATCCATGTTGTATTCATCTACATGGATGGTTTGGTGCAGGAATGGTGGAAAACTTACCTGGCCTTCATCAGGCAGCAACAAATCCTAAGATCTGCCGTGGAAAAGGGCACAAGAACTTGGGGAGCAGAGGCTGAGATATGGGATTTGCTGGCCAAGGGAAGAGGCAGGTGGGGACGTGGGGTTGGAAAAAAGACAAGCCAATGTCAAAAGAACCTGCAGAGCTGTGGATCTGATTTCCTTATGGGGGAAAAAAAAACGCCTTTTGATGGTGAATATCCCATTCTCTCAGATCTCAGAGCAGTGCTGAAATATGTTTCAGTAACACTGGAATTGTCCTGTGATCAGGTCCCAAAGCACAGAGAAGGGAATGGGGGCAGATTTGGGGGCCCCTCCTTGTGACTGAAGTGTGTCCAGGCACCTCTGACTCCCAGGAGCAGCACAACAGCAGCACATGTGCCGGCATGATCCATGATCAAAGCACCTGGAGCAGGAAGGTTACTGGTGAAAATCCAACAGCACAAGGATGTGGAGCTGCTGGAGCGAGTCCAGAGGTGGCTCCGGAGATGCTCTGGGGGCTGGAGCCCCTCTGCTCTGGAACCAGGCTGGGAGAGCTGGGGGTGTTCACCTGGAGAAGGATCCCAGGGAGACCTGAGAGCCCCTTCCAGTGCCTAAAGGGTCTCCAGGAGAGCTGGAGAGGGACTTGGGACATAGCCTGGAGGGACAGGACAAGGGGGAATGGCTTCCCACTGCCAGAGAGCAGGGAGAGATGGGAGATTGGGAAGGAATTGTTTGGCTGTGAGAGTGGGGAGGCCCTGGCACAGGTTGCCCAGAGAAGCTGTGGCTGCCCCTGGATCCCTGGAGGTGTCCAAAGCCAGGTTGGGCTTGGAACCACCTGAGATAATGGAAGGTGTCCCTGCCTCTGACAGGGAGTGGGATGAAACGAGCTTTAAGGTCCCTTCCAACCCAAACCATTCCATGATTCCATGTAAATCCCAGCCTAATGAGACAAACAAAGTGTGCAGCACATCCAGGGCTAAAAGAACCTTTGGAAGCAAAATAGAGTCCTGAGTCCCACCCAGGAGCTGCTGGTGACAAGAGCTCCAGAGTTCCTTGGTGGGACATTGAACTACATTCCACCTGTGTGGCTCTGGGCTGGCAGAATTCCTCAAGGGAGAGTTGAGCTTCTTCCTGGAGCTTCACTGCATGGATTGACCATATTTATTGATCAGTTCCTTGGAACTTCGGTTGCTTGGCTCTGGTTTGGTCCTCCAGAGCAGGTTACGTGGTTCCTTTTCCCTGGTGGGCTGGGAATTAATCAAGAGCAGAGCTCAAAGCTGCATTCGAGTCTTTCATGGATAATGAGACAAACAGGGCTGCAGAATATATCTGATCTTTGGAAATACTTTTACTTAAGTACAGATTTCCTGTGATGGCATAATTTACTATAAAATCAGCGAGATTCCTAAGCTGCACAGGGGCCTGATCAAACATTCTGGCCCTGTACCCAGCCTGAGGTGACTCTGTGCAAATATAACCTGATGTGAAGTCAATGTAACCACTCAGGGCTGCCCCTGGAACAGCTGTAGGTCTGTTACCCTCACTTTTAAAGTGCCTTTGTGCCAAAACTGAGCTGTAAAAACCGTTCCAGTCTCACTTGAAACAGCGTTGCGGCAAAAGGCAAAGGTTGGGAACGAGAAGCCTTGTTTGTGTAACAAACACCCCCCTGTCCATCACAGTGCTGTGGATGCTGAGGCCCCTGGAATAGTGATGCTCACCCCTCACTAATGATTGCTGCTGCTTTTCCACGTTTGTGGGGAAGAAAAGGGGGAAGGAGTTTGGATGAAACGCTGCTCTGAACAGCTGGGAAGGCTGCGGCAGGGTCGGAGTGAGTTTGGCTGTTTCTCCTTGCACATGCATTAATCTTGGAAAGGTTTCTGGCAGCAGAGTAAAGCAGGAGTCATTAAGGAGAAGGTCTGGCTCAATTTTGGGATGGAGGCTTCCAGCCTCCCCTTCCAGCCTCGCTGTGCTCAGGATTTCTAACCAGCAGTGACAGGAGGAACCTCACCCCTTCCTCTGCAATTCCTCCACAGCGTTTTCATCCACATGAGTAAAAGCAAAGGGAAACAAATGAAACAGAAACACTGAGGCAGCCACAGATCCAGTCCCCAAAGGTGGAATTCAGGAAGATTCAGATCCTGCTGTGCTTTGCGTGTTTCTCTCTGCTTTTAATCCTAAGAGCCTAAAAATGAGTTGAACTTGAACAGCCAGAGTTACCTGAAGGGAGTTTGTTTTTAATATATTTAAATGAGTCCAATGGAGGCCACGAAGTTGATGACAGGGCTGGAACATCTTTGAGAGAACTGGGGGTGTTCAACCCCTTTCAGTGCCTAGAGGGGCTCCAGGAGAGCTGGAGAAGGACTTGGGACAAGGGATGGAGGGACAGGACACAGGGAATGGCTTCCCACTGCCAGAGGGCGGGGTTAGATGGGATATTGGGAGGGAATTCTTGACTGGGAGGGTGGGGAGGGACTGGTCTGGAATTCCCAGAGAAGTTGTGGCTGGAATTGTCCAATTCCTGGAATTGTCCAAGACCAAGTTGGATTGGTGTTGGAGCAACCTGGGCTAGTGGGAGGTGTCCCTGCCCATGGCAGGGCTGTGGAATGAGATGACCTTTAAGGTCCCTTCCAACCCAAACCATTCTGTGATTTGGGGCTAAACCTTATTTATCCCAAACCAGTATTTTCACAACCTCTACTCACATTCTAAGTGACAGCCTGGACTTCCAGCTCCTCTCTCTCCCAGGTGAGTGCAGGTCCCTCTCTCGTGCCTGGAGTTTCCTTTCTCCTTCCTCAGGGTGAGGTGGAATGTGTTTGCTGGAACCATTCCTGAGGTGGTGTGTGTGTGCTGCAGCATTCCTGAGGATTTTGGCCGGGTTCAGTGCCAGCAGCAGCTCTTGTGGCAGTGGCAGTGACTAATCCTTCCCTCCAGCTTTGTCCCAGAATAAGGGACTGGCTTTGATCTCTGCAGCCAGTCCAGTGGTGTGATGTCCTTTCCTGCCGACCTGGTGGCCAGCTCAGGGAGCTCATTCAGTTCAGCTGCTTGTTTAAAGAGGAATAATCTTTGGAAAATGTCTAATCCAGAAGCATTACTGGGTCTGCAGAGCTGTTTGGATGCCATGGGATCCCTTGAAATGCCATTTATTCATTGGGAGCAGGCTGAGGAGGGAATGCTGTCCTGACTTTCTCTGCTGTTGGGGCAGTGGCTGAGCTGGCTCTGCAGGGCAGCTGCCTGAGGTTTGCACGTCCTGCCCAGCACAAATACTCCAGGGTGCTTTGGTATCTCCATTTTCAGGAGCACAACAGGATCCCCAGGTGGTGGTTCTGGATAAGAGAAGGGCAGAACCTGGTCAGGCTGTGACCTAGAGCTTCTCTGCTTGTCCTTCAACAAGGAGCTGGATCTCCAAGCTTGGTTTTCTGATAAGAGCAGCAACAGTCACAAGGAGCTCGAGATAAACTGGAGTGGTGGGTGTGATCCAGGGTGAGATCCTCACCCTGACCATGAATTAAAAAAGGGAATAAAATCCTCTGTGCTGACCACAGCACCATTCCAATGCATCCTTTTCCCTCCTGGGAGCTTTGCATTAACACCAGCTCAGGTTCTGGCTCAGCCAGGTAATTCAGCATCTCCCAAACCCTCCCTTGGTGACTTGTGCTTTTCTGGACCAGCTTACCTGCAGAAGCTCTTTGGTGAGTCCCAGCTTTACACTGGGAATTCCCACTTCTCCCTGTGGGGAATTCACAGCCCTTGTGTACCAAATCAGGGGGAACCCAACTGAACTTTCAGGTCCTGGGTTGCATGTGGGAGTGGGGAAGCTCCAGCTTTGCTTCCAGAAGGAGCAGTTCAGCAAATCAGCCGAGGAGATCCCCTCGTTCCTTAGCACTGAGTCACTTCACACAAGAGATCTGTGGGTTGAGCGGGTCCCACCCACTGCACCAGTGTTCCCAGGAGCACATCCCAGGTTTAGGAGTTCCATTTCTCCATGGGAGCAGTTTTACAAGGCAGGAGGTGTCACACAGAAGTGCCTGGTGCTGCTGTCGGGTTCGCAGCACCACCTGCTGCCGGCAGAGCCGGAGCTGCCCGTGAGTTCCCACATCCCTGCCAGTTTTGCCATCTCGAGATGTATTTTTCCTACTGTGCAGCAGGAGAGGAAGGAACAAATCCTCTGCTTAGTTTACCTGAAATCCTAAAATCCAGATGCTTGTCACTGCAGGGCCTAAGCAGAGGTGCAGCCATGCGTGAACGTGGGATGATAATGTAACAAGCAGTGCTGATTCCTCGGGGATTTGCACTGGGAATATTAACTCCAGCACCCTCACAATCCTCCCTGCTATTGCCTAAACCCAGCCCTTAATTCTCTCCTGTGCCATATGCTGGTTTGTAATGGCTTTGCCACAGACAAAACGTTGCTGCAGCCTCAGCTCTCGGAATTCCCTCGGCTCAGGATGCGGCAAATGGGGTCGGGGACCAGAAGGAAGGAGTATTTGGGGCACTGGGAAGGAAAACGAGGCAGGGAAGCATCCTGGCACGCTGCTGTGGACATCACTGGGTGGGGTTTGTCACACATGAGAGCTTGGAGGTGTCACAGGGGCCAGTCTCCCATGTTGAAGCACAAAAAACTCCCCCATCACCACAAAATCTGTCAGGGCATCTCTAATACTCTCAGGCAACTCTGGCACAACTGCTGGGGGACAAAAATCACATGACCTCGAGTCAGAGCAGCAGCAAAACGCCACATTGTTTGTCCAGGGCTGGCTTCTTTCTGCTTTAGGGTCTGTATCCTGACCTACTTAAATAACAACAGATTTGTAATGTCCCCAAATTATTCCACAAGCATGAGGGGAGCTGAGACTGTGGATGCATTTCCTCTCTTTTTTTCCTTTGGTTTTCACCTTCCTTTCGTTCTCTGTGACTTTGTTATTGCAGCTCTTCCTTGGTTCTTATGGAATCATGTGCTGACATCCCTTTCACTGCAAGTTACACCCTTCTCCTGATAAAATCCCAGAGCCTGGGTATCCGTGTTTCCTTTCTTCCCGTGCTTTTATATGTCCTGGTGGGGTGGTTTTGCTGTGTAAAACCACCTGGTTGTGCATTCTGGGCAGGCTGCCTCATTTTTGGAGGCAACCTTGTCTCCCAGAGGAGCCATAACTTGGTGCTGTGCCACAAAGAAGGGATGGTTCCCCTGGCACAGGCGGGAAGGAGTGAGCTGGAGTCACCAGAACTTGGCTTTGTAAAATATTCGGGATGAAAAAAGTCTCTGATTACTGGAACAGGAGGGACCTGTGGCATTGGGACATCAAAGAGGGGCATGAGAAGGTTGTGAAGAGGAAGGTACCTCTTGGATATGAGGTTGGAGAAGGAGATGAGAAGCAAGAGGGAGGTTTTAATCGCTGTTTGTTCCTGCATGTTTGATGTAGCTCACAGATGCCTGTGGGTCAATCAGCAAAGACATTGCAGCTCTCAAGTAGAAGGTGGTGACTTACTCCCAGGTTTTTAAGAGGGCTGGGAACAGTATTAGTTGCTGTTCATACTAAAAATGTTCATTTTTTACCTCAAGATTACCCTCAACAGTTTCTCTACCTGTCCACCACTAAGTACCTCATTTTTACCTCAGAATACTCATTCTCTACCATGGGGATTACATGAGGTGGTTCCCCCCAAAATTTCCCAACCTACCCACCACTGATTGCCTCAGGATGTTCCTTCTCTCTGCTGCAGATTACCCCAAGTTTACTCCCAAAATTTTCCCTGCATGACCACTACTGATAACATCATCTTCACCTCAAAATATTCTTCCTCTACCCTTGAGTTCACTCTCAAAACTCCCCCTGCCTGTCCACCACTTCATTTTTGGGTTGTATTGGTCACCCCCTGGACAGTCCCTTACCCCTTTTCCCCACAGGACCTTCCTGGATCTGGTGAGGAAGCAGATGCTGCTCTCCCTTATCCAACTGATGGATGCTTTTCCTTCCATTTTCGTGGAATCAAACTGTGCTTAGTGATAAAGCCTGACCTGGTCACTAAAGCACCCACTTGCACATCTCCTTATTAGCTCCCAGAAATGCTGTTTTCACTTATTCCCAGATTTATGAGCAGCAGGAAGATGGGAAATCTGTTGAAGCTGCTCTAAGGCTTCCCAGATAACACTTCCAGATCCAAATAGTTCAGCAAAGCCTTCAAGTTTCTGAATGCTTATCTGGATTGAACTCTGAGGGGGTTCGAGGTTCCTGTAGGGAAGGGAAATGGGTTTTGTTCTTGACACTGAACTTTGAAAGCATTTTGGGTGGAGAGATTCAGTTTCCAACCTGGATGTGGAAGGGCTAATCATGGCTTTGATCTCTGAGCTGCCAAAGCCTGGCTGCTGAAAGCCTGGCTTATCTCTGCAGCAAGGGACAGCCCCATGTTTTACTGGGACAAAAAAAGAGCTGAGGGGGAGCAAGAAAAGCCTCAGAACAGCTCTGAGTTGGATAATTCTTTCCAATAAGGCTCATTTTCCTCTGGCTCTGAACGCAGGTGACAAAGCAATTTTGTTTCAAAACACTGCTATTAATTAGGTTGATTTTATCAGAAATTTATAGCAGGAATTGTTTTTAATTATCCCTCATTTATATGAAGTGTGTAATTTCTAACACATGCTGCTCCTCAGTTCCCAGCCCATCCTGTGGGTTGTGGGAGGTGGGTCTGGTGGTTTGGATTCATCCCAGCCACGTGTTTGGCAGGAATGTATTCCCTGCCTCTTGGTGAAAGCATTTTTTTCCTCCTGGATTTTGTTTAACCAAGTATTAAAAGCCTTGGGATAAGCCAAGCTTTGAAGAACATGGCATGGGGATGGTTGTCCTCTGCTCCTCTGGGTGGGAGATGATGGGGTGATGTGAGACAGGGATCAGGGGAAGCAGGATTCAGCCAAGGGATCCAGCAATTAGGATCCAGAAACTGAAGCCTAGGAGCAAAGGGAGTTCCTCAAAAACCCATCTGGGACTTGTGTCCTGTTTTTTGTCGTGATCTGGCTCTGCCACATCGGAGGAGAAGGAGCTGTGCTCTGCTGGAACAACAGGGACATCAGGGATAAAATTCCAATTAGAGGATCATGATATGGATTTCTTAGTTCTTTTATTCCAACATTACATAAGTAGCTCTCATCTCTAGGTAATGGGTTTGAGGACAGACAGAAAGCTGTTTTCATTTCATCCAGAACTTTCCCAGTGAGATCTCTGCCTTCTCATCCAGGAGGTCCCCGGAAAGCTTCCAGTCTGGAATAAACCTGGAAGCCAAGAGTGAGTTCGTGTGCCTGAGAGCTTTATGGCTGCTGCTCTCAGCCACATAAACATTAATAAATCCTCTGTCCTCTTCCCATCAAAAAAATGACCCACCTGCAAACTTGATGGCTCTGCCTGTATCCAGGTTTATATTCCAGCTTTTTTAGTAGCTGCTCAGCAAGTTAACAGTCTGCCTGCAATTCCTGCCTCCCTTGGCTGGGATATAATGTTCATTTGGATGCCCTCAACCCCCAGGTATTAATACCTGAACTGAATCTCTTGTGGGGTGGGTCAGGGCAGCTTTGAAATGCTGCACTACCCCGTTGGGTGTGATGTGTTTGTGACACATTCCAAACCCTGGGATGCACCAATCTTAACTGATGTGTTTGTGACACATTCCAAACACTGGGATGCACCAATCTTAACAAATTCACAGAGAATGGCACCTGCTCTGCCAGGTGCTTTATTTTCCCTCTGCAGTGGAAATCCCTCCCATCTGACAGATCCCGAGGAGGAACCTGCTGGAGAGGTAATTGCGCAACAATCCAGAGGATTTGCACCACCAAAGCCTCTGTTAATTAAAGCAGCTGGGCTGGAGGCCAGGGAGCAAAGTGTGGAAAGATAAGCTTTGCCTCACTCAGTGAGCAGCAGCAAGGTATTCCCAATAATCCCCCGGGACCGCAGCCCTTGGCTTTCCAGTACTTTCTTCTTCTCTGCCTCTGTGCTGCGCATTTCCCTATCTCTGGGATGGATGTTGCTGTGATTCCATGTTTCCTCCCCATCCATGCTGGGATTGCCCAGCAGCTGATGGCTTGGCCAGGGGAGGAGACCTTGGGGGTGCTCCTGAACCGCCTTCCTGGCTTTTCCATCTCCCTGTCTGGCAGATGGGATGTGACAGCCCTTCTCAGATCCGTCCCCGAGCTCCCAGGCCATTTGCTGCCAGCCCTGTCAGCACGGCCCAGGGACTGGCAATGTGCTTTTCCCAGGGAAATCAGAAGTGCAGGAATTGGCTGCTGGAGTCTGAGGAGTGACAGGCTGAGGGAGGTCTGGGCTTTAACACTGCAGGAGTTTTGGGGGTTTGCTTGTTTGTTTAAAGGAGGTCGGGGAGCTGCAGTCTGTGAGCGGTTCTTCAGGCTCTCCTGTGCCTGTTCCAGGCTCTCCTGTGGCTTTTCCAAGGATAACAAGGTACCGAGGTTGAACCTGGCCTGACACATCTCCTGACACATCTCTGAGTGCTCCACCGACCCTGCATGCAGGGAAGCTGAATATTTTTGCCAAAATAAGGCTGGGCTCTCCCAGGCAGTCCCTTGTGCAGCTCTGCCCTGCCTGGTGCAGTGCCAGTTTCCCTGTGATTCCCAAAACAGACCCAGGAGATGGGAACACTGGTCACTTTAATCTGACGGGCTCCTCAGGCTCTGTGTGTCTCCAGGATGCTGCAGGATCTGAACCAAACTCTTGCTGAATCCCAGGGGTCTGAGCTGGGTTCTGAAGGGTGGGATCTGTTCCCAGGCTCGCTGGCAGTGCTCACATCGATTCCTGAGCCTTCTGGGAAGCTTTTGTTACCCACAAGTGGTTTGAATCCCTCCTCATCCCTGAGCTGCAGGCAGTAACACTCCACCTTTTGAGTGGAGTTAAGAGCTGCTGCCTTGCCCTCCTTCTGTCTCTGCATGTTCTCACCGGCGAGGGCTGGTCACAGATGGCATCTCTGTGATTTACCGGGTACAACAAAGTGGTTTTCGTGCAGGCAGGGCAGGGCAGGTGTCCCCATTTCATCAGAACACGCTGCTGGATCCTGGCTGGAGAGAGCTCAAGCACCTGGATTGGGTGGAGACAGGGGGCTGGAGAAGGTTTGCTGTGGAGATAGTGAGTAAAAGCTTCCCTTGGATTCAGTTTATAATCGATCAGGGATGGAAATGGGGGGGCTGATAAAAGCCTGTTATTTTTTCCTGTATTAAGTGATACAAAGCTGGGCTTCTCCAGCCTGGAGCTCCTGGGTCTCATCCTTATCCATCCCACACTCCTGTGTCACAACTCCACTGGCGCTGCTCTATCAGGTGTTGGGTGACACTTGTCAGGATTTGTGACATTGAATCTGAAAGGGGAACATTCCCGTTTTGTGGGAGCGACCTTTGAAAATCCCGGAACAGGCTTTTTCCATCCAAAGGTCTTGGAGCTGTTAGGAGGCACTTGCCAATGGAACAGCTGCCCTGGGAGATTAGGGAAGGGAAGATTTGCCAGGTGAGAGGAGGTTTGTGATGTTCATCCAGCGGCAACTTGAAGGAGCATTGATAAGGAACCGTGGCACGTGTTGGAACATCACACTTGGCACGTGCTGGCACTGCTGGGGCACCTCAGATCCTGGGGGCACTTCTGGGCCCCTCGTGGCAAGAGAGACATGGAGGGGCTGGAGCATATCCAGGAAAGGGAACGGAGCTGGGGAAGGGGCTGGAGCAGCAGGAGCAGCTGAGGGAGTTGGGGGGGCTGATCCCAGGGAAAAGAGGGATCAGGAGGGACCTTTTCCCTCTCCACAACTCCCTGACAGGAGGGGGTAGCTGGGGTGGGGGGTCAGGCTCTGCTCCCAGGGAACAAGGGACAGGATGAGAGGGAATGGCCTCAAGTTGCACCAGGAGAAGTTTAGGTTGGATATTGGGAACAATTCCTTCATGGAAAGGGCTCTCAGGCATTGCAATGAACTTCCCAGGGCAGTGGTGGAGTCCCCATCCCTGGGGGGATTTAAAATCCCAGTGGATGTGGCACTTGGGGACATGGGTCAGTGGTGGCCTTGGCAGTGCTGGGAATGGTTGGACTTGATCTTAGAGGGCTGTTCCAACCTAAACAATTCTACAGTTCCATGACCACACCTTTGGATATTCCCTATTTCACTGCAAAAATACCCCACCAAGCCCAGAATTGGGGTTATCAGGATCAAACCCCTGAGCAGGAGCTCTTTCCTCTTCTGGTGACTTTCCCTGGTTTCACAGCAAAGCAGGCCTGTGATCCCAGATGTGCCAATGGAAGCTGCATCCCGAGCTTTCCTGTCCCTCTGTGCTCCACAGCTTTTCCCTGTGAGCCTTCATGGAAAGCACAGAGCGGAGTTTTGGGAAGCTGAGGAGGGGGTGAGCTGCAGCAGTGGGCCATGAAGTATTTAAACCTGACAGTGTGTTATCCCAGGGACGTTCTTTGGAGCCAAATAATTACAGTTAATTGTAAAATAAATCCAATCGGACAACAACTCAACGTGCAGCTTTAATTGCACAGCCCCCAACAGCAGCACCCAGAGAGAGGGAAAATAAAGGAGTATCTGGATGCCTTTTAATGCTAAAATAGGAATTCTTCTCCTTTAGTTACTCTAGAAAGATGCAACAGCTGCTCCTGTCTGAAAATGAATAATTAATCAGTTTTATTTGTATCACAAGCTGTTTGCTCCTCTCGGAGATGAGCGACCTACTGATCACAGTCGAGGAGTTTAAAGGGGGACCAAGTGTTTCCACACTTTACATTCATGGGCACAGTGTCAGTTTAAAAATAAGCTTTTCCACTGGTATCTTCCTGTGTGGTTTTGTTCTCAGCGGGGGATAATTTATGCCGGGTTTTATGTTGCATTATTTAATTACACGTATTTTAAAAATGCATCTGTTTTGCCAATTTATATTCAGCCTGTGCTGCCTTTGGAGCTAAATACCCTTCCAGTGAAACACTTTCCATACCTCTGGAGATGAGTCTTAAAATAGTCTATAAATCCTTTTAATTCTGATTTTGAAAACGCTTGAAGTTGGAGGTGGAAAAGCGCGGGAGTCTGGAGGGTCAGGGTGTAGAGGAGCTGTTTCAAGGTGAAGAGGAGCAGGAGAATAATTAATACATGAGAGAAGGGATAAAGGTAACTTCCCAATCCGTCTTTACAAGCAAAGATTAAAGGAAAAACCAGAAGGTGAAGAACTGCCAGGGGGAACCACTAAAATCCAGGGACGTCTCATCAGGCAGTGGGTGACTGAAGGCACATCCTGCTAGAAGTGTCTGGTTTGGGGTGGGAGTTCAGATAAATGACTCTTTTTGGTGCAAGTGCCATCAAATCAAGCAAGAGAGCACATTCCAGGAGATACAAAAGGGATGAGTGAGGGCTGATGTGGAAGAGGGTTGGGAATGAGCATCCGTGTCTCCTTTCTCCTGCCTGCTCTGCCCCTTTCCCGGATGCAGCAGGTGCTGCTGCAGCACCATCCGCACCAGGCATGTCCTGGGACTCATCCAGGCTGGCTGGAGTGGAACTGGGAGAGGCTGGGAATGGCTGGTGGGGAGAAACCAGTCAGGAGAGAAACACAGTCCCTTAGGACTGTGCTTTGGAGGCAGGAGGATCCGAACACCCTGCATCCAAACAGCCTGGATCTCTCTCCAGGATGGCTTTGGACATGGGGACAGGATTCATTTAGGAGCTGTGGTCACATCCATGCCCATTTATCCATATCTTCTGGATCTGAGTGTGTAAACCCCAGGGTAATGTCAGGATTGTCTTTGTCTTAACAAACACCTCAAGGAGCTGCTCTGTGCATCTCCGATTTTCCCTGTGCATCCCGAGCTTTTCAAACATTAATTATCAGAAACACAGTCAAAAGAACATCCTTTTTTTTTTTTTTTTTTTGACTTAATACTCAGACCTGCCAGCACTGGCAGCATTTCTGGAAGGAGCTTTGACACCCTGTTTACACACGTGTCAAAAGTGCAGGGCTGCCATTCCCCCTGGATCTGCAGCTCATCCGGAGCTGTCAGGAACACTCCGGAGTCCCACGTTGGGCTGGAATCATTTCCTCGAGTTTTTGGGTCTGAATTGGGAATGAGAGTGGTGTTGTGAGGAGAAAAGGCATCATCCCAGGGGCTTGGTTATGGTGGAAATGCCGTGCTGGCATCCCATCTCCTGCCTGCCCACACAGCCTGGAAAAGTGCCAGGAAGAGCCTCGTGTTGTGTCGAGAGACGCCAGGTTTTTTTGTTTCTCAGGAGGTGAAGAATTGCTGGCTGAGCCCAAGGCTTGGATCTGTGCTTCTGGCTCTGGAAGGCAGGGTGCTGGCCAGTGGGAACTGGATGGATTGCCATCCTCTGAGGGTTGTCTCATGGTGGGAGTTGGGATTGGCGGGAGGGAACAGTTGTGCGTGGGCAGGGCGGGACACGGTGGAGCGATGCTGCTCTTTGAGGAGGCACTGGATGGTCTTCAACAAGCACCACCGTAGGTGTCCTTGGAAAGGGCAGTCAGGGAGATCTGAGTCTGGGCTGAGGGCCATGGTGACCCTGCCAGGTTTTGTGGAGCATCTCAACTCCCCCAGGAGCAGGCAAGGGTAAAACATGGAGAAAATGGAGGAAAAACTGTGGACTCGGTCAGACTCGTGTGATTTGCATCAGTGCCACCTCACTGGGAAGGGGTGAGGGCTGCAGGGATTTTGGGTGGCATCTGTAGCCATGGCAACAGGTTCTTTGGCTCCTCCTTGGCAGCTCCTTGGCTTCTTCTCCTGGAGCCAGTGCAGTGCCTGCCTTGGGATCAGCCTCGTCTCCCTTCAGCTCCAACACGGGAAACAGGGGGAAGGTAGCACAGAGCACAAAGAATTCAGGATCAAAGTCACCTTTGTAAGAAAATGAACCTCAGATGTGTAGTTTCCATATGGATCCTCTCCCAGTGCTAAAATCCCTGCTGTAGCTGGGATGTTTAGAGAATCATGGAATCATTTAGGGTGGAAAAGACCTCCAAGGTCATCAGGTCCAACCTGTGCCCAATCCCCACCTTGTCCCCCAGCCCAGAGCACTGAGTGCCACATCCAGTCCCTCCTTGGACACCTCCAGGGATGGGGACTCCAAACTTCCCTGGGTGCAGTCCTTCCAATGCCTGACCACCCCTTCCATGAAGAAATTCCTCCTGATACCCCCAGGACAGTGTGCTTTGTCCCTGTCTGACATCCCAAACTTGTCCAGCCGGTCAGCGCAAACCCATTGACACCCATCGCTCCCAAAAAACATGGAGCTTCCGGGAGGATGGTGTTTGATGGGACCAGGTAGACTTGTTGTCTTCCTCATCCACATCCCTGGTAGAGAAGCAAGTGCCAGTCTGATCCAACATGGTGGTTCCAGAGGGAGCAGGGAACAGAGCTGGCCGTGGTGATAAAGGATGTGATTGATCCTGCTTATGGATATTAAATCTGCACATGCTTCCCTCCTTCCAAGGAGTCTTGGAAATAATCCCAGCACTGGACCTGATGTGTAGAGGGAAGGGACCCTGGTGTTTCTGAATCTGTGGGTCTTAAGGGCTGATCTGGGCAACTTCCTTATCAAAAGGTGTCTGAATTTGTCCAAACTGGGAGCTGAAAATGAGTGTGGTGGATTCAGGGATAATTGGAACCTGTCATTCCCTTTTCCTAGGGTTTGCCAGCTCCCAGAGTCCTCCAGCAGAGCCCTCCTTGACCCCTGTTAAGCCTAGATTGGCTGATTTTAGTTGATTCCTTTTCCACATTAGCAGCCACATGTGCACATGGGAGAGCTGGAGAAGCCTTGGCTCCCCACGTGCTTTCCCCAGAAATAGAGGTGGATGGGAAGCAGCTCAGCTTGGAACAGGGATGGGGGTGGGATGAAGCTCATCAGCTCCCAGATGTGCCAATCTTGCCTTCCTTGATGAGTGGGGGCAATGGGGGCACCTCTGGAGCCGAGTCCCAAAGTTTGGGATGGTCGGAGTGATCAACCACCATCTGGGAGACGTGATATCCCTTTTCTTCATGGAATCTCAACTCCTGCCTGTTCCTCGGGGAAGGAGCTTTGCCCCAGGTGAGGCTCTGGGCAGATCCCACCCCTAAGGTTGATGCTGAGCTGAGTTTTGCTCCGGCCCAGTCCTTGGGACAGGGGCAGGGAACAGGACCACATCCCTGGAGCGGCTCTGGAGCGTCGCCCTGACTTCCTTCGCTTATTAACAAACCGTCTGAGCTGGTGCCAAGAAAAGGGATTGACAGGGCTGTAAATCCACATCCTCCCTGGAGGGCTGTGCTGGCAGGAGCTCCCTGCTTTCCCCTTCCAAGTGCAGATCCAGGTCAGCTCCTCAGAGTCGTTTGTCTCCAGCATCTCCAGCCCCGTAATTCCCAGCTGGGCGGTCAGGGGGAGCGCAGGCTGTCCCCATCCCCCTCTGCTATTCCCCCCCAGCCCATCTGGCTTCAGTTGGAACATCTCTGGGAATGATGGAGGCAGATCCTTTCCCTGAGAGCCTGTCATCTCCCCAAATTACTCTGCTCTTCTCAGGGCATCTTCCTGGCTTTTATTCCTCCCAAAAACCTGACGGGATCAATGAGGCTCCCGGTTTCTTGCAGAGTTTGCTCTTCGCCCAGAAATCCATCCAGTTCACTTAAGCTGAGCTGCCAAAACTTCTCCAAGGGCACAGACACTCTTCATGTTTTCACCCTCAAATTATAAGTAGCACTTAATTTAAAGCCTAAGTGTGAAGCCTCACTAGCAAGGAGATTGCTGGAAGATACTATTTTTCCTGCATTTTTTTTTGTATTTATGTAAAAAAACGAACAATAAAGTGTTAGTTAAGGACATTATTGCTGATTTATGCTCTGGTTTAGTTCTCTTGAAGGTTTTTTAAGATCCATTCGTCCAACGTGGCTGTGAGTGACAAAAACTGGGAGCAGATGGGCTTCATGGAGTTGTAGGGCTTGAGTCAAAAAATCCCATGTGGTGGAACTGAATCACCTTGAGTTTGTCTCAAAAACCTGCAGACTGCTCAGGGTGTTCATGGTTTTGATCTCTGGGCCATTTAACTGATGGCAAAGTGTTTTAAAGGGAATTATTCCCAAGGAAAAGCCCAAAACAAGACAGGCAGAAGGACACAATCTGGGATGGTTTTGAGTCTGGAGGGGTTGGAGTTTGTGTGCAGGTCCTACCACTGGTGCTCTGCTCCATGTTTGGAGCCTTGAGGTTTGCTGTGAGGGAAGGTGGGATTTTTGGTAGATGTGTTGGGGCCTCTCTTGCTGTCCTCTGGCTGATTTCGTGTCCTACTCGCTCCTCGGAGAAGGGAAGCCCCTGACTCTGTTTTGCCGGAGCACAGCATTTTTGGGTCTGCTGAGGGAACATCTTTTGCTGGGTTTTGGATTGTTCAGAAACAAGACTGTGGCAAAACCCATCCTTAAAATGATGGAAGAGCAGGAGAAACAGCCCTGGGTGAGGGACTGAGACCTCGGAGAGTGAAAAGGGCAGAGAGAACTTTGGGAGCTGAAGGCGGATGAGTCACGAGGAGCAGCGTTAATGTTTGAGAGGGAACATCCCAGAGGAAAGTTTGATTTTCCCACTCTCAGCATCTTCAAGGGCAGACAGGATGCCTTTCTGGCCTCCCCCAGTGACAGCTCAGCTCCCTGTGACCTGGAGCACACGGCAGGTTTGTGTAGGTGACTTACGGAATCCCAGGATGGTTTGGGTTGGAATGGACCCTAAAGCTCATCCCCTTCCACTCCCTGCCGTGGGCAGGGACACTTCCCACTATCCCAGGTTACTCTGAGCCCTGTCCAACCTGGCCTTGGACGCTTCCAGGGATAGAAGGTCATTTCTCACCCGGTCTAATCAGCTCCTGAGTTGTGTTTGTACCCATTTCATGCCCGAGAAATCCGGTGCTTTTTAGAGGCTCATTGAAATGTAAAAACTTCTAGGAGAGGGAGAAACGTTTCAAGCCCCTGAATTGAATTCTCTTCCCGTTGCCCCTAACCTGTTTTTCCAAGATAAGTTGCTTGTATTAAAGCATAAAAGTTTCCCAAAAATTCACTTTTATCTTCCTCAAGAGTTCTCTTCTCTGGAACACGATGCCCTCGTTTCCAGAGCCCTGGATGTGGTGTCAGGATCAAAACCCGGCCTGTAATCCCTGTAAGAGGGAGAGGAAGGGTGTGAAGCTGTGCCAGGGGAGGTTTGGGATGGATATCAGGAAAAAGTTCTTCCCCCTGAGGGTGGTCGGGCCCTGAACAGGCTCCCCATGGAATGGTCACTTCCCAAGGCTGCCAGAGCTAAAGGAATTTTTGGACTCAGGGACACTCTCAGGGACAGGGTGGGATTGTTGGGGTGGCTTGTGCAGGGCCAGGGGTTGGACTGGATGATCCCTGGGAGTACCTCGCAGTTCTGCATTCTAATTCTATTCTGTGATTCCAAGAGGAGGGAGAAATCCAGTAGGATTTGACAGCGGGATAAGGGGAATTCCTGGAGCTGGTGGCAGAGTGAGCTGGTGCCTTTTGGTTGGAAGGAATTCCCCACCACGGGGGCTTTGAAGCGGTGCCGGAATGCGGCGCCGCCACACTCGGAATGCACAACCCCAGCCCCCAGATCCCATCCCTGGGCACGGGCACCCACCATAACTCCACGTTCCACCTGCCAGGTTGTCCGTACGGAGAAGAACAGCCTGAACAACCGGTTCCTGCCCTGGGATGAGATCGAGACCGAGGCCATCCTGTCCATCGATGACGACGCCCACCTGCGCCACGACGAGATCATGTTCGGCTTCCGGTGAGACACCTCGGCACACACAGCCCTGGCACCCAAAATGGGGCTCTCCACATCCCGGGGTGGGCTTTCCACATTGCCAAAGCCAGGGCCAGAGTCAGGGCCAGCACATCCCTTCCTGTGGCTCCCCAGCTCTGTGTGCCGTGGAGGAACTCACCTCTTAGGGCCATTTAACCAGTGCAGTTTGTCCAGGGAACTCCAGTTCTCCCATTTAACCTCAATTCCTTGGTTTTGGCTGTGCTGAGAATGGGCCCTGAGTGGATTTGGGGGTCTGTGCCTTCCTAGGGTGGATGGGAACCGGAAGACAAATCCCAGAGGCTGTTGTGTTGCACTCTGTCCTTCACGGGCCGTAGGCAAGGCCGGGGCGTTCCTGGCCACTCCAGGACATGGTGCTCCTGTGCTGCCATTCCCTGCTCCATGGGACCCTGGGATGGGATTTGGGCTATTTGGGCCTTTCATTCTGCAGAGCATGGAAAAGGCAGATGTTCTCCAGCGAAGGCTGGTGCTGGTTGCTCTCATTCCCACCCCCCTTCTGCTCCAGTCTCTCCGTTTTCCCCTTGACTTTTCCCTGGCAAAAGGCTTTTCCTGAGCAGGGGGCCGAGGGAGAAATCAGTTCTGTGGGTTCTTGCTGTGGGAGGTTTGTGGCAGCTGCTCCTGCAGCTCCCACAGCCAAACCTCCCTGCCAAAAAGTGCTGGGAACAAGGATGGTACGAGGAGCGAGGACGGCACGAGGAGCAGCGGCCGCGATCCCAAATCCGGGAACACCCGGCAGCTGCCCGGGGGTGGGAAACAGGGACCAGCTCCCACCAAAACACACTGGCTCATGTCTGGGAGGAGGATTAAAGGGCACAAAGCGCCTGGAAACCCACCCAGCTCCCTCAGAGAGATGAGGAATGAGGTGTCAGAGGGATGAAAGTGCTGGAGGAGGCGTCAGGACTCCTGGCTTCCCTTCCCTGCCCCATTCCAGGCTCTTTGTCTCAACTGGGCTGTTACCCCCACCCCCAGTCCCTCCTTTGGAATCTGTTTTCCTTTGCCTGGAGAGCATCAAATGAAGATTGTAAGTGCTGTGTGTTATTCCCACTCATATCCCTGCTTACAGACACCTTGTTCCCACAAAGCCTCCCTGTTCCCACACTCAGCCAAGGAGGAGCCGGAGTCTTGGCCAGAGTGACCCCACAACAAGTGTGTTTTGTCAAAGCTTTCCTTCAGGCTTTGGTTTTTGGGGCCAAAAGCCTCGTTTTTCCCTGTTTGAGGCTCGGGAAAGAGCTGGAGGCAGGAACCCTGAGCACACCCAGAACCATTCTCCAGAGAAATCCCGATTTTTGTGGCTGAGCTGGGAAAGAAAACGTGTCACGTTGGAAGGAGAGCGAGACGTGGGAGGAGTGAAAGGGAATAAGCGGTTTCGACTTCCAGCTTTTCAAAACAATCCCACTGGATTGACAGGAACAGCAGCAAACAAGGGGTGGGGGGGAGGATGGAGCCGGGGAAGCTGCTGGTGATGTTAATTACTCAGGATTCATTTCCAGGTTATCTTGGAGTTTCATTAATTGGAGTGGAGGACTGAACAATGAAGGAAAACTCGGGGAATCTCGGTCTCCTCAGCAGCTCTCCCGTGGCTCTCCAGGAACTGGGGTTGTGGGAGGAATTCACATCAACACGAGGGAAAAAAACCAAAAAGGCCACTTTCTACCCTGTTCTGTGCCTGGGGAAAAGGGAAGAAGCCCTTCTGTGTCCCACAGGGAGTTTGCTCTTGCAGTCTGGAGTCACTGGGTTTGGATGGAGATGGGATGTGATGATCCAAAGGCAGCCTTCACCCCTGCCTTGGAAGCTGGATTTATTTCCCAGGTCAGGCCTTAGGCACTGACTTTTTCCTTATTTATTCCTGCCAGAGTTGAAGCTCCTGTGGGATTTCTCTCGAGGAGCTTCAGATGAGAGTAGAATGTTAAGCAATCCCACACTCCCACTCTCAGTCCTCGGGATTTAATTCCCTGTGGCTCCACCGTGAGTGTGTGTCGAAATGAGGGACGTGCTTGTGGCCCCAGAGGATTTTCCTGTATGGCCAGAGCTGGGGAGCTGCCAGGGGCTGGTTTGGGATGGGGAGCAGTTCCAGCTGGAGACACCAGGTCCAACATCTCAGCAGATTTCACAGAATCATGGAATCACAGAGCCCTGGAATGGTTTGGGTGGGAAGGGACCTTAAAGCTCATCTCATTCCATCCCCTGCCATGGGCAGGGACACTTTCTGCTATCCCAGGTTGCTCCAAGCCCCGTCCAACCTGGCCTTGCAGCTTCCCTAAAGGGAAGATGATTTCTCCTAAAAACTGATTTCCTAAAAATTGGTTTCCTAAAAATGGAATTTTTGCTCAAGGGAGATGGATTGACGTTATCTCGGCCCCACAGAGCAGGAACCTGAGCTGTGGGAGATGGAAAGCTGCAGGGATTTGGGGAGGAGGCCAGGAGACACTGGGCTCCTCCCTTGGCTGCTCCCTACTTAAGTTTTCCTTTAAACCTCCACAACAGCCCTTGTGAGATAGAAAATCCCCCATTTATGGATTGGGAGTGCTTTCCCCGTGCATGAGCAACTCAAAGCCCATTTTAACAACGTTTATCCCTTCTGGACATCCAGTGGATGAGCAGCTGCCCAACTTTTTGATGCATCAGCTCCTCCACCTCTTGCTTCCCTTGGGAGCCTCTTCTGGCCCTGAGGGCAGAGTCCCAAGTCGTGCCCAGCCCTGGATGGGCTTCCCAGGGCGGTGCCTCACCCCCAGTGTTGTGTTTGCAGGGTCTGGAGGGAGGCCCGGGATCGGATCGTGGGCTTCCCGGGGCGCTACCACGCGTGGGACATCCCCCACCAGTCCTGGCTCTACAACTCCAACTACTCCTGCGAGCTCTCCATGGTGCTCACTGGTGCTGCCTTCTTCCACAAGGTGAGACCCCCCTGACTGCAGCTGCCTCTTCCTCCTCACAGGAGCTTCTTGGGAGGGGTGGGGTTATTTTAAGGCTGAATTTTGGAGCTCTCTGCTCATCTTCCCTCACTTCCTCCAAACTGGTCCTGAGCCATCCCAGTGCCCTGGGAAGGTTTTCCACCTCCTGCTGCCGTGCTGACTCTCCAGCAGCAGAGACAGCAAGGTCTGGGGGGGGACAAAACCCCCATTCCTCGATTTCTGAGGTTCCAGGATTCAGGGAGGGTGGTGGCTGGGGGGTGATTTGCTGCTGCAGGATTAACTCCGTTACTGGGAATCTCCCCATTGTTTTCCTTCATTTTTGAGTCAAACACGTCCCGACATGTCCCATATCTTGATACTCAATTATGGAGCCATGAGGTGGCACCAGCAGGGGTTGGGCACTTCCCTCTGGGACCACCCTGACCAAGGCTGTGCCTTTCCCTGTTTCCCAGTACTATGCCTACCTGTATTCCTACGTGATGCCCCAGGCCATCCGGGACATGGTGGACGAGTACATCAACTGCGAGGACATCGCCATGAACTTCCTGGTCTCCCACCTCACCAGGAAACCTCCCATCAAGGTAAAAGCTCTGGGAAGGGTCTGTCCTGGGCTCGGCGTTGCCGGAGGAGCTGTGGTGGGAAAGGGGAAATCCAGCTCCAGGTGTGGAAGCTCAGCCCATGGAATCGGCCAAATCCCACCATGGTGAGCGGGGGGATTGAGGTTTGATGTTACCAGACCAAATCAGACCAAATTCCTGGTCTAGTGGAAGGTTCCCTGCCTTGGATTCATGGCAGGCGGTTGGAACAAGATGATCTTTAATGTTTCCCTTCCAACCCAAACCATTCCATGATTCTCTGACTTGTGCTGCAGCTCAGCCCGGAGTGTTCCTGGCTCAGCAAAGAGCAGCTGATCCCAAACCCACAGATTTCCTTCTTTCCAGCGCAAGTCCCAGTGATTCCTTGCTGATTTTGTGAGGCTTTCCAGAGTCATTCAGGCTCATCGTGTTTGGCCTCTCGGCGGTCGCCGAGCTGGAATTCCCCTGCCCTGGGATAGTAAATGAGTGTCACAGTTCTGAGCATGGATTTGGGATGCTGATCATCCTGCTCTTCATCCCTGCTGGCAAAGGGCTCCCTCAGCCCTGCCAGTGTCACTGTGTTTTCCTGTGTGGTGTTCCCAGCTGGAGCTGCTGGGAAGTGGAGGCTGTGGTGTTGGTGCAGCTGAGAGGAGAATCCAAGCAAACCCAAAGGACCCTGCAGGGGATGTTTGGTTCAGGACAGAAAAGGAGGCCCTTTAGTCAGTGGGTGACCCCTCAGCACCTCCTGGAAACTGGAGCCCTTTCCAGAGATCTTGCTCTGGCTGCCCAAAACAAGGGGTGCCCCAAATTGCTGATTCTTCTGTGGCATCTTTGGGCAACAGTGAGGGGGGTTCTGCCCCTCTGCCCCCTCAGGTGAGACCCCCCTGCAGAGCTGCCTCCAGCCCTGGGGAACAGCAGCACAAGGATGTGGAGCTGCTGGAGCAAGTCCAGAGGAGGCCTCGGAGATGCTCCAAGGGCTGGAGCCTCTCTGCTCTGGAGACAGGCTGGGAGAGCTGGGGGGGGTTCACCTGGAGAGGAGAAGGATCCAGGGAGACCTTGGAGCCCCTTCCAGAGCCTAAAGGGGCTGCAGGAGAGCTGGAGAGGGACTGGGAACAAGGGCTGGAGGGACAGGACACAGGGAATGGTTTCCCACTGAGAGGGCAGGGAGAGATGGGAGAGTGGGAAGGAATTCCTGGCTGGGAGGGTGTTGAGGGCCTGATCTGGAATTCCCAGAGAAGCTGTGGCTGCCCCTGGATCCCTGGAAGTGCCCAAGGCCAGGTTAGACGGGGCTTGGGGCAGCCTGGAATAGTGGAAGATGTCGGAGATGTCGGGGTTGGAACTGGATGATCTTTAAGGTCCCTTCCCACTCAAACCATTCCATGATCCCCCCATATCCAGGCGCCCCCTCCAATACCTCGGGCACGGTCGGGGCATTCTGGGCAGCGCGGCACTGCCCACCTCTGTCCCTCCCTGCAGGTGACACCTCTGTCCCTCCCTGCAGGTGACCTCCCGCTGGACGTTCCGCTGCCCCGGGTGCCCCCAGGCCCTTTCCCACGACGATTCCCACTTCCACGAGCGGCACAAGTGCATCAACTTCTTCGTGCGGGTGTACGGGTACATGCCCCTGCTCTACACCCAGTTCCGCGTCGACTCCGTGCTCTTCAAGACCCGCCTGCCCCACGACAAGACCAAGTGCTTCAAGTTCATCTAAAGGGGAGCAGCCCGAGGTTCTCCAGCTCCCACCTCCGGCGGGAAGGGCGGAGAGGGGCTGGTGGCTGGGGCTGGGAGCGCAAAACGCCCTTCGCTGCGGATTCCGGCCCCGCTTCCCGCCGGGAAAGTGGGATGGCCTGGATTGGGATGGGCGCGTCCCACCCCTCCTTTCCCGCTCTCCCCGCAGCGACTCGACCGAGTGACGGGGAACGGGGATCCCTCGGCTCCTGTGAGGACACTCCCTGGGATCGTACACTGAGGAATGGCCCGTTGGCCGCCGGCTCTGCCCCTTCCCTGGCCGAGGGCGGCCGTTCTTTTTAATTATAATTATTGTTATTTAAAATGAAAGTGTTTTAGATTTGCCTCGTGAGGCGCTTTTTTTGTTTTCTTTTCTTTCCCCTCCCCTCCCTCCTCATCCCCTTTTTCCCTCAGGACCCCTTGTCCCACTCGAGGGGGGTTGTAGCAAGGCCGGGTTGGAGGTGTTTGAGTGCAGCAGTGAGATCACCACTGTTGTCCCTGTCCCTTGTTCATCCCTTTTCAGCCCCTCCTGCTCACCACATCCCGGCTCCTCTTTCCCTGTGGTTGCTCCTGAGGACTCCCAGGTGTTGGCTGGTGATGACCCCTGGGCTCTGCTCTGCTCTGCTCAGCACCCTGAGCCCTCAGGAGGGCTGAGGTTGGCCTGGGTGACCCTTCCTAGCTCCAGGACCCGCCATTCCCATGCCACAGCCCCGGGATGTTCAGTTGCTGTGCTCTCGTTCTCCATGTCCTTTTCCACCCTGTCCTGCTAATCCTCTAAAGACAGGGAGCGTGTTTGGGGCTTAGGGAAGATCCCCCTGCAGCACAGGCTGGGCTGGCAGCGCCCCAGGCTGGTGGAGCCCTGATCCTGATCCGTGCTCAGCCCAGCTGGGATGTGCTGGAGCCGCGGCTGCACCGTGGCCACAATTCCTGCTCTGCCTCGTCCCTCATTCCCTGTCCCAGAGCGAACCCTGCCCATGCTGGGTTGGCCGTGGGCCTCAGCATAACTGCCTTAACCCCATCCCATCCTCACCCCCTGGCTTTGGGCTGCATCCCAGGGTTAATCCCAGCAGGAGCTTCCCGTCCTGTGAACCCGGAGACGCCGCTGGGATCGCGTTCATGGAGCGGTTTTGGAGCTGGTTTCCTGCCCCCCAGAGCAAAATGCTGTGACACCTGTGACCACCCGACCTCCGAGCTCAGCTCCCTGCTCCGTCCTGCTGCAATCCCAGCCGGCAGGAGGGAAGGACACAGCACTCCCCTCGTGTGATGTTCTCCCTCGGCGCATCCCAGAGGGCTACGAGCAGCCTGGAGAAGGTTTTTCTGGGTAGGGGGGAAGGTGACACTTGAGTGATTCACCTCCATGTCCCTGCTTTTCCTGGCTCAGGTTGCAGCTCGGGATCCCAGCACCCAGCAGGATGTCACCCCCTGGCTGTGTCCCTGGTGTGTCCCGGAATGGGAGCAGGGATGGTCCGTCGCTCCGAAGGTGAGCCCTGTCCATGCTCCTCCTGCACCACGTGTTGGGGATTCCATGCTCTCTCCAGACACCTCCCAGCCAGTTTTTCCTGTCAGCCCTGTGGATGAGGGTCACCAACATTCCTCCTTGGGAAGGGGAGGGAAGGAGCAGCCTGTTCCCAGCAGAGCCCACAGCTCGTGCCTTCACCAGCACCACTGAGTGCAGCAAAATCCAGATCAAGGAATCTTTTCCTCTTTATGGCTTTTCTTTTCCTTTCCATCCCCTTTTTGCTTTAACATCAGATGCTCCAAAGAGAGCACGGGAAGGTTCACAGTCTCCTTAAAATTTCCATGGGAGACTCCTGCGAGGCCCTGAAACACCTGGAAGGACTTTCTGTGCTCCTGCTCGAAGTGGGAATGTGGCACTTTGTCAGGAGCTGCTCCAGCCCCAGCATCCCAAGGGCCTGAGCTTTAATTCCGCCCTCGTTAGGAGGTGCTTCATTAGCTCAGGTCCAGCCTTGGAGTTGGCTCTGCCTTCCCAGCCCTCCCGGCCAGGCGGGAGCACGGAATGGGAATGGTTGGGCGTGGATTGCACTTTATACAGACACAGACCCTGCTCAGCAACAGGTTTCCCAAAATCTGAGGGGAAATGTTGTCCTTCCTGTGCTGCAGGAGCCTGGGGAAGGTGGACAGGTTGAGAAGTGCTGGTGTTCCATGAGCTCTGCCGGTGCTGTCAGAGCCCCAGGATGGGAATTCCGCCTTCCCTCGGAGTGTTTCTGTTCAAAGCCAGTCGAGATCAGGGATCAGTGGAGCAAATCCAACTGTTCCTCCTCCCTGGCTCCTTGGCCTGTTGCCCCAGTGTTGTTTTGTTGGAAGGATCCCCTGGTGCACTGTGGCTGAGCAGGGTTGGGATGTGTGTGGATGGGATCACTGTGGATATCGTGGGATGGATCCCTCCTTCCTGAGCCCCCCGAAGGGGAAGGATTTGGGGGTGAAGGGATGAAGTGGCTGCTCCAGGGGGGGACATCCCAGGGAGGGATGGAATTCTGTGAGGAAAATAAATGCCAGCAAGAACATCTCCTGGTGCTGTCCCTCCCATCCTGCTGCTGTTTCCCTCTTTCCCAAATAACCACCAAACCCCCTGGAGCACAGACTTGGGATTCACAGCTCCTGAGACATCCCGGGATCTGAGCTGTCCCTGGACTTTTCCTCCACCACCAGGGAGCAGAGGGGCTTTCCTGGAGCGGTGCCACCATCCCAAACATCCTCCCTTGCTACCCCCCCCATCGTTCTCCCGGCATTTCCAGGGGGTCCCAGGCTCACTGCAAAGCTCAGGTTTGGTTGTAGGATCCATCCCAGCTCCCGGAGCCACTCTGGCCCCGAGGAGACGGGAAGGGCTCTCGGCGGCCGCACCTTTCCCAAGGGAAAGGCCTTTTTCCCCTTCCCAGAGTTTTCCTGCTGCTTCCCCCGGGCGTGGAGCGAGGCCTTTCCCGCTGTAAATAGGATCGTCTGCGGGGCCCCGGCCCCGCGCTGTCCCACGGCCCTGCCTCCCCCCCCCCCACCCCGTGCCGCGGTTGTTGCCGCAGCTCCGCGAGCGCCAGGATTTAAAAATCCAACGAAAACGGAGGGACGAGAAACACTCCTTCGACACGAGCACAATGTTGAGGTTTTTGTAAAAGGATCCAATAAAATGGAGAGTTTAACTTGGGAGCGGCTCGGCGCCTCTTTGCTGGGGTCGGGACAGGGGAGGGACCAGGATGGGGCGGCTCCGGGCTCCTGGAGCATCCCAAAAATAAGCACCTGTCAGGCTTGGAATTCCCAAGGGAGCAGGAGCAAAGGGCTGCTCCAGAATGGTGGAAACTCCTCATGGTGCCAAACCCCTTCTCGTCCCTCAGGGAGCTCGTGGCCCCGCAGGGGTTGGACCCCTCTGTAGCTTCCCGGGATATCCCATCCCAGTGCCACGGTGCCACAGGGCTCCTTGGTGGCATCGGGGACACCCCCCAGGGGGCTGGAAACCCCTGGATTTCTGCATCACCAACTGTACCCACCGAAGGGCACCTGACCCTGAGCCCACTCCACTGGTGGGATACAGCCATGGAATCTCTGCCCTGCGGGGACAGTGGGATGTTTGGAGCCACCTCGGGAAGAGTTGTCCAGAGATTTCCAGGCAATGAAAGTAGCAACCACGTCAGTGCTGGGATTGCAAACCTGCCCAGCCCTGCCCAGGGATCCTGAGAAATCCTATAGGGGCCATTCCTATGGCATGGCTGGCTCGGGGGATGCTCCCGGTCCCTCTCCTGGGCCAGAGGCTGAGGTGGAAAACACAAACAGATCCATGGGATTTGTAAACAGATTTCCAGCTTCAAACCTGCAGGGAGGAGCAGGGGGGACAAACAGAGGTGGCTGGGCCACAAGCCATGGGCTGGAAATCCCACAGGATTTCCTGCATGTGCCTGGGTTCCCTCTCTTTTCCTTCCTGCTGGTTTTTTCTTTGCCTTCCCCCCCCCCGAGCAGCCTCTTCCTCTGTGATCACTTGTTCCCTCTGTTCCCACCCTTGCTGCTGCTCCCCTGGGAAATGTGCCCTTTCTTTTCCCTGCTCCCTTGGGATTTGTTCGTGCCTGGCTTTATTTCCAGGAGAGGTTTCAGGGAAACCCCACGTTATTTTGGTCCCGGAAGGCAGGAGGTGGATGCTCAGCCCAGAACCTGCCTCCCAAATCCCTGGGGTCTCTACCCAGAATATTGCAGGGAAGCTGGAATGTCGCTGGCAGTGCAGGGCACAGAAATCCTGGCTCCAGGGAACTGGCCTGGTTGGGAGGCTGTTTTGGGATCTGGCTCTCCAGGGAGCCCCAGCAGCATCTTGGGCACCGGCTCAGCTGAAGCCGATTTGATCCGGAGGCTTTTCCGGCCCTGGGGCAGCAGATAAAAATCTCCTGGAACTGCTGTGACTTGGTGAGAGGAGCTACAGCACTGCGGCTCCTGTCCCGTTTCCTTTTTGCCTGGATGAGGGATTGTACCTCGGGATGAGGAAGCAGGCACTGGGGAGAGGAGGAAGCCATCAATCCCATTAATGATTCATTCCCTGCTCCCGGGAGGGAGGGCGGTGAGAAGTGCTTTACACTCCACTCCTCTGCACTACAAAGTGCCCTCGATGTTCCCCTTGGGATGACACATTCCTTGATAAAAAGCAGCTTCACTGGAATTGTCCTGTTCTGCCCATCAGTGCCATAAAATCCAGCAGCTCCTGCCAGAGCCCAGGAAAGGCCCTGCTCATCCCTTCCCAGCTGAGATAGGAAGGAAGAGGGAAATTACTGGGTTTGGGGTTTTTTTTCCCAGCTGGAAATGCAGGAAAACACTCCTGTGGGGTCGGACACCGGGAGCAGCCCCGAGCCCATGGTGTCTGTCATTCCCAGTGGATTTGGATGAGTGTTTTCCACCCACAAGCCGGAGCAGCAGCACAGCTTTCCTGGTAAAAGTGTTTGGGAATGGGATTGGCAGAGAAGGGGGAGCACTGGGGCTGCACAGGCACAGAAATCCCAACATCCAGGCCCTTTTCCAGAGGGCACTGCTGGGCCTGTGCTGAGCTGTGTCTGGGCTGTGCAGGATTTACCCCTCGGGCTCGCTGCTGGGAAGGGCTTTGGGGAGAAAAATGGGATTTTATCCCTGGTGTTTTAAGAAGTTTATCTGGAATTTGTTGCCAGGCTGGAAAGCAAAAGGGCTGCTGTGTTTCCGTGGATGGGAAAGTGGGGAAGGAGAAGGGAAGGGAAGGGGAGGTGAAGGAATGGGATCCTCAAGGCAGGGGTCACAGTTCATGGATCCTCAAGGGATTTTTCACAGTTCATGGATCTTCAATGGATGGGTCACAGTTCATGGATCCTCAAGGGATTTGAGTCACAGTTCATGGATCCTCAAGGGATTTGAGTCACAGTTCATGGATCTTCAAGGGATTGGATCACAGTTCATGGATCCTCAAGGGACTTGAGTCACAGTTCATGGATCCTCAAGGGATTTGAGTCACAGTTCATGGATCTTCAAGGCATTGGATCACAGTTCATGGATCTTCAAGGGATTGGATCACAGTTCATGGATCCTCAAGGGATGGGGTCACAGTTCATGGATCCTCAAGGGATGGGTGACAGTTCATGGCTCCCAGGTGACAGGTAACTGGGACCTGTTTGATCCCACCTTTCCCACCCTGACCCTGCCCAGGCAGGGACGTGCAGCTAAACCCAAATCCCTCTGCTCCCATGTCCCCACATCTCCCCAAAGCTGAGCTGCTGATGGGACACAAATCCCCCAGTTTGCTCCAGTTTCCCTGTGCTCACCATGTCCAAGTGCCCACAGAGGGGGCTCAGGGCACTCTCTGAGTGACAGATCCCAGGGACTGTGTCTGGATATGAACCTGGAATTAAACAACTTGCTCCATCAACAGAGAGAAAACGGGAATATCTGTTCCATAAAAGCCATCTGAGTGCAGAAAGCTGATTTTAACCTTCCCTCCCCGTTTGTCCTGAGCCCTGGCTGTGCTGTGGGAGCACAGGGTTGGGAATCTCACTGGGAATTAATCCCCTGCCCAGCTGCAAACACCCCCCACTATTTGTGTTTCATTTGGGGAGCAGCAGAGAGAGGCAGGAGGAGCTCGGGGTGGGATGTGGGATCCATGCAACAATGGAACAGGGGCCAAGGGCATTTTTTTTTCCCCTTTCTGGAAGAAAGAGAGTGAAACCAAGAACCTTTGCTGTTCTTTTCCCAGTAAACTGAGCATCTCTGGATAAAGCCATCCCCACTCCTCCCCCTGCCTGGGCTGCCATGGTTACTCTGCAGGACTGACCCAGCACGAAGAAATGCTGCTGCTTTCCCTTCCTCTGTGCAGAAGGAACAAGCCCTTCCTTTTGCTGCTGTAATCCTGATTTTCCATTAAAGGATTCCCCCCTCCCCAGGATGTTTATTTTTCCAGCAGGCACGACCCTCCTGTTCAGAACAAAACAATCCACTTTCAGGTGCTGGGCTGATGGAACAGCAAGAAGTTTCCCTGCTCAAAAGGACAAGAAGAAAAATGTAAAAAAAAAAAAATCTTCTCATTTTTACTTTTTCCTTCTCAGGAGGGTGGGAAAGCCTTGGGAAAGCCATGAAGACCATGGCAACCTGGGATAGTGGAAGGTTCCCTACCCATGGCAGGGAGTGGAACGGGATGAGCTTTAATGTCCCTTCCAACCCAAACCATTCCATGATTCTATGAAAACAAAGGCTCTGGGGCAGTGGGATCCACACTGGAGGTAAAAGGCAGAAAGATGAGTTTATCCCATGGCCTCTGTGGGTTGGGAATAATCCCTTTGGAGATTTAGTCACCGGGTGAAATATTCCCAATTCTTTTATTCCATCTTTAAGTGCCAGTGAAGAAGCTGAGCTGCTGCAAATGCTGCAAAACCCTTATGAGGATTCATGTTACTGCGACGAGTTTTTTATCCCATCCATGATCCTGTTTCTCACACACAAAGTGAAGGTGTGGATGCTGGGATCTGTACATCCAATCCAGCAGAAATCCTTAATGGGATGTGGGAATTCCAGTGGCAAAAGGGTTTTATTGCAGGGCTGTTCTTGCCCTGCCCCAACCTCCCCAAAGCCATGGACTGAAGGAGCAGTTGTGTTTCACAGGACACAGTGGATGTGGAATGGGCATGGAGATGCTTTTATAAACCCTGGGATGTGCTTCCCCCTTGGCAGTCTCACTAATGCTTTTTATTTTTTTTGACACCAAATAAATACAAAACAACCCAATAAAAAACAAACAGCCGTAAATCCCAGAAATCGGTCGCCCGTGAAAGCAAAACTATTGACTAAGTTTAGGCCCCCAAAATATGTGATTTGGGGAGGGAAAACCCTCCCCAGGTCTGCAGTACAGATGGCTTTGTGTGAATGACTCAGTGTTCCACCCAGGATTTGGGATGTGGGGGCTGGAAGGACAGTTTTTTGGAAGGTAGAAACAAGAGGCACTTAAATCTCCAAGGCTTTTTATGAGCACTAGGAATGTAACCACTTTATGGACTTCCCTAAGTGTCTTCCTGAGGTATTTCCTCCCCTGATGATGGAGGAAACCAGCAGGAACCAGCTTTAGTTTGGCTCAGTGAAGAGCTTGGAGCTCCATGGACAGATGTGGTTATAAGAGGTGAAGCTGCAGCATCAACAAACACCTGGAATTCCTAAAGGATAAAGCTTTTCCAACATCCCTCTGCTTGTGCAGGGAATGGCCAGGCCCTTCCCATATTCCACATGTCCATCAGACCCCCCCTTTTCTGCTTTTATTTCTACAATCTTTGCCTCACCAGCTTTCTGATCCTCCTCGTGCCAGCGCAGTACACGTGTCCAATGTGGATGGAGGACAGGAAAAACTGGATCTGGTGACTGGGAAGAAACAGTGGGAGGAAAAATAAATCTCTCAGGCCATTGTTTCCATATTCCTACAGAGTTTTGTCAGGGGAAGGACTGGGGCAGACACTGCTGAGGGTCATACAGAGGAGCAGCAGTTTACCCTGGTGCTGTACACACACACTGGAGTTAATTCACTCTGCAGTTCGTGGCTCCTGGAATATTCCAACTCCCAATTTTACACAACAGGGATCTCCTCCAAAGTATTCCAAAACAGCTTGAAAATAAGATTTAAAAAATAGACAGATATTAAAAATACTTCGTTGTTTCTCCATGAAGGGGAAGGTGGTTTCTTGTTCTCTTTGAATCCCCAAATCCAATCTCTCACCAGAGAGCTCCGAGTCCTGGTGCTCCAGGCTTCTCTCCTTGCAGGAGCAGTGGGATGTCCAGGAGCTAAAACTTCTGCAGGAATTTGAGGACCAGGTCTCTCAGTTTGACCCTCAGAGGCTCATCATTGTCACAGATGATGTGTGTGGAGTCCTCCTCGAGCTGGATGAGGGTCTCGGCCTCCTGCAGCAGGACAATGTGGCCCTTGGCCGTGTCCTCCACCTTCACATCGCTGAACCCGTGCTGGGGTGGGGAGGGGGGAAGAGAGGGATGTTACCACAGCTCAGGAAAACAGGGAGACATGAAAACCCAGGGCACAGGGCAGAGGATGAATTTCATGGAATCACGGAATGGTTTGGGTTGGAAGGGAGCTTAAAGCTCAGCCAGTTCCAACCCCGACCTTCCACTGTCCCAGGTTGCTCCAAGCCCCATCCAACCTGGCCTTGGACACCGCCAGGGATGGGGCAGCCACAGCTTCTCTGGGAATTCTATTCCAGCCCCTCACCACCCTCACAGGGAAGAATTTCTTTCCAATATCCCATCTATCCCTGTCCTCTGTCAGTGTGATCCATTCCCCCTTGTCCTGTCCCTCCATCCCTTGTCCAAAGTCCCTCTCCATCTTTCTTGTAGCCCCTTCAGGTACAGGAAGGCCACAATCCTACCCTTTTTCCTGCTATTTTTCTCCCAGAAGTCATGCAGGCAAGGACAAGGCTCCTCAGAGCAGCAACCAACTGCCTGTAAGCTCAGCCACTAAATCCCCCATCCTACAGCTCCCCAGAAAGCTGCTCCACCAGTGGAGACATTCCCAGGATCTCTTCTTCACTTGGTCACCTCCCTCTCACAAAACTTGTGGAAATTTAAATGCTTTTGAGAATTCCTCCCCACTGTTGAAATTTATTGGAAATCAGCTGCTGAATCCAAAAAGCTATGTGGGGAAATTCACCCATTCCCAAAAGCTCTGCTTCCATGGGAAAACAGGAGGACATGAAACCTCTATATCAGGACACGACTCCATGGGGGACTATTCCCTCCATGCACATTCCATGGAATACTTTGCTAACCCAGCCCTTCTCCACTGCAAGCTAAACTAGAATTATTTCCCCCCTCTCTGCCACCAAAGCAGCACATCTGAGATTAACAGAAATCTGCTGGATCCTCACTTGCCACCAACAATCCTCACCTTTTCCAGAGTCTGCACAAACTGGTCCACAGGAATGGAGCCGCTCAGCAACGGCTTCAGAGCTTTACACTCTGGCACATCATCACTCACTCGCTTCCTCTTCTTGCTGGCAGGAGGTTGGGGAGGCTTTGGAGGGAGCTGATGGATGAGAAGTTGCACAGGGAAAAAAAAAACACACTCTGAAGGATGCAACAGGTTGAGAAATGGGCAAGTTCAGAGCAACACTCAGGGAATGAGGAAAAAAGGGATGTCAAGAGAACGCTGGCCGTGGAAAATGAGTCTTCAGGAAGAAGTGGGACAGGCAGGGAGGGGGTGGCAGCTGCTGCAGTGACTGGAGTCACTTCACCAATCCCACTGTTTCCCTGTTGTTTGGTGGGACTGTGTGCTTGGATCATGTTATTTGGGAATTAATCACTCAGTTAGATGATGCTGTGTTCATAAATCGAGTTTTGGGCCTTGCCTACACAGTGTCAGTAACTCCAGAGCTCCCAGGCTCAGCCAGTCCTGACAGGTATCACTGGGCTGGCTCAGCTCCAGCCATTTATGAGGGCTCTGGCATTTTAAGCCCAGGTCTAAGTTTATTTGGCAGCAGGAATCTGAGTAAATGAACAACACAAAGGACAAAGCAGCCTCAGACCAATTCCACTGCAACAATTCCATTTTCCCAGCGCTGCTCGGTGTTTCTAGGGAACAGACTTGGAAAGAGGAGGACAGTGTGTCTGCTGTGCACTGACACAAATCCTGAACCCATCTCTCTGTCCCTGCATTAAAGACAATTCCATCCTGGGCCCTCTTCCCAAGCATGCTGGGCCCAGGAGGAGAAGGGTTCTTCACTGAGTCCCTGCAGGCTCCTGTATCCAAGGAGAAAGGGGACCAGGACATCACCTCCTCCTGAGGACCACTAATGCCAGGAATTCCACTGCCAGCCTGAGGGAGGTGGCAGGAAGGGATGTAACATGTTGTACAAGGATGTACAACCTGCCTCCTGGGGAACAGGACAACTGAAGGCCCAGTCCCTTCCCAGGTCTGATGTTCCAGGTCATCTCTCTCCTCTGACCCTCAGCTCAGAGTCCATGGGAGACTGACTGATGCTGCTCCTGGTTATGGAAGACAGCAGGATGATTTGTAGCCTCCCTTCAGGAATAATCTCACTTCCCCTTTTTATCTCAGCCAGGCACATGGCCAAGGGAAAGAGGGCAGAGAGATTTATTTGCATCCCACTCTCCACTCCACGTGTAATTCCTCACTGGCACAGCCTCGGACAAGGATCTGCTCCGGTGGGGAAGGAGCTCCTCGTGAGGACAGCTGAGACCCCAGATGGCAGGAGAGCCAGGCAAGGATATTTTTCCCCCTTTCCCACTGTCCTGTACCTGCAGCACGTGCTTGTTGTCCTTGGTGTGCAGCACAGCAGAGACTGTTGCCAAGGAAATGCCAGGCTTGATCTCCAAGGGCACGAGGGAATCTGCAAGCTGGAGCCAAAGGAGATTTTGGTCAGCAGGTGAGAAGCTCAGAATGTGCCTGAGCCCAGCTGTGATTTAAACTGGCAGCAAGGTGTTTTTAAACATGGACCAGTGAACTGTGAACACAAACCCACTGATACAGTGACAGAGGGCTCCTCTTACCTGCCCAGCCCTTCTTCCAGCTCCTAAAACTATGGATTTCATAGTGGGATCAGAGGTTTTCAGTGACCAGGGCTGATCCCAGAAACCAGAAAAAATAAAGAGAATCCTTGTTTAAAAAGGCAACTTCATTAATAATTTTAATTAGTGAAGCTAATGATCTAACTCAGCATCATTTATTATGTTTGTTACTTGGATGGGCAATGAAAAACCAAAGTGAGTTTCCTTTCAGTTCCTGACTGCAGAATAGCTGGAAGTAAAGGATTTATCCTTAAAAACCCAATGGCTCTGTTGATTACTTTGAAATTATTCCTTATGATGCTGCACAAAAACCCTTCCACTGCCTTTTATACAATTCTTCCCTGAAAGACATAAAATTTAGTCTTGGCTACACCTTTGGATCTGATGGCAACATCCCAGACCTGGCTCTTCAGGTACCAAAACACTGCTGAGTTCCCTGGTCTGCTGCAAATTCCGACCATGCAGGTGATCACTCAGTCACTGCAAACCTCTAATCCTTGTGGATAGAGAACCAACTGAACTTGACTTCAAAACACCCCATTTCTGGTGTAATCCTTTTGCTACCAGAGCACTGAGAAGGTTTTCTTCTTGGCTTTCATTGTGGCAAAGCTCAGTTACTTTTAATGACTTCTGAAAATCTCACCCACCACTATTAAGGCTGCAGGAACATTTTGAGAGCCCCTCCTTGCAATAACACAGCTGGTGTGTTGGAAAAAATGCAGGCTGCATTAAAAATCTCTAAATTTTGTATATATTCAGACCTGGTGAACCTTAGAAATCCAAATTTCAGGGATTGCTGTCACTCTGGGACTCTTCCCAACGTTTAAAGCAGGCAATTTTAGTACAGCCTTCACAGTTTGTTGTTGAAGGCTGAGAGAATGAAAATATAATGATAATCATTGCTTCAGATTTCTCCTGGGACCTAAAAATAGCAACACTTGCAGCAGTGTGTGTTCTGCACTTGGCTGTGGTCAAAGGCACTTCCCATTCCCACCACATCCCAGAGGGAGATCGATACAAAGTGGGATCTAATGAAGAGCAAAGTGACAAACACCGTGAAGGGAAAGGTCTTTAAAAAACAGGGAGCTGCTCAGAATCGAAGTCTGCTGCCACTGAAATATCTGGATATGAACGTTTGTGCAGGTTTTAACCACGCAGTTGCTAAACAGCAACACTTAAATTATTAACAGCAGAAAGCCAGTGAGACAGACACTCGTTTTTATTTCCTCCAAGATACTGCTGCAGCCCACAGCCCTCTCCCTGTGGCAGCCAATCCTTTTATTATAGAAACTCACTGACCCAAACCAAAAGGGTCATTTAATCACATCCAGTAATTCACCCTCCAAGGCCAGACAGCTCTGCTGTAGTCCTTTCTGCACTCCTTTCAGCTGACCTCCTGCACACAGAAATCACAGAACTCTTCCCAAAATGCTGCATTAAAGGAACCCTTTTCACAGGGACAGCAAGTCTTGCCTGCACTCCAAGCTACAGCCACTCCACATCTCCCCTCACAAGCTGTTTCAAACTTTAATTCCCCCTTTGCAGCCAGGAAATCCGTGGCTTATTTCAGGGTTGAATTTGTCCAACTTGCAGCTGCTGGATCTTGTTCTGCCTTTGTGTGTGAGATTGAAAAGCCCCCCACCACGCAGCAATAAATGAGTCTTCCTTGCAGTCATTATCACGAGCCTGGTGTCACATGCTGGCACCAGGAAAGGCACAAAAGCAGGGACACTGAGAACTAACAGCACATTAATCAGTCCCCTGCCTATGGATGAGCACTTGGACTGCCTTAAGACAAACTTGTGTGTGCACTATTTCAGTTTTTAGCTTGTCCACCCATGCTAAACCAGAGTAAAGGCATTTTTACTGTTGAATCTTTGCTGGAGGGATTGTGTTTTCCTCAACAAAATGGGATTTGACACACACCATGTGAGCCCAAACACCAGTGTTGGCCAAATTACAGTTGTTGAGAAAGAAGAACATGGGTTAAGCCCCTCCTAAGTCTCTACTAAGACCTCCAACAGGGACAGGTTTAAGTTTGCAAGTTGTCTTCAGTCACCAGCCAAAAATCCTCCTGTTGGCAATGAGGGGCTGGGGATGGACCTGAAACTCCTACAGTAAAAAATAAAACTGAGGCTGAAAAATCAGGGGAGAACCAGAATTTTAGCACATGAGGGATTTTCCCAGGGACAGACAACCAGTATTTTAATGGCCAAGTTGCAGTGATTTCTTCCTGGATTTTGGAGACACCTCTCCAAACTTCACCTCTGGGGAAGGTGCAGGAAGCTTGACCCAGCAGGGAGAGGCAAAGTTTGAGCTGAGTGGGGTGAGCTGGATCTTCACCCTCCAGGACCAGGACAAAGAAGGAGCACAGCAAAGTTCACCAGGAATTAAAATCCCCTTAACTTTTAGGATCTGAAATCACTGTTGTGTACATTAGATTACACCACGTGTATCCAGAGAGGGACCCAGCTGGGTTTTTACATCAACACTTAATGTGCTTTTTTCCCAGATTTGAGAACTGCACAAATGTGTGATCTCTGCATTAGAGGTAGAAGCCAGAGCTGCAGCTCTGGGTCAAACCAGAGAAACCAAAGACATGAGACAGAGCTGTGACACCACTGGGCAGGACAGACCCCGTTTGGACTCAACACCCTGCAAATCCTCAGGAAAAATAAGGCAAAAAATTAAGTTGTGATACATTCCTTGGGCAGGGATCAGTTTTGTTCAGCTTGTGCAGTGCCCAGTCTTGAGGCTACTCCCAGTTTTTATTAATGACCTCAGCAGAGATCGAGGAGAGTGTTCAGAAGGTCCCACTGGAGCTGGTAGAGGTACCTTTAACACATGAGTTCAAGAACTGGAGTGAGAAAAACAAGCTGAAATTCAACAGCATGAAATGCAAGGCCAGAGATTGGGCTGATACAGAGAATTTCAGTTGCTGCAAAGGACAGAGGTGAGTGGTCCAGATTTATTAGTCCATCCCATTAGAACTGGGAGTGACACAGCCATGGAAAAGCCAAATTAAACCTCAGAAAATATCAGGTAATTCTTGCAGAGATGAGCCATCACCATTATATTGAGCCCAGCAAGAACCCATTTGAACTACTTGTAAATTGTGGGTAATTTCAGCTCAAGTAAGATATTCTGAAGGGTAGATTGGGGCAGCAGAAGCTGCCTGGTAAGAGGGAACTAAATGTCTTGGCAAAAAGAAAGCCCAAAGGGAGAATTTGATTATTCTAAATGAACACCACAGGGAAAATACCAACAAAAGGGGAAATGTATTTATGCTAAAACATGGTGTTAAGAATAAATGTGTGCAGGCCAGCAGTGAGTATGTGTGGGCTGGAAATGAGGAGGTTTCTGGCCATCAGAGACAGTGGGGGTTTGAACAGCACCGAGTGGAACAGCAGGGGCAAAAGTCTCTGTAATTTGGAGCTGGAGCCTTACATTTTTTGAGGCACATTATAAAGACTATTAGTAAGTGCAGCTGGGTTCTGGTCAGGTAATCCCTGAGGGCACTTCCATTTCCAGGTGGGAATGGTTGCTCACAACCTGGGGGCTTGCCAGGTATGAAGAGATTCTTACCCACATCCCAGGCCCTAAACAGGATGGAAGTTGGATGAGACAGAAAAATATCCTCTCCCAATTATTAGAGTAACCCAAGGATTTTAAAGATCTTGACTTCAGGAAAAACCTGACTTCAGATAAAGCACATGGAGATCAGAGTTTATTCATAGAGGGTTTTATAAAAACTAGTCCTCAACAAAACCTAAAAAGAGAAAAACCTGCTTTACCTCCATCCCTCCACTCCCCTTGCTCCTCACACACACCAGATCCAGTTTCTGGAGGCAGAAAAGCATCTTCCCAGTGTATCTCTGATTGGAAAAGATTGCCCAAATATTCCACCTGTTTAAAGGTTGTGCAGCAGCCCTTTCACAAGCAGGGAGGATCTGTAGAGTCAGTTTTATAAAAGAAAATGAAAAACCATGGTCTTCATCCTGTCAGTTAAATTTGGGTGGTGATGTGAGGAGGGGAAGACAATTTACCTCATCTCCTACCTCCCTGCCTCCTCTTATGCCTTCACTTTTTAAGAACCAGGAGCTCTGTTGTCCAGCCCCTTGTAACCAGACAGAAGAGATTTTAGTGTGGGCAGGAGAATCCAACAGATCCAGCTCTGGCTTTCTTTATACCCCCCCTGCTAAATCTGGGTCTGAGTGCAGGAATTCTGCAAGTATCAGATCCTGCAGAGGGAACAAAAGACGTGTGGTCAAACACATGGAGCCAAGGGGAAAGGGCTGGAGATTTAAATATTCCTGTGGATTCCTGACCAGCAAGCATATGGAACATGCTGCAGGTAGGATGGGAACTGGGGAATCTTGCTCATGAGACTTAAAGGAACAAAGGCTTTTCCAACAGAGAAGAGCATCCCAGAACTAAGGGCATCTGTCTGATCATCAGTGGGTGATCTGAGTCACATTTGTTGGGGTTTCAGCCTCACATTTTACACAATCCAAGAGGTTTTAGTGGGATAATTCAGTTGTTAAACAAACCCCAACTTAATGGATCTGCCAGTTGCTGTGGATCTCCCAGAATTCTCAGTGGAGCAGATTTTGAAGTCTCATTAACTTCAGTGGATGAAGAATCGTGCCATAAATAGCCAAGGTTTTTGCTATTACTGCTTGCAAATGCCTAAATCTTAACTTTGGGCTTCCCCAGAGCTGACATCCAGTGGAGAAATAAGAGGCAGAAGGGGTAATCTGCAGTTTTGAGCAACGAAACAAACCTCTTCTTTTCCATGTAAATGTTCCATGTGCAGCTAATGGACCAGGGCTCTGGATCAGCACGAGGAACTTTGTCCCCAAAGCCTGGAAACCAAACCAGCACTGAGCAACCAACAGGGAATAATCTCAGCTGGGAGTCTAAGCAGTAGGCTCAGGACTACCACTAGCACTGGCTTTTTGCCAAGCCTGTGCCAAAAGACAGTTGAAGGAAGTATTTAAGAAGTGTAATGAAGCAGATTTATGGCTGTTTAATGAAGCTCTTCCCCAGTAGCTCGGGAGCAGGAAACAGTTGTTTGAAGAACTTACAAGAGGATAGTGGAAAACAGAACCAGCAGAAGCAAAAAAACAGCCTCAGACTGGAATGAAAAATGACAGGTAGGGGAAGCAAGGACATGAAATATCTTCAAAGTAAAGGCAGGCAGCTTGCAGATGCAAAAGATGAGTCATTTGAAAGATATAAAAATGGCATAAATCAAAATATTCAAAATACAGTAACCAGTTTATGGGTCAGAATGTCAAGTCAGGATGTGATGTTGTTGTTGTTGAAGCTGGTTGGGAAGAGAGAGGTGACTGCCTGGCTGGAAAGGAGTGTTATTTTAAAGCCAGCCATCAAAAATGAAAGGAAAAACAAATCTAGACATTAATGTAGGCAGGCAAAGGCAGGTTGGGAGCAGGAAAGTAGATCCCAGTTTCAGCTAACTAAACAGGACAATCTGTGGGTAAGAGCAACCAGAGAAAAGGTACAGCAAAAAAAAAAAAAAGGGCAAAGGAAATGAAGGATAACACATTGCAAGCTCACAAAAAATGGGGAGGAAGGGGCAGAATTCCTCAAATGGTCAGGAGGGAAGAGACATGGGAATGAGGTGGGAGACAATTTTAGGAAGAAAATGAGGGCTGATTGCTCTGAACACCAACGACATAAATCAGGAGGACAAAAGACTGCTCTGGGTCTGCCTTTGTCCAGGAAAAAGGTTGGTAAAAGCTGGGACAAGAGCAGTTGTGGTGGAATGTCAAAAGGAGAGGTCAAACTGCTAGAAAAAAGGAGAGACCCAGACAATTTTACAGTAGATTCAGTGAGCTTGGGGCTGCAGGGAGGGATGAGCAGCAAACAGGCAGGTTGTGTTTAATTTACTTTGTGTGAGACTGTGGCACAGGGACACCAGGGGGAATAGTCAGGGGGAAAGGAACAGAGAGGTTGGGAGATTGGACAATGTCACCCATTATTGGTAATATTGGTGACTCCCTTATTTTGGGGCCACCAAAATAAGCTGAGGGTCAGAAGAAAGTCAGAAATTAAAACTCCTCAGTCCCTGAAACCCGAAGGAAGTTGGAGAAGTAAGATAAAAGCATAAAAAGGGAAGTCAAGACAAGGGAATGGGAGGGTGGAGTGAAAGCTCCATAACTCTAACAGAGCCCAGTGCTGCTTCCCTAATTCCCTCTGCAGTTTCCCTCCATGCCAGGCTGTGCCTTGCACATTCACACCCTCCCATAGTGGGCTGTGTCCTGAAGAACTTGCAAATAGAATATTTTAAAAACACAGAGCCCTCAGTGAAGTGTCTGCTGCCACACCAAGTGATCCGCACCATTGTTCAGCTGTAATTAAACTGCAGGCACATTATTTGCTCAAACACTACTGTTTAATTTTATCTGTTTGCTCCAGAAGGTGTTTTCCATTTTCCCATCGTTGTGCCGTGAATAGACAATGCCTAACCAATTTCCAGGAAGCAGTCTTTTCTTTTTTTATTATTATTTTTTTTTTAAAGTGAAAGGCAGATGCTGAGAAGAACAAATTAGTTCAAGTGTAAAGGTTTCCACAATCCCTCTGAGAGCCATTCCAGCCTGATGCCTTGGGACTGTTAAAACCTCTCTCCAAACAAAGGCTGCTGTGAGTGTAAATCTCATTATCATACAACAGCCCTGCTTGACCTGCCTTTGCTCCTCGGTGAAGTGATTGAAATGTAGACAAGCTCCAGCAGTAAAAATAAATTTACATTAGTCTGACAGGCCAGAATCTGAATCACTGCAACAGTTTTGCAAAGGGAATTTCACACCACCAAACCCTCAGTCTGAACTGACTTGAAGCCACTCTGAGCCAACTCTCTGGTTTCCAGAAACTGGAAGAATCCAGAGAGCAGTTGGAGCACATCCCACTGGGAAGGGGCTGTGGATTCAGGAGAGGGCCCTGATCAGGGCCCTTCACTGCAAGAGCCTTTCTTTTATGAGTGTAAATACACACAAATCCTTACCCTGGAGCAGATCTACCAATGACTTGTTTTTCCAGAGCAGATTTCATCAGTCCATGTTGAGCTGACATGGTTTTGACAAATAACAAGCCATTGCAAGGTTCACTGGGAGCTATAAAATACCCTTTTCAGTTGCCACTTGAGCCTTCCCTGAACCCCAGGGCTGGTGGCAGCCTGAACAAAACAAATGCCCTTTCCTTGTAGTATAGAAATTCCTGTATGTTTAGAAACCCTAAAGAGTCTTCCTGGATAAACTACTGAAAAGGGGACATTAAGCAACAAATACTCCCCACCAGGGAGCCTCATGTCCTATCTGCAATCCTGTCTTGCACACCCCACTCAGAGGAAAGGGAGGTTACATTGAGTTTTTGCCATGACCAGGTAGATCCCTGAAAAAGAACCAGCAAGATCCCTCTTTGAGGGTGATTTGTAAATCCTGGAGCTGGGGAATGGCATCCCATGAACAGCCCTGAGTCACAGTCTTGCTCTCAGGAGGGTCTTTTCAGGAGCATCATTACAGACCAAGGAGCTTTTGCCACAAGTTGTTCAGTGTAGCTTTGGAACCAGGGAAAATCATGGAATGGTTTGGGTGGGAAGGGACCTTAAAGATCATCTTGTTCCAATCTCCTGCCCTGGGCAGGGACACCTTCCACTAGCCCAGGTTACTCCAAGTCCCATCCAACCTGGGCTTAGACACTTCCAGGGATCCAGGGGCAGCCACAGCTTCTCTGGGCAACCTGTGCCAGCCCCTCCCCACCCTCCCAGCCAACAATCCCTTCCCAATCTCCCATCTCTCCCAGCCCTCTGGCAGTGGGAAGCCATTTCCTGTGTCCTGTCCTCCATCCCTTGTCCCAAGTCCCTCCCAAGCTCTCCCACAGGCCCCCTTGAAGTACTGAAAGGCCACAGTAAGGTCATTCCAGAGCTTTCTCTTCTCTGGGCTGAACACTCAGCCTGGAGAACACCTGGACATGGAAAATTACAGGAGATGTTTCTTCTTCCTGGGCACAGATTGCTTGGAAATTAGGTTGTTAGGGAAAAAAAAAAAAAAAAAGGCCATTTGTGGGAATATTCCTGCCTGTGCAGGTTTCTGCTCAAACTCTCCAAGACAAAGTGAAAGCAACAGAAACCAGCCCTCGTTTTCTTTGTGCTTCTTTTCCCTGGTTGGTGACTACCACATTCCCTACAGTGCATCCTCTCTCCCAGCAGTTTTGGGAAGTGCAGGAAGAGCTGGTATCCACCCCCTTCAGAGGTATGACACAAGGGACAGGCTCACAAGGGCTCATTTTCACTCTCACAGCTCAGGGGAAAACCCAAAGCTTCAGTGAAATCTGAATAAGAGCTGAGCCACCGGCTGCTGGATTGAGGATTTGTTTTGGTCGTGCTGGCTTAGGTTTCATAGGATCCAATAAAGATGCAAATTTCCCAAACAATTAAATATCCAGGCCAGGATGGAGCTGCATCCAAGCATATTTGCTAATTAACCCACCCTCTCCTTGTCTCCAAGCAGTGGGCTGGGCAGGCTCCCAGCAGAACAGGTGTGAAATGATGGGAATGGGGGTCGGGGGCTGGCTGAGGGATTTGTCACCAGAGTCCCAGTTCTGTACTTCATATTTGGCTCAACTAAAGGTCCCTCCTCCCTCTGCTCCCTGAGGAAAAGTAGACTCATTATTCGAGTTTCCAAACCTGCTTGCAAAAAGCCACTGTCACCTTTGATCCAAGGACACATTTGTGCTGATTGGATTGTCAAAAAAATATTTTAAGCTCCTATCTGTCGGAATGTGGGTCAGCCTTTGTGAGATGGGTACATTTGGATTTGATTTATGGGGTTAATGAATCATTAATAGATGTTGTGGGGATAAGTAATCCACATTTCAGATGCCTACAAGCAATCCATTAACCTGCTGGACTTCTGCAGCCTGTAGGAATTAACCATTTGTTGAAATTGTTGAAATACAAATGAGCCTTTTCACTGCTTCTTTAACATATGGCTGAACACTGCTCCTCACAGGGAAGGGTATTCTCAAGGAAGGAGAAAGACACCTGCTGGCCATCAAGTCCCAGGTTCCTGGGATCCTTTCCATGACCCTGGGGCACTAATTCAAACTAATTCACAGCCATATTTAAACTGGAGGTGACTGGTTGCCTCACCTGTGGCTTGCAGAGATCACCCTTTGAATTGTGAGATGCGATAACCTTGCAAAGGACAATTCACCTGAACATATTTTTGCTTGCCCACAATCACAGAATCCCACAATGGTTTGGGTTGGAAGGGACTTTAAAGATCATCCCATCCCACTGCCTGCCATGGGCAGGGACACCTTCCACTATTCCAGGTTGCTCCAAGCCCTGTCCAACCTGGCCTGGAACACTTCCAGGGATCCAGGGGCAGCCACAGCTTATCTGGGCAACCTGTGCCAGGGCCTCCCCACCCTCCCAGCCAAGAATTCCTTCCCAATACCCCAAATAACCCTGCCCTGTGGCAGTGAGAAGCCATTCCTGTCCTGTCCCTCTATCCCTTGTCCCAAGTCCCTCCCCAGCTCTCCTGGAGCTCTTTTAGGCACTGGAGGGGGCTCCAGGGTTTCTTTTCCAGACTTTTCAGCCCCATCTCTCAGCCAGCCAATGTTGTTTTCAATTCCCATTAGTTGACACAGCAAACTTACCTCTCAGAAATGCTTTTTTCTTAGCCCTGCATTTGACAGAATGTGCTTTACTTTATCACAGTCACCAGTAAACCCCAGCCACAAGATTCCTTTAGTCAAAGGCTGCAAATATCTTCAGAACAAACATCTGTAGTTCTGAGGCTGCACCTCCAGTGCTGGGGGCAGTTCTGGGCCCCTCAGACAAGAGAGACATGGAGGGGCTGGAGAGTGTCCAGGGAAGGGAATGGAGCTGGGGAAGGGGCTGGAGCAGCGGGAGCGGTTGAAGGAGCTGGGGGGGCTCAGCCTGGAGAAAAGGAGGCTCAGGGGGGACCTTCTGGCTCTCTGCAACTCCCTGACAGGAGGGGGGAGCCGAGGGAAGTTGGGCTCTGCTCCCAGGGAACAAGGGGCAGGATGAGAGGGAACGGCCTCAAGTTGCACCAGGCAAGGTTTAGATTGGATACTGGGAACAATTCCTTCATGGAAAAGGTGGTCAGGCATTGGAAGGGGCTGCCCTTGGAAGGGGCAGTGGTGGCACTTGAGGACACGGTTTAGTGCTGACCGTGGTGGTGCTGCAGGTTGACCGATGGACTTGACGATCCCGAAGGTCTTCTCCAACCTTAACAATCCCCGGATTTCTAAAGGGGCTGCCGAAGCAGCAGCAGCAGCTGGGATTTGCAGCCCCCCCCCCTCTGTCCCCCCAGCGCAGTCACTCACGTCTGGCATGATCTCGATCTTCTCGTAGCGGCGCTTGTAGGGCAGGGTGAGCACCTCGGCGCGGCGGTAGGACATGGCCGGGGGCTGGCAGTCCACCATCAGGTCCGTGCGGTGCGACTGGGTGGGCGGGGGCTGCGTGTACTGCTCCGGGCACACCACGTGCAGGGGCTGCAAAACAGGAGGAGCCGTGTCCTTAATCACCGTTTTGGCATCAGCAGTTGCCATAAGGAGAGAAAAAAATGAGCTCAAGTAGCTTTTTCTTCCAAATCCTTTGTCGTCTACACTGGGAAGTAAATGGCCGTAGTGGTGAAGGCCATCCCAAAATTGTAGTGGAGATGTGTTAATATGCAAGGGAGGGCATTTGTTGTGTTCAGCTGGAGAAGAGGAGAGTGAGGGAGACCTCACTGCAGTTACAGCTTCCTCGGGAGGCAAAGAGGAGGGGCAGGCACTGAGCTCTGTGGGGACCAGTGACAGGACCCCAGGGAATGGACTGGAGTCGTGTCAGGGGAGGTTTAGGTTGGATCTCAGGGAAAGGTTCTTCCCCCAGAGGGTGGTTGGGCACTGAACAGGCTCCCCAGGGCAGTGGGCACAGCACCAAGGCTGCCAGAGCTCAAGGAGTGTTTGGATGATCCTCTGGGGCACATGGTGTGACTCTTGGGGTTGGACTCGATGATCCTTGAGGGTCCCTTCCAGCTCAGCATATCCTGTGGTTCTGTGAAAATCATCAGCACAACAAGCAGCTCTTTGAGTTTTCATGACCTGTCAGCAATATGTTGACAGAGCAGAACCAGGCTGGTGGCCCCAAGGATCGCTGCAGGATTTAAGGAAGGCAAAGGAGAAGACAGTGGTTCTGCAAAGTGTTTTGGAGACAGCATAACACACCAGGAAAAACATGGGAGAAGATGTTTATCCAAAAGCAGGCTGTGACAATTCTATCAGTTGTGCAGTGACAAGGCAGAACAACAAGATAAAATGATCCAGGAGGTTTGGAAGAGAATGTGTGAAGTCTCTCTAAGTTCAACAAGCTGAAGGCAAAACACAGGGAAAAACTCAGCCAGAAAAAAAAAATCTGGGTATTACTTTAATTATGTCATGAGTCAGAAAGCAAATTTCAGTAGAAACAAGTGAGATGGACAAGGAGAGGCCACTAAAGCCCAGAAGAGTCAAGGGGGGAATGCAGAGACTACAAGAACTCTCTGGCCTTATTCCCAGACCTCTCCCAAAGGAGAGCTCAATGCTCTGTGATGTCTCATGGAAAAAAAAAAAAGGTGTTGTCCTGATTTTTGTTTAATGTATCAGTTGTTCACAGTTGATTTATTTATTACAAGTGTGTGAAGAAACATAGGAAAAGGCAAGAGAAAAATCCTTACCTGGACTTCTTTGAGTAATTTAGACACCTGAATAAAATTGAGCCTTGTGTCAATGGGGCAGTAAACACATTTCATTGCCAAGGGCTGATATGGAGCCAGAGCATCCAGGTAAGAGAAATCAGGTTCTGGAAAGAGAAATGTTGGAAACACTGAATGTTTATTAACAACAAACACGGCCCAATCCCTCTCGGATTCCACATTCAGGAATTAAAGGAGCTGTTGTTCAGCAATGTTAATTCTGTTACACATTTCTCTTCCCTTCCTCCTCCCCTCACCCATTATTTTCAATTAATTTGATGAAAATTACGCCCACAATTAGTCTTCCCTTAATCAAGCAACAGAGCAACACTATTCCATTTGAACACATTACTGCACGATTTTTAAAGCAAATTTAATCATGACAAAAACACCACCTCTTCTTTTTAATCAGATCCTGTAAAAGAAGGCACGATGTGTCATTTTGGGTCTCATAAGGTAACCCACATGGCAGCCTGGTTTTCACTATGACAAAAATGCAGCATAAAGATCATATTGTTATATATATATATATATATATTTATTCTTCTGAATCTAAGTGCCAGGTTCAGACTGGTAGAAAAGCAAAGGGCCTTTCATTACTGACTTTTAAAAATCAGATTAGAGGTTTGCCAGGGAAAAGTCATGCACTGAATGGGCTCTTACTCACACAGAGGGAAATAAAACATTGACAATATTACAGAAAAAGACAATTTTTTGGGGGTGGATGACAAATGTAGATCTTAGGTGACACAGTGTAGGGTACATGTAACCTCTTGATTCTGGGGGTCACCAACTAATGATGTGGAAATGCTTATGCCAGCACCATCTACCTGATAATTGTGGGATAGAGGACACAAAGGGAATGCTGGAAAAAGGCAAACTGGTATTAGTTTGATAAGGACAGAATGGGAAAAAGGGAAAGGGATGCATGAAAGCCTTATCTGCTGAATTATCCTGAACCAAAGGACACCCTGCAGGGTGAAGTGCAGTTCAAGCCTTGCTGGAGAACAGCACGAGGTTTTTCTCTGCTACCTGCTCAGGCTGTGAAAGGAGGAACTTAAAGGAGACTGAAATTCAGAGACTTCACTCTGGATTTAACCAGATGTTCTTCCATCACCCCGAGCAGAGCACAAGGCTGGATTTCTCCTGGAGACAGCAAGGGAAAATCTCCTTCAAATTTCAGCACCCAGCAGGACATCCAACATAAAGACAAGTTAATTGCTCTCCCAAAAATCTGCTGCTGGCTGAGCACCAGTGAGTGATGGGGGGATATTTACCCTGGGAGAGCAGAATATGGAGCCAGCCAAGGATACAGGAGTTTGGAGCTGTTAAAGGGATCATTTTCCCAGATTTAAAGCAATTGTCTGGGAACATTAAAGTGAGAAATATTAATGAGGACATCTTACAGGATGCCCCAAAAGCCATGAATCCACAAACATGAAATACAAATTGCGCTGGGCAAAAAGCCACGTTAGTTAAAAGCAGATGTGGTGGTGGCAGTGAAACAAAGCCTAAAAATATCCATGTAAAAATGGCATTTAGTGTCAGTTAAATTTAATAGCAGTGAGCAGAAGTTTAAAAATAGGAATACTGGGAAGGCAGCTAGTTGAAGAATGATCAGTGATCAATTAGAGTTAAATCAGAAGACACTTTAAAAGTCATAAGGGGAAAACAGAAAGTTTAAGTCAGGCAGAGCTCCTCCGTTAGAGATGTGACATGAAACAGAAAAAAATAAGTTAAAAAAGTTATGAGAAGAAAGTTTTTCCATCCCATCTGAGGAGATTTGAGGCTCTGATTGAATATTTCTGAGTCAGAGGCTCTGATAATGTACAGACATGGATTTTGGATCCTGGAATCCCAAAAGGTTTCCAGCCCATAGTGTGTCTCTGAACAACTAATAGGAACGTAAGAGCCTGGGAAAAGTGAGAAATTCTAACAAGGGAATTCTAACACAGGACTTGGAAAATCTTCACATGTGAAAAACGTAACTTGAGCTGGTCTCAGCTCCTGTGACCCACAGGAACTGCTGTTCTGAAACCCCCACAAATCCAAAGTCACCTGTCTGATGGCAAACTGTGCTTGCCAAGGACACACAGTGACTTTTCCTGACAGAATTACATCTTTTTCCCCCAAGACTCCTGATTCACTGCTGTGTGACACCGAGTTATAAAACCTTCCCCTGCACAGTACTGATGTGCCATGAGTTGGTTTAAGATGTCCAAGGGAGTTGGTTTTTAAGGCATTGCTGTTACCAGAGCAAGAAGCAGCTTCTTTGTACCGTGTCTCCCTCCAGAACTTCTTTGTGGCTCAGTGGTGTTCAATATTTTTAATCAATAATCTACTCAATACTGCTCCAGCAGGAATGTTTGCAATGACAGGAGCCAGCAGAGCAGCTCCACAGCTCACTCACAGCTGGGGTCCTGCTGCTGCTGGTTTAATCCATATTCTTGTAGTTGTTTTTTACATCACAGATTGGAAAGGTGGAGACTACCTGGCTCCTGTGGACTGAACAAGCAGTGTCATCATTAACAATGCTGGATGGCCTGTAGTTTAAAGGTCTTAATTATCAGAAACTAGGAGTCTTTCACAGGAAAAGCTGAAATGTCATCTGCTCTCACAACTGCTTCAATGGTTCTTTCATAACCACAGGTTTTAGCTTAAACCAGAAAAGTAATAAAACAATAAATTAACATTAATTTAATATTAATGTAATTTTATTGGGTATCAATGCTTCAGATTTTCACTGGAGTTACCAAGAACAGAAGAATTGAATCTGCTGGGAATTTCTACAGACATAGATCATAAAATATTTTAGGTTGGAAAAAACCTCTAAGGTCACTGGGTCCAGTTGCCAAGCCCACCACTAAACCACGTGGTTTTGTTCCAGCTCAGGCATCTTTTCTTGAGGGAAGCCAAAAGTCTTAAAACTGAGGTTGCAGAAGTAGTTTAATTTGGGTAAACTGGAAGAAAGGGACAATTTCTACTTCAAATATTAAATGGAAAAAGTAGGACTAGAGAGTCAGAAGGAAGAAGGAACATCCTGCCCAGTGGATGTGCCTCCAGACAGAGACAAAAGCCACGGACAGATGAATTTAGGAAACGAACCACCTGGAATCGCTGTGCACTCCAAGGTCACCCTATCAAAGCAGCTCTCAACTGGTGCTTTATTTGAAGTATAAAGTGGGAAAAAAATCTCCAAGACCATGACCTGATGCACCCATGGGTTGTTAGGACTGACATTCCAGTGCCTTTAACAACCTGCCAGGCTCTGACAGAAGTGCTCGACTGCCTCGATCCACGGAGGATTAGGATTTAATACAGAAAGGTCAACTGCCTCTCCCTTCAAGAAGACACAGAATGAGAGTTCCTGCCATTAAAGGCCAGTTTCTGACACCCTGGGCAGCACACTCAGAACATGATTAATGCCACTGATTCCCCAGGGATTCATGAAATGCACACCCCAGCAAAGGCTCTGCACACTCGCAATGGAAGTTCCAGCCGGAGCAGAATTCACTATTTCCAAGACAATGCAGATCTATTTTGCAGTCTTACCAATTACAGTAATTAGGGCTTGTCTCCTGAACTACCTCCAGGGTCAGGAGGGATGGCACTGCAGCAGCTGTGGGACCACACAACATTTCAGCACAAACAGAGTCTACATTTAAGTGCCCAGCAGGAGCCCCCTCAAATCTCCCCTCCCCTTGCACAGGGCTAATTACACACTTTTAATCTCCCCAAATTGGTTCAGCAGTATCATGATGCTGTGACACTTTTTGGTGTCAATATTGTGAAAGATTTAAAGGGACTTGCTTAAAGAAGTAAGAAGGAAGGAAATAAGCCTTTCCCAGCCCTCTTTGCTTTAGGACATTTTGTGCTTTCCAGCAGTTTTCCTATTCACTAAAAAGAGGAGGAAAAGAAGCTTAACAGCAGGACTCCATCCCACCCTTGCTGTGGGAGTAGTTTGATCCATTACTCAGGATTCTCCTCCACATTACTCTGTCCAAGTCCCAAATCCACACCATTTTACCTGGATAAGTCAAATATAACAAACCTCCCACCACACCAGAGCTGGTTAGACACAAACCCAGTAGCAACAGCCTAAAGGATTATTATTTGCCTTCTCAGATCTGAAGAATTCCCACTGTGGGTTCTGTTTGGATGACACACCAGGTATAAATACACCTGGACATCAGTTGGAGGGAAGGCCTTGAAGTATTTTTGAGCAGGGTCAGCACTAGAAGCAGACTGAGGGAAGTGGGGGAACTTCAAAGACCTGTTGTGCTTCTGAGGCATTGGGAAAAAACAGCTGCCAAGGCATCAGCCAGAGCTGCACCTTCAGCTTCAGCTACAAAGGTGTCTGCCAGCCAAAAAGCATCCAAGGAAAAGCTCAGCCAAAAGGGAGGAACAGCCCAGATCCCACTGCCAGGTCTCTGTGGGGGGCACACTTCTGAAGCAGCAGAGATGACAGAAACCTCTCCAGAAACACTCTCTGGTTGCCTGAGGTTTTGATGAAAGGGCAGGAGAAGGGATGAGGAAAGGTTTGTGGTTCCAGTGGAATATGGAAAAGAAGTGTTTCTCCTTCCTGACGAGCATCAATTAGGTCTTGCCTGGGTTTAACTTGCAGCCAGCTGCTTTCAATTCAAAACTTCATTTCCTGTAGGCATTTTACTGCTGAGCAGAACAAAGCTCTTGCTCAGACGTGGCAGGAACGGGCTCTGCAAGGCAAAGGTTGGCTCTGCAGGGCCACAGAGAATTAAATGGCACAATAATTACATTTGGCCCTACGGTCAGTCCTGGGGTCTTAATTTAGATAAGCTGCTGCTGAAGTCAGAAACTTCTGCCCCAGAATAAATGAGTAAAGCCCCAGGGATGTGGCCACACTTAACCAGAGAGCACAACCTACTGTTAATTTGATAATGAGATCAGCATTTTACTTACCTGTGAAGATGACAGTGTTCAAGCTGGATTTTCCCCACAGCTCCATGAAATGCACCACATCCCCAAACCTCAGAGAGGGATGCCCAGTGAACACAACACAGGGCTGCTTGAAGTCATTGCTGAAATCTCCATGGATGCTGGGATAATGCTTCAATTTGTTTGTCTGAATGAGCTGAAATAAAAACAAAAACCCAGACATGACCAACTTTTTCAGGCCTGTGTGCTTCAGTGTGTTTATTTACATGAGATTACAAATATCCTACAGTTTATTTCTAACTCAATCACAGAGTCCCTTCCTGCATATCCCTTCGATTTTCCAACAAATTTGGTCATGACTGTCCTAAATGTTATGAAAAGGAAGTCAGAGCATGGGGCCAGGTGTCTCCAAGTCCTTGCTCTCATTTCTTTGGTACCAGCAGTTGGTGACTGAGAGGAAACTCTGCAAACACTCCCTTGGCTTAGAGTTTCCTGGAGTGAACAGAGAGCTCAGCTGCCAAATTCAAAATAAGCTCCTTTCTCCTCTTTGCTATGCCTGCAAAGAGCTCCAGGCACATGTTTAACCTGCTTTTCTTCCATCCCAGCAGTACCAGGCACTTGTGCCTTCAGCAGAATGTTGCCACGAGCTTTGCTGGTCTAAAGAGTTCCCACAAAGTCAAATCTGCTGCAAAAGAACAGACTGACTTGCCCTTCCTTAACCATCTCTGAAAATAGTGATAAAAATGAATTAAGAACAATAAGATGTCTTGCAAACAGTGCAATCAGCTCTGCAGGTGGAAAAGATTTCTTTACTGAGATGGAGTTTATTTATCAAGGCACTTTTCAAAGAGTTTTGCTTTATTTCTCCTGCCACTGTTTTCTAATCTGCAAAACAAGCTGCAACTTAAAAGCAATTTAATAAACCAGTCTGGGAAGCACTTTCAGGCAATATTTGGAAGCTTTTTTCTCTGTAGGTTTATGCTTCCATCTCCAGCTTGAAAATAAGTGTAAATACAGTTTTCTTAAAAGGCATGTAATTTAACACAGGAAATCACACACTGAGCAACTGAGATAAAGAGTGGGAAGGAGGGGAATGGGGCTTCCTTTGGGAGCCAGTGCTTAAAGGAGGTTGGACTGGTCATGGAATCCCAGAATGGTTTGGGTTGGAAATGCTGGAAAGGACCTTAAAGCTCATCCAGTTCCACCCCCTGCCATGGGCAGGGACACCTTCCACTGTCCCAGGTTGCTCCGAGCCCCGTCCAACCTGGCCTTGGACACTTCCAGGGCTGGGGAGTCCACACCCTGTCTGGGCAAGCTGTGTCAGGGCCTCCCCACCATTCCAGTCAAAAATTCCTTCCCAATATCCCACCTAAACACTCCCTCCTTCAGCTTAAGGCCATTTCCTCTTGTTCTGTGTTATTTTTTACCATGGCAGACCTAACTCAGGATAATGTGCCTACTTGGAAATGAAGAGAAAACTGAGAATTCTGATGCTTCTCTAAGTCTCTTATCAACTTAGGCACTCCAGAACTTATGGTTATCAGACAATTCTGCAGGTGGACACAGCCTGTGATTTCCATGGGTCATGGAGGATGTAGAAAGGGGACTACACTTCACTGCAGTTTACAAGTAATATCTAATTCCTATTTAAACTTCAAGAGGGAGATGGGAAAAAAACCATCCAGCAACTGCTCTGGCTGTTGATATGCACTGAATCTCAAAAACATTCCTGCAATTAAGGCTGGTAAAGATTTCTGATTAACACATCTGGCAGGCAGGATTTAGAATCTAAACTTAGCTTCAGTAACACAAACTGCAGTTTAGCAGACAATGGGCCAACCGAATTTGAATCCATAAAATCCTGGCATTTAAATGAACTTGTAGGAAACGACCCCAAGAAGCTTTTTCATGGGTTTGGTTGGTTTTTTTGGGGGGGAAGACAAAAGTCTTAAAACTGAAGTTGCAAAAGTAGTTTAATTTGGGTAAACTGGAAGAAGGGGACAATTTGTACTTCAAATATTAAATGGGATATGTGACATTCCAGGGCAAAACTTTGCCAGGGACAGGCAGACAGTGAAGTGAAAGACATTTCTACAGCTACTATTTATGTAACACACTCCTGATAATCACAAAGTGTTCTTCCTCTTTCACAGGCTCCTTCAAATGATATATATTTGTGTGCAGCATTCAAATCTTTGTGAAGATGTGAGAGCAGCACTCCATGTACAAAAGCACTGAACAGCTTATTTCCCTGCTGTACCTACACAAATGTTCACTGCTTAGCAACATAAAAGCTGGATTCTCTTCAAAGCATTATGGAAGCTTCAAATTCCCTCCTCTTACTTTGGAAAAGAGACACAGGGTCTCTAATCCAGTTTTCAGGGCCTCACTGGCGATGATTTTTTTAAATTTATCTTTTCTTTTTACCTTGAAAGATCTTTCCTGAGAAGTCCAGTGAAGCTCCACAGTTTAGCTCCCAGTCTCTGGCTCTCACAGGTGGAACAGAGCAGGGGTGAAAGGCTGCAAAACCAACTTTGGAGACACTCTGTCCACTCCAGTGATAAAGCAGCTGGTGGATTTTAGTGCCTACAGCAAAGCCTTCCCTAATTATCCCATCCAAAAAATATGAGGCTGAAATGCAGGACAGGTCCAACAAAATTTCACAAATCACTAAAGGGACTGAATCTGTAATGATTTGTACAGTTTTTTTTTCCTCTGTGCAGATGAGCTGGGGTGTGTAAGCACAACAGCCACGGTCAGATGTCCAACCTGGGCCAAAAGCAACTCCTGGCATTGAGCCAGCCAGGATTTCCACAAGCTGGAAAGCAGGAGCAACACTCAGAGCATCTCTGCACAAAAAGAACCACTGTTGACTGAGAGCTTAAGAGACAGAGGCTGGTAAAGCACTGAATCAAGACTGAGAGCTGTGTTTTTTCTGAAAATCCCAAATGGTTCTGCTTTCCTTTAAAGCTGTGGGTTTGATTTACAGGGTCAGCAACTGCTGCTATAAACAGGATAAATCTCCAGAGCCTTTGTGTACCCTTTGTTGAAGTGAGCCAAAACACACTGCTATTTACTCTCTCTGTGTGTGTGTGTGCTCTGGAGCCAGAATTTGGAACAAATGTGGTTCCTATCAGGGAATGATACGTTTATTATTTCACCTCCCTCACTCCCTCCATAAAATCAACACTAACAGGGGCCTAATTCTATCACAGAATATCCAGAGCGGGAAGGGACCCACAAGGATCATTGAGTCCAAGTCCTATATAATAATTATTCATATTACAATTCTCTACAGAACTATAAACCAAACTATAATACCATACAATCACCTGATTTCAGGTATTTATTGAAATGTGTTACACAGGAACTGGTATATGGGGGAGGGAACCAAAGCTGAAGAAGAAAAATGCTGGTATTTAAGCCCACAGAATCAATATTACTCCCACTCTGGCTCATCTTTGAGTCAGAAAAAAAGGATTTTTTGTAGCCATTTCTCTTAGATGTTGCTCACAGAATCCTTAATAAGAGCACAGTAAATCCAAATTCTTCCTCCACTGGCAAATACTGATCAATATAAATTACCTCTCAAATTTTATTGTTGCAGACATTTACAGAAGTCTGGAGTCACTTATCTCAGTGCCTGAAATCGTCCGTGGAAAGATCGACCAGAGAGGAAAAGGAGTGAAAGCTCCTCATTTTGCCTTGCTGGAACAATTCAGCCATTAATTTATAAAGTCAAGAAAAGGATGTTATAAAGTCAAAAAATCCATGGTTCCTGGTAAAATGGTCAGGGGGATGGCTAATTCCTCAGCTGTGCCTGTGCTGGGATGGGACATTCCCAAGTGGAATTTGATAAAAAAACCACAAGTTGGTTCTGGAATACCAGAATAACATTTCTAAACAGAACAAATTACTGATTTATGGTCCAGAGCATTTCATCAAGGCATTGTGGAGCTTAAATCTGAGCCTATTTAGACAGTGGATCCTCGGATATAACTGATACAGGGGCTTGGAAGTGAAAGCCCCCCCCTCCTCAGGCTGCTGCATCCACAAACATTTGGGATCTCCAGTTTTTAACTTTGCAACAGCTTCCAACATTTTCTCAGTTTGAGCTCCTTGTCCTCTCTTACCCATTGCAGTAACTGCTGGTGAAAAACTGAATTTCCACTTCTGTTCCAGCACAGGGGAGAGCCACCCACAGAGCCACCCATCCCTTCCCTACCCATTCCTCCACTTTCCTGCTTTTCCTCCTGGGAAATGTCTGGCTGGAATGTACAGCAGTCTTGACCCATATCCTAAGTCCCTCCAACACAGTCACAGCAACTCTTCCCTCAGAAATGCCTTTAAAAAGAAGTGGTTTTTTTTCGTTTGTGCACTGCTAAAAGGCTGCAGGTGGGACTTCACCAGCTTGTGCAAGAATCTGGACACTCCATTCATATTAATTTCAGCAGGAATTGGTATCCAAATCCATCCCTACAAACCTGAAGCACTTTAACCCACGTGCCTCGCTCAGAGGGAAAGGATATTCCCTCTTCATTCACACTGGATGTTGGGAAACAAATTTCCACCTCAAAAACTGCACCAGTGACTGTGTAGGAGGAGATGGATGAGCACCTACTACTACAGTAAAGTGGCACTAACAAGGAAGGAGAAGTGTTTTGGGTCCTCTGCAGAGCTGAACACGTGTGCTGGTTTTATTCAGCACAGCAGAACAAGGGATGAGCTCAAAACACGCACCAGAAACCAGAAACCTGGAAAATTTCCACGCAAAGAGAAGGAAAAAGCTTCAAACAACTCAGTGTGGAGAGGGAGGAGAAATAAAAATAGTAATTGTAGAGACAATGAAGATGCTTTTATTTATCCTCTTGTGACAATAATAAAGGGGTAGTTAAGTGAAATGCCAAATACAATCCCAGCTGATTAAAGGAAGTAATTATTCTGTTATAATACACTGGAACTCATTGCTGCAAGAGACCACAACAAGGATTTGGGGGAATTTTTGCCTTGTTTGCTTTTAAATCTTTCTGTTTATACAACTAAGCAGGAACATCAAATTTCAGGATCAGCGTTGTGCTGGGCTGGGCTTGTTCTGGAGATAATTAGAAACTTATTTCCTGGCCTGTCCCTCTCTGATGTATCATGCCAGGCATGTTATTAATGCTTCCTAAGAACTAAGAGACATGTCTGAGTAATTCCCTATTTTCCTCCAACAACTGAGCAGTTAAAGCACATCCTTTCATGATGGGCAATTTCTGTGCAGGTTACACTGCACAACCCACCATTACTTTGAGGAAACTAAAGCAATTCCCCACTAACAACCTGTCCAGTAGAAACCATCACTCACTGTCTGCTTCTCCTGCTCATTAAAAACCCCCTGAAGTGCCAGTAAGCAAAAGCTCCTGACTGGGAGGTTGTGGAGCCACAGGAAAAGTGGTTATATAGATGTTTTATATCCTGTGAGGTACATACACAGTGTCAGCTGCAAGACTTTGCAGATTTAACAAGGAATCCGAGGCATGTGCTGAGCACTGGGGCCCTGACATGGACATCTTGTGGATGGTCCCTGAGCTGATCTGTGATCCCCTGCTGGGAGGCCTTTCCTGCATAATCACCTTGATCTCCACCTGAAGCACAGAGCAGTTTTTGCAAAGCTGTTTCAACAGCCACACAATAATTTGGCAAAATCTCATCATCAACAAGCCTCTGGAGAATATAAAACGTCCTAAGAATGAGAAGACACCGTTATCACTCTATAAACACAAAGGCCCATCATATAAGATGGGTTAATTAATCCAGTCTGTGACAGCTGCATGTTTGGCTTCTCTTTTTTTGGATGGGTTTTCAGTTCAATCTGCCCATTCCAGAGCATATTGTGAACTAGAATATGGGCTGGCAGTGAAAGCAACGACGCTGTGGAACATCAAGGACACCCCAGAAAGCAGAGACGGAGGGGAAAAGAGTCTTGTACTCAGGGATCAGCCTTTGGAATTGATATATCAGTGGGAATAAATTTTTTTGGTTAGAAAATAAGTGGTGAGCAGGTGGCTTGCCCTGCAGTCCACATTATTTCTGGTAACAGATTATACATAATTCACTGCACATCCTGCTTGAAATACGTTCAAGCATCTGGAAAGAGTGAGGGCTCCTGGTCAGATCCTACTTCCAACAATGCCTTTGAAGCACCTACAGATGATAGATCTGATGGGTAATGGCAATTTCCAGAACAAATCCCTGGATGACACATTTTCAGATGGAAAAAACCTCCCAAACGTGTCTGTAAAAGGATTTAATTTCTGGGCTCTTAAATCTGCAGTGACCACCCTGGATATCTCATGAAACAGTTTGGACCACAGCAACTAGAAGAGACAGTTTTCTGCATGCCTCAAATGGAGGAGGATTTAGCTAAAATTATTTCTCAGTCCTGTTTCTTCTTTTCCCTCTCGTTTACTTCAGAGGGAAAACCGCCTGTTCCCAGTGGAGAATTTCCTTCCTTGATACGTGAGATACCTCTGAAGGCACGAGCTCCCCCACATTTATTTAATGTCTGGTTGGCTAAAACCTCCCCTCAAATTCTTAATTTGTTGCAGGGAAGATCCTCCAAAGCCAGGAACCTCATTCCTCTTTGCTTCACTGCGATGCTCAAGTAATTCCATTTAAAATTGCCAGTGACAGCACCCAGTGCTGCAAGCTTGAACTTTTTATACAGAAACTCTCTTCCAAGGTACCATTTCTCCTGCAGCAAACAGGGTGCCTGTTCCAGGGAGGCAGGAGATGGGATGACTAAACTGTCTCTGGTGACAAGCTCTTAGTTTTAGACTTTGGAATGAACTGCTTGGACACTGGGGATACTCGTGGTTGCAGTGGGATAAGAGCAAACACCCAACCATGTGTACATGGATCACATTCTGAGGGGAATGTGAGATACTGTGTGTGAGATACTGAAATACCATGTGTGAGATACTGAAATAAAGATGGGAATTTTGGAATTCCCATCATTCCTTCCTCCTCCACGCTCCCAAATTCATCATAGAAAGAAAAGGAAAAAGAAAACCACTTGTGTGAATAATGACACAAAACTTAAGGAGCTGTACAGGGGCTCACCCCAAAAAAACCAGCCACAGTCCAGTTTCTGGACTGTGATCCAGAAACCAAACAAGACCATGGTTTACTTACCTCAGCATGGGGAAAAGGAGGTTCTGGAAGATACACCTTTGTTTGTTTGTTATGACACAACCTGTAAAAGCAAAGGAAACCAGCTGGGTTAGAGGTGCAGAACATTCTGCAGCATCTGCTGCCATCTACTGACACACCTTTTTTTTTTTTTTTTTGGAGAAAACCACGTTGGATTTCTGGCATCAGGTGCAAAATCACTGACTTGTTTTGTTGCTTCCAGTCTTTCTAGTTAGAGGATCAACACCCACATGGAACAACAACTCAATCACAGTGAGATCACAGCAGAGAAGGTGCAAGACAGCTGAAGGTAATTCAGGTAATTCTGTGCACACTGTAACAGATCCTTTGCTGCTGAAGGCAAATCTGTAACTCGACATCCCCATTTCCCAGTCCAGATCTCAGCAGTTTTTGCGAAGCCAAATCATCTGTCAACAGAAAAATTCCACTTGCCTCATCCCACTTCTCATCGGTGACTTGGTCCTTTTGTTCCTTGTAAACTCATTCTCCTGTGCATTTTGTTTTTGTAGCTGCAATGTCAGTAAAAATCCTCTCACCACGGCCCAACACTCACAGGGACCTGCTATTTTACATCATTTATCTTTAAAACACAGATACTGAGAGCTGCTGATGAGCTCTATCCAGGCTCCTGATTCATCCTATTACAGAAGCTGAAGGAAGCTGTTTGTCAGAGGTCTGGGTGACAATTATCTGCAGTGACAATGTCCTGGTGGCTTTTTCTGGGAAACACTGCCTGCCTCATACTTTCACTTTATTAAAAAGCAATAAGCCTGGGTCAAACTAATTTTGATAAAGTCTAAGGGTATTAAGAGCAGGACATTTTCTTCAGCTGACTAAAGGGTAGAAGTGGAGGCTGGAATCCCTCAATATCAACCCCAGCTCTGACCCCAAACCTCTGTTTTACAGATGGTTTTATCTCTGCCTCCATTCCACATAAATTCACCATCACATAGGATTTCCAGGGCCTCCAGACTTAAAATATCTGGAGAGGAAGAAAGAAAGGAAAAGCTACCTAACCCTAATAATCTAGAGCATGTCTCCATTTGTAAAAATTTGGAAGGAGTTCCAAGTGGTTGGGTTCTCCTCTCCAAGGCTCAGAATCACAGAATGGTTGAGGTTGGAAGGGACCTCTTGGGATCCAGTCCAAATCCCTGCTCAAGCATTCCCACATACAACAGGTCATCCAGGACTGTGGCCAGTTGGGTTTTGGTGCCTCCATAGAAAACTCTCCATGCCCTCTCTGCACAACCTGTTGCAGTGTTCCACAGAATCACAGAATCATGGAATGGTTTGGGTTGGAAGGGGCCTTGAAGTTCATCTTTTTTCAACCTCCTGCCATAGGCTGGGATACCTTCCACTATTCCAGGTTGCTCCAACCTGGCCTTGGACACTTCCAGGGATCCAGGGGCAGCCACAGCTGCTCTGGGCAACCTGTGCCAGGGTCTCACCACCCTTCTAGTAAAGAAATCCTTCCCAATATCCCATCTGACCCTGCCCTCTGGCAGTTTAAACCATCACCCTGTTGGAATTTCACGTTTCAATTTGTGCCTCTTGTTCTGTCAGTGGGTCCTGCTGAGGAGAGTCTGATCCCTCATCTTTATCTCTTCCCATCAGGTGTTTCTACACATAGATAAGATTCCACTGGGCCTTCTGCTCTCCAGGCTCCTCACCTCTGTGACCCAGTGCTGGCCTTACTCCAGTAATCCCATATCCTTCTTGTACTGGACATAGAACACTCTCCATGTGGCCTCAGCAGGGCTGAGCAGAGCAAGATCCCCTCTCCTGACCTGAGTGCTCTGCCTCATCCAGCCCAGGATACTCCTGCCCTTTTTTTTGTCCCATGAAAATAAATTGCTGGCTAAGCAAAATTAAGCCTGAAAAATCTATTTTGCTTATATAGGGACACCATGGTAGAGGTTTGAGGGAGTAAAACATAGAAACAGGGAAAGCAAAAACTCCCTCAAGTCAGGAACATCATTTAATCATCAGTGCAAGTACCAAAAAGAAGAGATTATTTGAGTTTGTACATTCTATAGGAAATGATCCTTCCCTAATTATAGAACATCTACTTACACACACCCCCACACCCCCCTGTGACTCCAGAAACAGCCTCCACAATTCTAATCAAGTGTAAATTAGAACCTGTCAGGCAGAGAGAACGATTTCCCAGGGCTGAGGGTGAGAACTGGGGCTGGTGGAGCAGCCCCTGGACACCTACCACTCGGCAAAGATCTGGGAGAACTCCAGGGAGCTGTTGGCAACAGGTGAGATGAAATAAAAAGGGACATTGGAGAGCCCTGCAGAGTCAATGTACTGGTACAGGCACTCCAGCAGGTCGTAGATCACTCCAGAGGGATAACAGGGAACCAGCACGTTCCCTCCGTTCCGGACAGTCATCGCTACGGGAGAGAAAAACGACAGGAATCAATTAACAGGGTTCAAATTTAAACTTTTGAATACTTTAATCCAAGTATTACATAAAAAGAAGCATGAATTAGCAGAGCACATTGTGAACTGGGATGAACGCTTCTGATCATTAATTACATTTATTTACTGCCTCCTCCAGGCTTAGAACTCCACCTACAGCCTGAGCACATGGAAAACTCCCGACAGGAGAGGGCGGCCTTGCACAGGCACAGGAGGATAAATGAGGGACACAAATCACCTCCCCACCCAAATATTTGCTATCCAGCTATTTGCTGTCCACCAGAGGGGAAGGACAGCAGCTCACAGGTCTCAGCCAAAAGCACAACACGTGGGGAACTGTTCTGTGCTCAGTTTTCAGCTGAAAGGCTGAAGATGTGGTTATTTCAAACAGAAACGGGTGATGGAGTGTTTCCCCTTTTTAAAAACTAAACATTTCCGTCCTTTCCACGTAACAAGAACAATTTAAGACTTGCAGACAGTATGGGACTGGAAAAAAATGAGGAAAAGGAAAAAGAAAAATAGGTTTACTCTGTAATTGAGACAGATCTGAGCACGACAGCAAAAGCAAGCACTGAGCAAACACCAGTGTTTCTTTGGCAGAACGAATTACAAATTTCCCAGAATTTCTTTCAGAGAAAGGGGAAATACTTTGTCCAGCTCACTGAGCAATTCCTGCCTCACTAGGATTTCACCTGTGGAGGTGGGATAAAACCACCTACAGCTGCCAATTCCACTGCAGCAGCAGTAACATCATGCATCAAACATTCCACAGAAAAGCTGTGGAAGAGCCTGAAAACACAGGTATTACATCCCAACATGATCACTTCCCTGACTTCAATTCCTTGACAAGCTCTGGGGGATAAATCTAGCATATTAAGGGTCTTTTTTCCCCACCTACATGCTCAGGAAAGACTTTTATGGATGAATGTTTGCAAGTTTTATGGAGTCTAGGGAACTTCAAAGGCTCCAGTGGGATCTTTCCCATGTATTTAGGTGCTTTATTCCTTGCAGCAGTCAGTGCCTATGACATGCTGGTGGTTAAAAGCACCGTTTATATCACTTATAACACAATTGTAGTGCAGTGGATTTATTTCTCCAGGTCACAAACAAACTATACCATCAAAATATTTGTGATTATGAACAGTAATACCTCACATTTGTCTAAAAATGGAAATGCCACCAAACATGCCAGCAGTGTGTTACATTATGGGTAAGTCTAAACCATCCCAGCTGTAAACAGGATGTGAAAGGAGGAATGAGGAGATTAAGAACAACATTTTCAAAGCCATCTGGGGGTGGGAGTCAAGGCTCTGGCTCCAGGACCAGAACTTGCCCTGTGTCATTACACACCCAAAAATTCTGCAGAGAGCAAAGGAAAGCACCCACAGCCAGAGCAGCAGGAATGCTGCACACACCAGCTGGGATCAGAATGCAGGTTAAAGAATGTGTCCAGGCCACAAAAAAATGTGAGTTTCATTCCTTTGTGGTGGGTTGACCCAGGCTGGAGAAAATGTAACAAAAGGCTTGTGGGGAGAGTTAAAGACAGGGAGGGATCAATCACTGATTGCCATCGTGGGCAAAACTCACTTGACTTGGGGAAATTAGTTTATTACCAATCAAATCAGAGTAGGGTTATAAGAAATAAAACCAAATCTTGAAAATACACCTTCCCCCCGCCCCTCTTTTCTTCCTTGGCTCAACATCAATTCTGATTTCTGTCTCCCCTCCATCAGTGGTGCAGGGAATGGGGGCTGTGGTCAGTTCATCACATGTTACCTCTGCTGTTCCTTCCTCCTCAGGGGAGGGCTCCTCACACTCTTCCCTACTCCAGTGTAGGATCCTTCCCACGGGAGCCAGTCCTCCAGGGACTTCTCCAATGTGAGCCCTTCCCATGGGTTGCAGTTCTTCCTGAACTGCTCCAGTGTGGGTCCCTTCCATGGGGTCAGTCCTTCGGGAACAGGTTGCTCCAGTGTGGGATCCCTTTCCACAGGGTCAGTCCTTCAGGGACAGGCTGCTCCAGTGTGGGATCTCTTTCCACAGGGTCAGTCCTTCAGGGACAGGCTGCTCCAGTGTGGGATCCCTTTCCACAGGGTCAGTCCTTCAGAAACAGGCTGCTCCAGTGGGATCTGTCCCCCCTGGGGTCCCAAGTCCTGCCAGCAAACCTGCTCCAGTGTGGGATCCTCTCTCCATGGGGACACAGGTCCTGCCAGGAGCTGCTCCAGCTTGAGCTTCCGACAGGTCACAGCCTCCTTTGGGCATCCCCTTGCTCTGGTGTGGGGTCTCCAGGGGCTGCAGTTGGATCTCTGCTCCCCCATGGACCTCCCTGGGCTGCAGGGGCACAGCTGCCTCTCCATGGGCTGCAAGGGACCCTCAGCTCTGGTGCCTGGAGCACCTCCTGCCCCTCCTGCTGCACTGCCCTGAGAGTCTGCAGAGTTGGTTCTCTCACATATTCTCACTCCTCTTTTCTCTGCCTGCAGTTGTGCAGGATTTCTTCCCCTTCTTAACTCTGTTATCCCAGAGGCTCCACCACCATCACTGATGGGCTCAGCCTTGGCCAGCAGTGGGTCCATCCTGGAGCTGGAATTGGCTCTGTTGGACCTGGGGAAGCTTCTGGCAGCTCCTCAAAGAAGCCACCTCTGCAACCTCCCCACCTACCAGAACCCGGCCATGCAAACCCAACACAGCCTGAATTCACAGCTCTCCCTCTCCACTCTGGGAACCTCAAGCCTTTTCTGGTGAAAACAAGCAGAAGTTCAGGATTCCTGAGGCCACAGAGGAAATAACATAAGGAATATGAAATCCCAATCCAGGGAGTGGAGCACCCTTCCAGCCAGCTGCCCACCAGGCCAGGGACCCAGCGTTGCTGTCCTATAAAATCCCATATTCCTGGTGGCACAGGATGCACCCTTGAAACTGGCCTGGTGAATATTCCTATTCCTCCTAAGGGATGAAAACCTTTCCAAGCAAGTAGCAGGTCCAGTCTGGCTCCCTGCACAACTACAACAACTTTCTAGAGCTGTCAGTAAGAGGACACATCTATTTGAAAGCTCTTTAAAGCCCAATTTATCTCTGGGAATGATGGATGCACCCTCTTGATAAAAAGTTGTATAACAATCTCAGCATTTCAAATTTAGTCTCCTTCAGTGGCTCCATCACAAGTTGTTCAATTCACAACTCCCAAAGAGATCCTTGCTTTTCCAACAGCTGCCACCACAAGGTCAAGCTGGCACCTAAAAAGCAAACTGTGCTTTTTTTTCTGCTTTATTTAAACACACTCACACAAAATGTCCCAAACTGTCCCCACAGACAGTTTTCTGATGATGCCCAAGGCAATGGGAAAATGCAACTGCTCTCCTTGAGCTGCAGAACGTTGGTGCTGAGCATGGAAAAGAGGGGTTTGGAATAAACTGAGAGGGATTTGGAGACGGGACAAGGTGTGGTTTCAGTGCTGCACACACCACGTGGAGAGGAAATCTTGGATGTGACTTGGAAATCATGAGAATCAGCCTCTACAACTCCACAGGCTGGGATGAGAACAGGGATCAAGGTGCAATTTTCACACTTCCATTTCTGTGCTTCGTGACCCTTCTCACCAACCTCATCACACCCGTTTTTGGTGAGTTTTGGTCTGCTTTAGAGCTTTTACCAAGTGAATTCTCAGCTGCTTCTGCACTCCCCTGAACATTTTGGAAATGGGAAAAACAGACGAAAACTACTGTGCTCAGTTTGCCTACTCGTTTTTCCCAGTAACCCACAGCTTTTTTCACTTTTTTTACACATTTGAAAGAAAACTGACTCCCTGTTTTCTCCTCCTGATGTTGGGTAGATGTGTAACTGCTGCTGGTATCATGTGAACACTGTATTAATATAGAATTACTTAATTTCTTCAGATTGCTGATTTTTGGCTAATACAAGTCCCATTCCAGATTCTTCCAATGGCATTATTTTAAGCATGGAGTTTCCTTTGGTTTTTAACGATTTTCTCATTTCTCTGAGTTTGTCTCATTCAAGACAGAAGCTGGAAGACCTTCTGCAAACTCCTTAAAATAGTTCAGAGTGTTCCTGTCAACCAGAACAGCTTGGGTAGACAAACCCACCTGTACCAACATATGTAACAGGTTTATTTATACACATTCAACTTCTGGATTTTGCTGTGGCCCAAGTGCATCTCTAAGACTTTAACTTGTAAAAGCATTTTAATTAGCAATGATTAATTAAAATGAAAGGGTTTACTCAGCATGATGGGAGGTGATCATGCCACCATGAGCCCCCCTAAAGGTCCAGGAGGGACAGAGAAGGGCAGCACATCTGGATCTACCACAGCAATGTCACCAAAGCTGATCACAGGGTACTAAAATTACCAACAGTGCTTAAAAACAGTGAAAACACAGGTGGAATACACACATGTAAAACACACAGCATTTAGGAAAGGGAGTCACAGGTGTTAAGAGTTAACACAGCTTTGAGGGAGGTGGAACAAATCCACTGAACTTCACTAACTACACAAAAGCCATGTTGGATTCAGGAAATTCCTGAAAGAAAAACACTTGAAGGTTATGAGAGGAGAGTATCCTTTAATCTCACTCTGTTCTACTCTTCTCCAGGTATCTGCTCGTGGATCCTGTTGGAGCCAGGATATTGGCAGAAGGATCTTTGGTAAAACCCTTGATTCTCACACTTACAAAATGCCAAAATGTGTTTTAATAAGAGAATCATTGAATGGTTTGGTTTGGAAAGAACATTAAAAATCACCCAGTTCCAACCCCCTGCCATGGGCAGAGAACCTTCCACTAGACCAGGAATTCAGTCTGATTTAGTCTTGTCTTTTGGTAACTTTTGTAAGGATCCTCCCATCATAAACTTTTTAGTTTTCTTTGCAAAAAGTGGTGAATTTAAAATAAAGGGAAGATCTCAGGTAACATCCAGCAGGGCAGACACAAGAAATTGGTTTGATGGAAGAAGGGTGAGAGCACAGAGGAACTGAGGTGGGGGAAGGGGAGAAAAGGAGAGAACAGCACTGGATGTGACATTCCAGACAGGCTGGAAAATGCTGTCATTCACACTGATATCACAGCTTTGCAATTATCAGCTTTTCCAGCTGTGAAAGCATCTGATTAGATTTTATATTTTTGGGGGGTCTATAAATATATCTTGTTTTTTTTTTTTAAACAGAGATTGTGCTGTTTGCTTTCGATATATTTAAAAATCAGGTGTAAGAAGGGAAGCAGATGTGCTTGTTTTCAAAACTGAAAGTCATAAAAAAGCACGTTAAGATTTTCACACTGGCTGATATACAGGAAGGAAATAGTAATATTTCAGCTGGGAACAATATCCAAAGCCCAGGCCACACGTAGCCTGTTGGCAGCCAAGTGACATACTTAGCAAACCAGGAGCAGCAGATGATTAAATCTCATTATACCTGTTCCATTCCAAAACATTTTAGGTACAACTTGTGTCTCTCCAAGCACTTACTGTATTAATGACATCAGGAGCACCTCGTAAAATCCAAACAGGTAGTTTTATGCCAGCAGCTATAGCTGGACAACTTACTCAGTTCCAGGAATCTCAGAATTATTTCCCACCCAAAGCCATGAATAAGATGATAAAACAGGCAGAAGATTTCTCTCTGTGACCTACCCAAGTTGCTGCAGAACTCTCCCACCATTCCATCCGGGTTGGCGGTGGGGATTTGGGTCAGACCCGTCAGGATGAGAACATCACTGTTTTTCAGAGAAGCCTGGTCCATGGGCTGGAACAGAGCACAGGGAAATAACATCAGGAATGGGAAGTTATGACACAGCTTTCTCTGGGCAGGACATAACAGATACAGTGACCAAGAAGGAGAACACATGGAACACTTTAAACTTAATGTTCCTCCATCTGTGGAAACCTGACTGGAGTTAATAAAAACACAGACAACCGTTTACCTGCATCCCAGAGCCCAAACAAACAGTGGAATTGGAACTGGATCCACCCCAGAGAATTCCCTGTAGTCAAATCAGTTCATGGCCTCAGGAGCTGAGCACTGAGAAGGCCATAATTTGCTGAGGATGTGGCAGTGAGTCAGGAAGGTCTGACACGTGCATTCTGAGCTCTGGCTGCTCTGGTTTCCAACTTACTTCCCTTTGCAAATCCAGGTGTCAGCTTTGATTTCCAGGGCTCTACAGGGGCAGCACCATTTTCCTCAACCCTTCAGTGGATTCTCTTTGGAAGAGGTGAGATCAGTAAAGGCCTTTTGGCTTGAAGCTCTCAGTTTTGGGTATGAATCTGAATCACAGGATCACGGCATCATAGATTATCCTGAGTTGGAAGAACCCCCAAGGATCATCCTTCACCCTTTTTTCACTGAAGTCTATTAATTTATACTGGTATTTTCTTAAAGCAGAATGAGAATGCAAACCCATTTCCTTCATTAAACAGAGAGTAAATACTCTCTGCAGCCTCACCAACCAGGAAAGATTTCTGCCAGAAGAGACTGATGAAGAGATCACTAAACCTTGAAGACCACTTTGAGGTTAATTCCCCTGATTACAGTTTCCAGAGCCCTTCTGAAGCAGTTGAGAAGGACTTTGCTCTGTTAAACAAACAGGGGAATTTCACATCAACTTTGACAGAAGTTTACACTGTGCACCCCCTTGTAGGATCAGACCTGACACGTGAGATTTATCCCCATCTCTGACTCGCCGTAGTGTGTCCGTGAAAATGAAATGCCAATAATGGCAATAAAAAATAATATGGAATGTGCCTGTGATAATGTACATAATGATTATGCCATATTAGATCCACATAATTTCACATGCCATTGCACTGAGAGGGCCTGCATTGATTTTTTTGTGGGTTAATGTAAAGAATATGTCTTAAAAAGCTTTTAGTGACACGTCTGAACCTGTGCTGTCAACTCCTGTTCTCCACTTCAGTGGCAACGGTGTCAATTCGAGCCTCAGGAGAGGGGGAGGCAAAATTTCAGCAGAAACCATCTGCCAGAAGACAGAAAAGGGAACAATTAATGGTGCCAGGCCTAACTCCCAACTCGCTGGAAAAGTGCTCAGGTTTTGCTGCTGTTCAGAAAGCCCTGGATATGCTTAAAGGATACCCCTTTTACCACAAAATGCAGTGACTGTTTTCACACACTGCTCAAAAACTGGGGATTTCATGATGAACTGCTCCCCACCCCTCTGTGGAGAAACAGGTCAGACAAACAACGTTGATCTGCTGAACACAATTCTGCCTCTGTGCCACTCAAGATATTGTTATCATTGCATGTTGTCTGTCAAACATCAGAGGGATGAAGAGTTGGTTGGCAGCTCACAAAAAGCCACTTAGTTATTACAGAACCCATATTGGAGCAGCCTGTGCTGGTGTTCACAGGGATGAACCCCAGGAGAAAAACTACCCATTGCCTTCAAAAAGCAGCTGGGAGCAAATACAAGACAATGCTGATTTCTGGTGACGTCTGTGATGTGGTAAATGACAGGAAAAGTGCAAACTGAATGTGATTTTCATTATCTGGTAAAATATTCCTTCAAACTATGGGTTAGTGTAAAATTAAGCAGAGTGCAAGGGACTGGATGCTAAAAAATGAGGCTCTGGAAAGCACATGGGACAAGCAGCACTGTCAGCAGTGAATAATCCCAGTTCCATCCCTTGTTGGAGCAGGTTCCTCGGGTTTCAGGGAGGCTCCCAGCACCTTCTCCTGCACTTTTTAAGCTCAAACTGCTCGGTCTGATGCTCCCACTTCTGCTGCAGGTTGCAGTGAGTGCAGATCACAGCTCATGGGCTGTTCACTCACACCCCATTCCCTGCCCTTGGGAGTTAATTTCCATAAAAACAAGGCTTTTACCAGGAGTTTCCAGAGAAATGTTCACCTTTGGAAAATGATGAAGTGTGGCCAGTCTGACCTGATAAACTGAATCACCCCTTCACATCAACAAAGGCAAAACATTCTCAGTTACCAAACTACTTCTTACAGAAGCTTCTCCTCACAGAAATATTCCTTTTATACCTTGTCAAATATTGCTGCTCCTTCACTAGGAGGGGATGAGAGAGCACAGCCCAGGATGGAATGAGGCTGAGGAGAAAAAGGGATTTAGGGGCTCTGATACATTTTGTGCAGCTGAAGAATGGTCAGACTATTAAGGATCCTTTCTCTACTGCAGCTGCTCAGCTCCTGAGAACAAGCTTTTAAGTGAAGGATGCTCAGAAGCAAAGCACTCCACAGATCCCCACCTTGGGGGAAATCACTTACTGATCATCAACCTGACACATCTGCTAAAATTATTTTTAAATACCTCCTGCTAATAATGCTTTTAACTATTTTGACAACTTCTGAAGCACGTGGCCCCGCAAACTTCAAACCATTCTTTGCACTAAGAATTTATGGATCTGGAGAGAATTAATTTACTGGAAATTACATCTACAGCACTATAAAGACTTTGCCCTTAGCAGAGCAGGGTGGAAGAGTTGGCAGGCAGTTAGCCATCATTTCTCCCAAGGAAGGATGTTTCAGAAGTGATATAGAAGCAGTCTGTGAACTGTCTGTGAAGACTCGTTGGTGAAATATGGATTTAAAAAAAATTCACTAATGCTCTCTTGTTTAACTCTGTTGAAAATTTCCTGCTTAAAGAGAATTTCAGAGTTATAAGTGAACATCAAATCACCAATAACACAGAATTTTAGTTATGTTTCCCTCATAACTACTGATAGCTGTCACTTATCAGGGTGTGTCTTATCAATGCCCACTAAGCCCAGCCATTGATAACAGAATTACCTTAGGATGGCTTCTATCCTAAACCTGATCCCAGCTGGAACAAGCCCTTCTTTTATTTTTAGCAAAGACATTTCCTTCTAAAGGAGACTAACAGAAGTGAGGGGCTGTACCTGAGGGTGTGTTGTAAGTAGAGAAGATCCTGAAACGTAGGAAACCTTCTCATAGTGCGACTGGATGATCCAGTTGGAACTTCCCAGAGCGTAGCCCGAGCTCAGGGGGGTGACCTGCACAGCACCAAACAGCTCCTGGAACACACAGCAAGACACATTAACTTGGGTGAGCCCCAAAACAGGTCATTTTATCATCAGTGATGTGAATTTTAAAAGCAGTTCTGCTACTCAAAGCCTTTATGAAGCTGAGAATCACTCGTGTCTAACAGGACACACGCTCTGACAGGTGCTTTTCCTGAGGCAGGGCCTCCATGAAATCTCTTTTCCATGTGAATCCTGTGACAACTAACTGAGCTCAAACTTAACCATACCTCAAAAGGAAGGAATCACCCCGGGTCTTGGTTCTCTGCCTGCCTTTGCTGCATTAAAAAAGTTTGCAGGGGCTTTAAATCTTTGAAAACTCTATTCTCCTTTAGTCAAATTAAACTGGTATTGGCCAGCAGGAGAGAAAGAAGGACAAGCACTTCTCCACTGACAAAAAACTCTGCTTGGGTTGCAAATTTTACTGTGGAAAACAAACTTAACCTCAAACTCACTCACTTTTTAACTTTACTTCTTTTTAGATGGTGTCTACTGGTGATTTAGAAACACCACCTTGCAAACTCAATCCACATTTTAGTTTCAGCATGAGCAGGCTGACAGTTGTCTCCTTCCCAGGTGTCATTAGAAACCTGCACACAGCAATGTGTTACCCTTGTTTGGAGAGAGGAAAATCAGCCTCCAGGAACACCTCCCTAATGTGATCTGCTTTCTGGTTACTGAATAATGGAACAAGCACCCGATTCCTGCAATACTAATGATTTTTCTACTATCTCAATACACATTTTGGATGCCTTGGAGAACAAGGCAGGGCCTCCATCCCTCAGAGCGTGTAAACTAAGGCTCTAAAGTCTGGTTGTAATTTTAAAAGTTAGCTTTGGGAGGAGATAAAATATGTTTGGGTTTTTTTCCACAGTAATTGTAAAAGAATGATTGGCTTAGATGCACAGAGGTAAAATTAGGAGGTGCATCCACACTGCAAGGGTGGTTGAAAATGAAGAGTAACAACCCATGGATACTGAGGAGTCACAACTTACTTTAACCCATTTTTTTTATTTCTTATGGCCCTGAATAATAAAAACAGGTACCATGATCCACACAGGAGCAGGGATCATGGCCACATGTGCTGCCTGCAAACCACAAGGGATGTGCAGACTATGGAATTGTTGGTTCAGTTCATTCTGGAAACTACAGTGGATTATAGTCAACAACATTACAGACAATGAGTGTTATCTGGGAGCTCTGGGAAAGGAGTTTCTGCAGTTCATGTTGAACCATTAGGTTTTGTTTACAATCCCTAATTTACAGCATGGAAGAAAGTGGAGGCTGAAGCACTCAAAAGACTCCCAGAAGTGAGATACGGTAACTCAGGAGGGGATGTGGCTTTACAGAGAGGATCCATCCATTCCCTGCATCCTCCCAGTTCTCAGTGGGCCGGCCATCAACTCCAAATTTGAAGGCACACCGCCTTAAAATTGGCCTCCCCAAGGAAGAGGAGAAACAAATGGATATTCCCTGATTTCACCAAACAGGAACCCTTCCTGGGAGGCAGAGACTGTGGGACATTCCTTATAATCCAGTCTTGCTTTCCTAGGCTACGGTAACTAGATCTTACACAGGAGCAGGAGGGGAAGGAGAAAAATAAGGGCATTTCCAGGGAAAACATGGGAGACAAGCTGTTGGTGTTGACCTGAGGGCAGCTTTAGAGGTACTCACAATTTTCTGGGAATATCCCACGAGCTGGATCTTACTGAGGGCTGCATTCACTTCTGGCATGGTGTAGCACTTTCTCCACATGGACACCTCCACCGCGTCCTTCAGCGGCGCCGGCAGCAACCTGCACACACCAACACCTTCAGAATGTCCTGGTGGACTTTTTACACCCCTCTCTATTCTCCAGATCTTAGATTTCACTCTTTTTGTTTTCAATATGCCTTCTGGGCTCCTGTTGAGGAGCAGCCCATTCCACCCCACCCCACGGACTGCTGTCCTTCAGCTCCTCGTTGCTGTTCTATCCAGCCTTTGCATCAAAGAAGGAGCTGTGACCGAGGTGTTATCACAACTCTTGTGGTGTTTTCATCACTGAAAAATGAGATGTCAACATGAAATGCACCATCAGCACCGGTAGAGATGACTGGGATCTTGGATCAGTGTCTATTTTGCACATCCTACTAATCTGAAAACATGTGAATAACCTAATGCCCTAATAATCTGAGACAACCCTGTGATTAAAATCAGGTACCAGACCATGACCAGGGGTGGCCCTGCTCTGTGTTTTGTCACTGGTCTCTTCCAAGAGGACGTGTCCCTGCAGCTCAGCTTCCCTGCCTTCACCCCCCAGTGCACTGGCAAGGATGCACGAGCTGACACTGCAGAGCTCTTTGAAATCCCCTACACGGAAGTATTTAAGATGTTTTACATCAAAGTAAAATCCATCCATTCTGCCCCTCACAGACATTGCAAGTGAGCTGGACAGCGTTGTCAAGGGAAGAAGTGAACTATAATGTCACAGGCTCTAAGAGGGATGGCTAACTCCTGGGAAATAAATCTTCCTTAGGAACACGGACCGAGGCAGGAAGCAGCACAGCTGCCAAATGCGTAAGAAGAATAGGATATTTTTTTTTTTTTGTATATTAAACCAATGCTAAATCAAAGGCTAATTCAAACCAATTTCCAAAGATTTATGGAAATTGGTCAAGTTTCTTTGATCAATTTGTTTAAAGGAATTTAATTTATTGTTATATCTACTAGGTCAGTGAACTCCTCCATAATTTAAGATACTGAAGAAAGGATTAAGGGCAGCTCTTGCCAAGACCACTGCACAGGTCTGGAGCGATAACTGTAATTCCAGCACACGCTGGCTGAAAGCTCATTGTGCTTCAGGAAACAAACAAAGCCTTCAAGGTCCTTTTTGGGAAGTCAAGCAACAAAAGGCCAAACAATGTGGATAGTTGTCCACCACTGCACTGAAGCAAATTGCCTGTAAAAGCCTTTAACCCACCGTAAGAGGCATTTAGTGTTGGATGCTTTCAGGAGCTTCTCTTCTGGGAAGAGGAGAATGTTTCTCCAGGTAATGGAGAAAGTGGGGAATTGTCCTTGGTGATGGAAGGAAGTTTCTATCAGCCTTGACTCTGTGTCTGTGCTGTAAAAATACTCTGATCCCTGGCAGAGACCAGTGGCATCACTCTCCAGTGGTTTCATTTGGGTGAGTGGCACAGAGATGACGATGTGCCCCTGCTGCCACTCAGTCTGTCAGCCTTTAAAATCTGTAAAACCACTTTTAAAATCTGCACACAGTTACTAGAGGATACTTTACAGCCTGGAGTAAATCATCTAAAATCATGGCAACAACCAGTTACAGATCACCTCCCAGCAACCAGATGTTTGTGGGCAGATGCTGGGACAGCCACAAGCAGGAGGGTGCCATGAAGCAGCACCATCAAGGACACAAAATTTAGGCTTGAGAAACTCAGAGGTTTGGTTTTTTAACTGGGTATCTGCACAGAGACAGTCCCTCCTGGTCCATACAAAGGGTGGCATTTAAGATATAACATAAAAAAGAGAATTGTTTGAAGGGAGAGGAGGATGCAGCAGCAAACTAGATCAGAACTTGTCCCCCATTCAGCCTCAGGAAACAGCCTGTTTCAGATATTTTAGAGAAAGATATCAGAAAGCATCAAACAAGAAGTCAACAAAGTGCTTTTCATAAGGCAAACTTCCTCTTTGTCCCCTGAATCCCAATCAGTCTGAAAGATATCCTGGCTGACATCTACAGAGCTCATCTCAAATAAAACCCACTGGCAAGAAAGCTGGCTAAGCTATTAGTTCAGATTGGATATGATAATGGAAAAATGTAAACCACTCTAATGAACTTATTATTACATTTTATACAGTGTTTGCATTTAAAATGCTCTAGTGCTTTATCTAATGGAGATGACAACACTTTGTGTTCTATACTAACTGTTCAGAGTGGGACCAGCTGAACTGCAAAGCAGTAATGGGGATTGATCAGCCTGAGAAACTCAAGTTACACTCAGAAGTAATAAATATTCTGTCCTAGCAACAACCTGAGTATTAAAAAACCCCAATTCCTCAAGGATTCCACATTTGCTTAACTAACGGATGTCAGCCCAACCCTGCCTGTGCCATTAGCCAGGTGCTGATCTGTGGAGCAGTGGAGGTTTGCTCACATGCTCTAATAATCAGTTCCATTCACTCCTGCCTGACACTTGTCACCAGGAGCCTCAAAACACTTTGCAAACATTAATTAAGTCCCCGTGTGCCCTCTGGGGTGGGTGGGAGCTCTGTGTTACAGAAGCACAGGGAGGTGAAGAGGGGAACTCAGGGCAAAGGTGGAAAGGGAATTCAGATTTGTCTCAAGACAGCACTGGTTTGTGGCCTCATGGTAGAGTTTCTGATATACAAATTTATGTTACTAAATAGCTGTTTAGTACCTCCCTGGTACCCCCTTCAGAACAGTTACATGATGGGACCCAGGAAGAACATTAATTTTGAGGTACTTCCACAGAAATACGAGAGAGGAAAATGTATTTTAAATACCACTTCAACAAAAAAAGACTGCAGCCTCCTCCAGCAGCTGGACCAGAACAAAGATTCCCTCTCTGTGCTTGCCTCTGGAATAGTCAGCAGCATGTGAAGTGCCAGGCAGCACTTTTCCTAAAATACGACCACCAGGCAAGTGACAATTCTCTGAGCTCCAAGATATATGACCCTCCTTTAAACTGTGCATACAAAACACCACGGTGTGATGGGAATAACGGCTCCAGAACTCCCTCTCCACACACTGGGAGCTGCAGGAGAGGGTCTGCTCAGGCCAGCAAAACTCCAAAATTAAAAAAGAAAAAACCACCATTCTGAGAATCCTGATAAACTTTACTTTGCTTTACATCCGAGTTTTACTTGCCTTCTTCCCAAGAGTGAGAGTGACAGTGCAAAGGCTGCTCCTAAGCTCAGCAGGGGAACACAATATACAGCTAAAAACCACAGCAATTGAGATTTTTAATTTCTTTGCTGGAAAATATCAAGATGACTTTTACAACATACGAAATAATTCATTTGTAGGGAACTTTTTTAAATCAAGCCACCTTAAGAATTAGCGGTAGAAAATGGGAGATCAATTAAAAATGCACAAAGCAGCCTTTAAAAATAACTTTCTAATCAACCAACCCTATCTTTAAAATGTGCTAAAAACGAAACTCTCTCCTCCAAAGAACATGTTGTGCACCTAAAACTGGTTTTATTTCCAAGGGAAGCATTATCTGCAATTAGTAAACTGTATGGATAATTTTTAGATTCCACAGGCTTTCAAAATGTTACATGTAGAAGCCCTCAATTTTGAGCACCTTGTTTTGATGAACAGCTGGAATAATGGACATGGTGTTTCCAAATAACCTTTCTTATTCAGGTTTTGATTTGGTCTGAAGCTTTGGAAAGCCAAAAATCTCACTTCTGCTGTTCAGGTGTAAAAGAAGATGGTAAGAAAGGTAACACTGCTCTGTTACCTCCAACAGCTGTGTCTTGACTTTCTTAGTATTTCAGCGAACATGAACGTTAATATAATTTTAAATTTAAATTATTCCAATACAATATAATTAAGTTTAAACAGCCTGCTAATTTCAACAATTTTTTATGATGTTCATACAAAAATGTGCTGGTTTTATCCACTACCATGGAGCTAAACTAAACCAAGCTTGTGAGGTTGGAAGCCCAACAATGTGCGAGTGATTTAGAGAAAGAACCGACCCCAGTGAACCTTTTCCTTGGAAATCTCAAACGGTGGGAGCTGACTCATCATTGCAGTGAAACCTAAATTCTGGTTAGTGTTTCAGGACAGCCACCTTTCCTGGTGACTTGTTCCTTACCTCTGCACCTCCTTGTTCTTCCACATGGAGGCAGACTGAGCCTTTGGCACGCGTTCAATGGAATTCACCAGTTCTTCCATGAGGAGTCTGAAAAGATGATCAGGACCAAATTAGTACTGCAGCCTCTCACACAGGAGAGAGTTGAGAGCTTTGTCCCAAATCTTTCCAAAATACCCCACAAGCTGTAACACTGTCAGGCAGTTTTAAAGAGGGAGCTTCCCACAGAGCCACCGCAGCAATTACCAACAACCAACATTATCCCTCTTTCTCCACAGAGCATTCCCAATTCCATCTGCCTGGCTGTGACAGCACAGGATCTGGCCCCACCGGGTTATGGGTTATTTGGAAAGTGCCAGATAATTCCTTCATTACTGACATAACCTGTCATATGGAATGAGACACAATACACAAGGAAAGCTCATTAGCTGGTGCCCGTTTACCACCTGGAGAAGCCAAGCACGTTGTCAGAGGGAACTCTCCTCCTTCCTCTACCAGTGCACATTTGAGGCAGAGAAATATGTCAGGCATTAGAAACTCTCCCTGCAGATTTCACTGCATCTGTAGCTGTGTGCAGGCTTCCTCTTGAAGGGAGGAAGTCACAGATTTACCTGCAGAATGGCATCTGGAATTACTTGGGATGGGGAGAACCACACCAGTACATTCTCCCAGAAGACTGTTATCTTCAACTCTGGACCAACCCCAAAGCTCTGTTTCTAGTTCATATTCATACAATTCCTTTCACCTACAAGGGCCTTCACTTTCTGTTTGTTTTCACACGATGGGGGAATTACTCTGGTATGGGAAGTTTGCACAGGACCATTAACAACCAAAGATTCCTGCTCTGAAGTGCTTACAGAGTAGTCCAGATACCAGGGCCTAATGTGGGTTCCAATTACTGAACATGGCAGCTGCTCTGCATGAGGGAGGCAGAGACCACAAGGTCAGTTGGGCCTCATCAAGGGACAAACCTGCAGGGTTTGGTGTTGACCTATTCAATCAACAAGACAATTTTGTAAGAATACACTGGCAAGTTTGGTGACTATTGTGGGTTTGACTGCATTGTCAGGTCTTAGATGTTCTATTTCAGTCTCCTGTTGCTGCTGTTTTCCTCAGTGCTTCTCTCTGGAGTTCAGAGCTTACGTATCTCAACTGTTGTTTGAGGTGAAGTCTGCTTAAATTCCCTTCCATGGAGTGGAGGAAAGTGTGGTTATATGGAATCATAGACTCCTACAAAGGTTTGGCTTGGAAGGGACCTTAAAGCTCATGAGTTCCAATCCCCTGCCATGGGCAGGGACACCTTCCACTAGCCCAGGTTGCTCCAAGCCCCAGCCAACCTGGCCTTGGACACTTCCAGGGATGGGGCAGCCACAGGTTCCCTGGGCAACCTTTTCCAGTTTTCTTATTGAAAAGACTCCTTTTGTTTAAGGGGATCAGAGAGGAGCAGGAGAAATCCCTAATCCATGGGGTTCAAAGTTGGCTATAAGGCAATTGCTGCTCCAGGTGTCTCAGCCCACTCCAGATCTACTGTCCCACATAAAACTGCCTGGATTCAACACCAAGCACCAGCTGCAAGTGTTGAAGATGGTCCCAGAGGTCAGGAAACATTGAGTTAACACATTTGCAGCACTAAGGACTTGGCTGGTGTTCAGCTCCTGCCCAAGAGCCTCTTGGGAACATGAGATACCCCTGCTCTCCCCATGTTGTCCTTTACACTTTCTCCTGAGCAGGGATGAAAGAGGAGTGGAGAACGTTAAGGGGCTCTTTACCTGCCAATTTGAACAGTGGGCTCAGTGGCATAGACTGTCCCAGTGAACCCTGTGTACTCTGTGATGTAGGGCAGTGCCATCATGCAGTGATAGTTGGAGATCAAGATCACATCCACTGTGGAGAGGTCAAGCAGTTCAGTCTGAAAACAGAGCAGAGAGATAAGCAACATGTAACCCTTTCATGCAGTTTAAGCAATGGCAGAAAACCTTCTTATTCTGTTTTTGTTTTTTTTTTTTTAAATTTATAGTGCAGGAATGTAACCAGTTTATATAAAAAAAAGTCTGTCTCGTGCCATGCCTCAGCTGTGGCAAAGATTAATATTTCCTTCAAATTGACAAGGTTTATTTAAAAGCCCCCTAAAAGGAAACCATGTCCTGGGTTTGGCTGTGTTTCATACATGGAAATGGCTGCTGTTACGAGATCCATGGTGATCACACTTTTATCAAAGAACTCATATGTGCACTTCCTCAGGGAGGAACAGACACCAAAACTTCTGCAGCACTGATTTAGCAGGGTGGCTCATAATTTTTTTTATGCAGCACATCCTACTGTACCCCAGGAGAGTGAGAGAGATGAATGAAGACTGTATTTATTCCTACACTTAAAATAATTTTATTTTCCCCAAGTAAACTCTTGGCATCTTTATCATTCACATTTTCTACAGCAGGAGATGAAGCTCATTCATAGGCTACAACAAAACAGTTGGGTGGGTCCAATTTGTTTTGATGTGACAGTTTAGACAAGAGTTCTGAGAGCAACAGAAGACTTCACACATTGTTAAAAGAATTTTAATTAGAAATATTTACTGGTAATGCTATAACACAAACGGTGTCAAGTCAGGAATTTACAAGATGTATGACCCCTAACTCAGTTATTATAGAGCAGCTAATGGAATTCAACACTCATCAAGCACATATTATCTGATTACAAGGCTTGGTCCAGCAATTTGAATAAAAAAGGCAGGAAAGTAGGTCACTCTGCTTTTCAGAGGGCTGACACAGTGCTCTGGTGACAAGCTGCTTAACTCCTCTCTAAGCACTCATGGTTTCAGTCCATGATCACAGCTAATGTTGGAGCCACGATCTCCAAGCTGGGAACAGGAGGTGAAACATCATCCTGGGATCCCTGACAGGGCACCTTTTATCTCACTGAGCTTCCAGGCAGAGACACACTCACTGTGTGGTAACAATGGATCCGCTGATGCCTCCTTCTGCCAAGGCCTGGTTCCTTCATGAACTGGTTTTCAGCTTGTCCAGAATCAAATTCTAGAGTGGTTTGAGTGGGAAGCGACCTTAAAACTCATCTTATTCCACACCCTGTCATGGGCAGGAACATCTTCTGCTATCCCAGGTTGCTCCAAGCCCAGTCCAACCTGGCCTTGGACCCTTCCAGGGAGGGGGCAGCCACAGCTTCTCTGAGCAGCCTGTGCCAGGGCCCCACCACCCTCACAGGAAACAATTTTTTCCCAATCTCCCATCTCTCCCTGCCCTCTGGCAGTGGGAAGCCATTCCCCTTGTCCTGTCCCTCCATCCCTTGTCCCAAATCCCTCTCCAGATCTCCTGTAGCCCCTTTAGGCACTGGAAGGGGTTCTGAGGTCTCCCTGGATCCTTCTCTTCTCCAGGCTGAGCCCCCTCAGCTCTCCCAGCCCATCTCTCAGAAGATGCTCCAGCCCTGAGCTGAACCCCAGCCCAGGTGAGGCCTCAGGAGGATACACACCACCACTTTCCAGCCTTCAGCATCCCACATCTCAGAAGCATTTACTGAAAGGATGAAAAGGGTGTCAAAACCAAAACAAAGTCAAATCTTCCCTGGGACTTGCGGCGATCTCACCGAAGTGCCTTTGAACTAAAGAGGTTTCAAAATGTTTCTTGAAATGTGAAGTGGAAGAGCAGAAGGTTGCCAAGCAAAGAGAGGGCTGCACCCTGCACTCTGACATGTGTGAGTGTACTCTGCTGCCCAGACAGCCTTTAGCACCCTGTGGCTGCTGGATTAGATCCAAATCTTGGCTTGCTTTGGCAATGGTGTTCCTGGAAGCGATGCCGTGAGTCTCCCACTAACTGCTTTTGCAGACAAGTTTCTTCAAAAGAAGTGGCGTGGAAGGAGACAAAGGGAAAGACAAAGCCTCTTTCACACAAGCTCCTTCTTATCCTGCCAAACACCAGCAATGTTCCCACCGTGCTGATGCTTTCTGCTGGTCACGACACCCGAAACTCCTGCAGGCAGGTGAGCTCGAGGTGTGAGCTGGGTATCACCAGCACATCTCTTCCTGGTGCTCACGGAGACTTGGCACCTGTTGGGAACTTTGGAAAACAGCTGAGAGGCCAATTTTAAAGTCCCTGCAATGGTGACAAGTGCAGCTGGTTGTTGTAACATGGACTGCCAGGAAGCAGCTCCATGCAGTGGTAACAGGTAAAATGAAGCAGCGACTCCCTGTCTGTCCTATTTAGAGCTGCACATGTGGGTGTTTTCCAGTCCAAAAAAAGTAACCAGAAAGCCTGGCTGAAGCATCCTAAACCTCAGCAGATTATCCTTCCTGCACATGGTCTCAATTCCAAAGGGAATCCAGCACATAAAACTCTATCCTTCCCCAGATCTGAGCCACAATGGCATTTTCTACAGCTACAAATGCTTCCCATATTCCTTCCATAGCACAGTAACCAAAGAGATCACAAGCACCCTGTATTATTAGGGTTTTGGGTTGGGTTTTTTTTGGTGTGATTGGATTATAACCATTCCAGATGGGATGGAATGGTTATGATCTGTTGGAATCACTTGCCAAAGCCAGTACCAGAGCTGCAAACTTGTTTGGAAGAATCAAGGTGATAAGAGTCAGGAGCTGCCAGAGGTGAGTTTCCTGGGATCCAAAGGCAGAAACACTATTGCCAGAGCCCCAGCAAGCTGACAACAACCTTCCAGGAGTGTTTTGTGCCTCCTGCCAACAAGGTCAGGCAGAAGGGGAAAAAAAAAAATCGCTGCCCAAAAGCAATTGTCTGTCTTTGAATGACAGAGGAAACATCCCAACGTGAAATGAGAGAACTGATGTTATCACAGTCTGAACACACTGAGGGAAGAGGATACTATTCCCAGACCATTCCCCATCATTCACCTCCATCTCTCTCTGCTCAGCTTTTGACTCCTACATAGAGCATTACCCTGATCAGTCAGGTGACTTCAGGTAATCCAAACATCTTCAACAGTCCTGCTTACTTTTTTTTTCTTTTAAATCCATGAATTCTTGTAAAAACCAGCTTGAGAAGCAGCCACTTGCAGCCACGTCAGTGGATTTGAAGGCAGAGTTCTTCCCTCATAGAGGCAGAGATGGGCAGCAAAGAAGGCAGCAAAAGTTTTTAACCTAAATGTGCTGCTGGCAGAAATGCAGCCCAGAAGAATCCAAACCTGGCTTAACCACACATTCAGCTCCCCAGGGAGCTCCACTGGGCAGGTCCTGAATCCATGGTTAGAGACAAACAGCATTCCTTGTCTCCATTCCCTGCCCTTATCTGGATCAGCACATGTATCCTGTCATATTCCAGCCCAGCTCAGTCAGATTGTCTTTGGAAGGTCCATAAAAAGGGACAGTTAAGTCTTATTCTTGTGTGAGATACAGATCTGCTCAAGGAAACCTTCCACACCTCCCACAACCTCTGTTGAAAAGGGCTGTTTCCATCCTTTTCCCAGTTTTAGCAGTGTTATTTACTGAGCAGTAATTAAATAGCAATAATCTGGTAATAATAATAATTCAGCAATTTTCTCCCACATGATTGAACAGAGCCAGATTTTCAGGAAAATAAACTCACCTCTGGCAAGCAGAACTCAGGCACTGAGTCCACAAACACGTGGCCAGAGCACTCCTTGAGCTCCTGTAAAAACCACACCAACAGAAAAGACACAAAAATACAACACAACGTTACTCCAGTGCAGCACATTTTGCACTTTCCAAACAGGTAATTTCCAGTCTTATTACATTATGTTTGTGCCCCTTCTTGGTCTAGGCAGATCTGCTGAAATTGCTTTCATGCCAGATGAGGCTGCTTGGTGTCTGAAGGGATCAGATCCTTTTTGGGAGAACAGAAGGAACACTTTGGTAGGTCAGGAAGGAGCCCTGGGAATCACTGGTGGGTAGTTTGGGAGGTAAGTTTGCAATTTAGTTTTGGTTCCAAACAACACCCAACCTCTTCTGTCTTCTTAGGACCAGAATGCAATTTTTAGCCCCTTTCTCAGAGTATTTGATGAAGCAACTTTTGGGGATCTATGCTCCACATGGAACTTTTTATTAGATTTAGCTCCACTGGATCTCTAGTCCTCTATTTGCTTCCTCTTTTTCCAAGGCTGACATCAAAAATCTTTGTCACATAAATAAGTCAGGGCTATGTGTGGAACAAAAATATTCCCAACTCCACTCCTAACACACCTCACAGGATATCTGCCACCCACTCTTCTCTCCTGGATGCTTCCCTTGTCCCACAGAGAGGGGTTTCAGCCAGAGTCAGACTGACAGAATTAAAGATTGAATCCAATTGTTCACAATTACAGTGCACCTGCCAACTCCTAACGAATGAGCAATTACAGCTCGTGGCAGAAGTCTCCCACCCTCATCTCCAGGGAGTTCAAAATGATTAAAAGGAGATCTCAGCACATTTCAGTGCCTCTCCAGGACTGAAGTTTTATAAATGTCCACCCCACATGATGAAACACCCCCCTTTGACTCCTTCCCTCGCCTTTTTCCAGCAGGGGTCACGGAATTTACCATTCCAGGCAGTCACAGCGGTCAAGGTGAAGCAAAAGAGATGCTGCATTTGAATTTCTAATGCATGATTTCCATTGGCACTGGGTGAGTTTGGAGGTTTCTCTCGAGCACATAATGCAGCAGCAGCACCCCAGAAATGGAAATACACCCCATATAAAACTATACTGACAGTGAGTCCATTCTTTGGGGGCTCTGAGACCCAGGCTGGGGGTTCAGGAGAAACATATTCCAGGGAATTCAAACTGAGCAGCTCCATTCCTTGTCCCTGAGCCTCTGCAGCCTGTGACTGCCAGAGAACAAGTGCTCTGAATAGAGCTGTTACTATTTTACCAACACAAATGCTGCCTGTACAGTTTCTTTTGTCTCCAATGAGAAGAAAAATCAGGTCTTTAATCTATGATCTTCAGCTCCCTTGCCTGTAAAAATCAGATCAATCCATTTTGTCCACCTCAAAGTCCCCTACATAACCAACTATTATCAGTGTTTCCTTTAATGTTCACATAGTCAGAGAACAGTCTATTAAAACACTATTTTCTCCACTGGTACCTATTGCTGCCCACATCTGAAATGTACCTGCCTATTTTACTAACTTCTGACATATTTTTCTGTTCATTGTTCCCCCGTGGCAGATCAAGCCGGAGGCTGCAGTGCCAAGTTTTGGTTGAAGCCCCAGATAAATTCTGCCTACAAAACTGATGCAATGAAAAGAAGAGGAAAAAAAAAAGAGAAATTCTGTGTCTCTCATGTAGCTGAGGAAGTTCTGTGTCTTAGAATTAGGAGGCTGGAGATAAAATCCTCCCTGCTACGTCCAGCAGCAGAACACATGTTGACTTCAGAGGCCAAAGACAAGCTTTTCCTCTCTGAGGGACCTCCCATAGGCAAACCATTCACTCTCTGAGTCCTCCTGCCTCAAAAAAAAGGTACAGTACCAACCTCATTTATAAGCATACTCTGAAGCTTCAGTGTCAGAAAAGTGAGACTGGGGAATAAAAGGCACTCTAAGAAGGCAAGGCACTATTATTTATGGAGCTCCATGAAATACAAAAATATTCATACTGATGACTTCTGCATTTTAAAGAGGATTTTTTATAATCTAGGCTACCTCTGAAGACTGAGAGCCTGGAGTTGCTATTAGCATTTTGTTTCAAACCCTTCTGCTCTACAAGGACACCCTGGCTGGTAAAGGTACACACAGAAACCTTTGGGATGAGTCAGTGTGGAATATTGTTCCTGCTCCTAACCTGTCAGGGAGCTTTTGGCATGGCAAGAAAATTCCAAAAGTACAGTACCTTGTCCAGAAAAGTGCTTCCATCTTTCAAAACCCAACCAGGAAGTTTGGACAGCCTGGGGCTGTGGGAAAAAAAGAAGAGAAATTATTGGAACATGAACTGGTTTATAATCAGTGGCCAAGCACAGACCTTCTGTTTGGTGTCACACAGGCAGAGAACAGCATTCCTGTCTCAGGGAAGTAACAGTCTCAATAAAACAGACAGACAGTTTCACTGTGGGTAAGTGTTCACCAAAATGACTTTTACAAATCATGATTATGACACTCCTAAGTAAAAAGAGGATGGGGCCTGCAGGGAGTTTGTAGTCATTTATGAGGAGAATTTCAAAAAGGCTCAGTGCTGCTCCGTTGCCCTGTGGTAAAACTGGATGAATAAACAGAAGTTGGGGCAGCAACAAACTCTGGGCTTGAAACAACACAAAAGCACCATAAAAGTGCTCTGGGACAGAGGACAACAGACAAATATTCCCATTAGCCATGGCAGGGGAAGACTGATGCTCTGGAGGAAGTGTTTGTAGACACAGGTTGGGATTTTAGATCACATAAAACACGGTTTCCTGCTTAGTTCTCACCCTGAGCAGCCACCCCAACAGCTGCACAGAGCATCCACCTCTGCTGAAGGACAAAGGGGCAAGGAGGCTTTGCTGTGAAGTGCATGTTCTAAGCAACAGCAGAGATTCTATTTTTTAATAGTTTCAAATGCTAATAAAGAAATGGCAAGGTGGACATTGGAAGCCTGAGTTTACAGCAGTACTTGCTGCAGCATTTCTTGCTGCCTTAACTGAGAGACTTATTCCACACTTCACAAACATTTGATTTTTGTGGGAGCCTCCAACTTAGCTCTAAAACCACTGTGTGCCCAGCCTCAAGCCCATCTACAGAAATCCAAAAAAAGTGGAGGTAACAAGAGAACTGAACCCACCTGGAAACAAGCCCTGCAACAATCTCAGATCTGGAACCTGGCTGCAATGAAATCTGGAAGTGCTGGGCACTAAGCTCTACAGACAAACATGTTTATAGCCTACAAGGGCTTTCAAATTAAACATCTTGAAAATAGGAAGTGATTCGAGGGCTCAGAGGAATGTTGTGTTCAGACTAATGTGGATATGAAAGAACAAATTCTAACTGACACCCCAGAAAGTCCCAAGGAAGGCAAAAGAGGAAATCCAAGACTCAAGCAGTGAAGACAGAAGGTAAGAGGGGAGAGGAGAAGGATCTGTCTTGGAAAAGCTGTGCCAGAGAAGTGTGTCCCATTTTGAGGATTAAGTCTGAAGAAGTCTGATGATAGGAGAGATGAAGTGGCTGAATGTCCTCCACACCAACACGTTCAAAAGCACAATTTAGGAGCAGTAATTTGGAGACTGAGGAGGCTGAGGATAATTGGTGCAGTGAGACTAAAAGAGCCATGCAAAAAGCAAGGAAAAAGCAGGAATAAACCACTCTGATATGCAACAGCTTTGACAGATACAGGAGGAGAGGACAGAAAACTTGGCTGGAAGGGACATCTGGAGGTCTGCAGTCCAGTGTCTTGATGACCAGGTCAGGTCAGTCTGGCTTTGTCCAGCTGTCCCTTGCAAATCCCTGGATCTTTCCGTGGGATCACCAGCACGAGGCAGAGCAAAATAAACTTTCCCTGATATTCTTGCCCTCATAATTCAGCCTCGTGCGAGTTTTGCTTTATTCACAGCGAAAGAGCAACTATTGACTTGTACTAAACTGGCATCCACTGAGGAGGGTAAGGCCTTGTCAGGGGAGGCAAAAATCAGCAGATGGATCTTGTGTGTGGAGGGAAGTGGAATGAGCAACACAGGACAGAAAGGACTCTTTACCTTGAAGCCAAGAAGCGACACAGCTCCTGCCGACACGGTTTTGACATTGTAATAGAGTGATTGATTAATCCAAAATAGCTGGAACTGTCCCATAAATAATGTGAGCAAGTGTGTCATGGCTAGACAGGAAAGGTTAAGAGCTTCCCACATGTTCATTTTACCGCTTTGCATTCGACTTTGGCGCAGGGGAGAAAATTCCGGTTGACAACCCCCCCTTTGAAGTACAGGAGAGGGCACAAAGTGTTTGGCAACTGCAGGTGCCCTCCACGTGCTCCACGGGCTGGAGAGAACAAGGACTGCCACTGCCAGGGCAAGGGGGAATCTAAGTACCTTTGGATGGGCTTTTTTTTTTTTTTTTTGGAGAGCAAAGAACTCTAAAAAATGCCCAGCCCCTTTTACGCCGCAAACACTGCAGCACTTTCCTCTCTCACAGATTAAAGCACAGGCTCTCAAAATGTTTGCTCAAGGAGGGTCCCATGCCAGGTGTGACACAGGACTGAGCTGCATAGCAAAGATCCTCTGTAATATCATTCCTTTGTGCTGCACAGAGGTAAAAATTAGGGCTCACACCTGCAGAGCCCAAGCAGTTCCTGGGTCATTCTTTGGGGAATCTCTGGATTAGAGGCAGCAGAGAGAAGTGTGGCTCCTCTCTGATGAAGATTTCACATGGGTCTGTCTCAGATTAGCACACCTGGTTCTGAGAGGACACACAGCTCAGATCTGACTGACCTGTGCTAAAATTCCTCAGGCAGCCAGTCTTTCCTGTCATCTCTCACCTGGCAACTGATTGCAATGTCACCCCTCTGTCACCTGCCCATGTCGTGTTCATAATGCACATTTGAATTTCAGAGGTATTTAGACCCAGACACCTGATCTATGAAGGTACAACTCTGAGCACTGCAGAGATAAGGGCTTTCCAGCGGCAGCCACATTCCTCCTCAAGTTTCTAACTCATTTCCACCACTCTCTCTGCAGGACACCTGGTTTGTAGAGCACTGGAGAGATCAATTACTCGCCCAAGTCCACGTGCTCAGGACAATCCCTGCTGGAAGGGCTGTTCAATCACCTCACCGACAAGATTGATTGGATTTAAATCCAACTGTTTGCTCCGATTCCACTGGGCCATCAGGGGGCAAATCTGACATCCTTTCTTATTGAGTTTGAGTCATTTTAGTGCCGACATTCTGGGGGTACTTGGGGAATTCCAGGTTGTGACCTGCAATTTGGCTGTTCATTCCCAGGGTCTGCTATCAGCAGACAAAGCTGGCACATCCCCAGGGAGTGCTGATTCCTGCCGTTAGAAAGAACCTCTTAAGCCTTTGTTCAATCACCTCATTTTGCTACTTGTTCCTCTCTCCACTTCCTTTTTATTTGGGGGGGAGGGGGGGGTGAAAGCTAATGCAAGGCAATTCTGCCTGTACCTGGATTTCCCAAATTTTCTGGATCCCTTCAAACTCTACTTCTGCCCCAGCAATAGATGTTGCAGCCAACAACTGCATTATGGAATGGGACAGAAAAATCAACTATCACACTGATCCCTCTTAAGGCATCTGTTGCCTCTCTACAGCAGATCCTGAACTCCACGTTCTTGCAGAACAATGCAGACATTGTCTATTCTTTTCCTCTCCTCTCTGAAAAATAACAAATCATAGGAAGTGCTGGACAAACTGCTTTAACCTCATTAGGTCACTTAGGAAACTCCCTTTCCCAATCATATTTCCCCCCCTCCATCAAGCCTCCTCTGAACCCAGAACGTTCCTCACTTGTTTCCTCGTGGATCAAAGTTACTGAATGGCTTTTGAGAAAACTCCCACTGCTTCCCATCACTAAGAGTTACTCATTCCCACCTTTTCAGCTGTTAATTTTTGCCATTGATTCCATTTACTCAAGACATAAGTCATCCTAACTGAATATCCAAATTAATCTAAAAACCTGGGGAAATACAACTTTGTAGCAGGGCATGGAAGGAGTCTTGATCTCAGGATTGTCTTCTAGACTCCTTTTCCCTGCTGTTCCAACCCTGTGCCCAGCTGCACTGCCCTTTTATTTATTTCATTTTTAGAAGGGAACAATTATGCCAAGGAGGCAACTAACAAGGACTGCTAAGTGCTATTTTCCTTTGCATTAGTCCGTGCTCCAAGAAAAGCCTGAGAAGATGGTGGTTGAACAGAACTGGGCTCCACACACTCCATCTCTGTTACCCATTTATCTCATCTTGCATGAAGAAGCCAGAAAGATGACAGATATGTGACCTCACTTGTGCTGAGCAGTTGCAGCAATACTTTACTGAAGCTTAGAATAAATTATCCAGAAAAACCAATCAATAAATCCATAAAATGTCTTCCGTCTACCGAGCCAAAGGACGTTATTTTGATAAAGAGAATTTTTAAGTGAACAAAGTCTATTTATGATATCAAGATGATGCTGTTCATTTGTACCCATCTCCTCCCTCCTTCCCAAACCCCATTTCAGGCAGAGTACTCCAACTGCAACCCAAGAAGACACAGACTTAAGTGCTGACAGGCCACAGAACTCACCTCTGGACCAGAGGCAACGGCAGGAAGTTGAGGGTGGACGTCATGTCCAGCCCACAGTCCAGCATGATGGTGGTGGATTTGAACTTGAGCACGTTGCATGGCAAGGTGGGATGTCCTGACAGGCAGTACTGAAAAAGAATGAGGAGTTAGTCATGACCTTTACCAGCATGACCTTCTTCCCCTCTGTCTGGGCACTGGGGAAGACACACCTCGAATCCTGTGTCCAGTTCTGGGCCCCTCACTGCAAGAAAGACACTGAGGGGCTGGAGTGTGTCCAGGGAAGGGAATGGAGCTGGGGAAGGGGCTGGAGCAGCAGGAGCTGCTGAGGGAGCTGGGGGGGCTCAGCCTGGAGAAAAGAGGGATCAGGGGGGACATTCTGGCTCTCTGCAACTCCCTGACAGGAGGGGGGTGCTGGGAGGGGTGGTCGGGCTCTGCTCCCAGGGAACAAGGGACAGAACAAGGGGAAACGGCCTCAAGCTGTGCCAGGGGAGGTTCAGGTTGGACATCAGGAGCAATTTCTTCATGGAAAGGGTGGTCAGACATTGGAAAGGGCTGCCCAGGGAAGTGGTGGGGTCCCCATCCCTGGAGGTGCCCAAGGAATGACTGGACACGGCACTCAGTGCTCTGGGCTGGGTGACAAGGTGGGGATGGGGCACAGGTTGGACTCGATGATCCCGGAGGCCTTTTCCAACCTCAGTGATTCTGTGAACAGAGTGAACACCACTCCCCCAAACATCTTTTTTCCCTTGTTCTTACACACAGTTTCGGACACACCAGAACAAAATCCCACTTCCCACGAATCTGTCTCACAGAGTGAGTGCTCACAGAGCACTTTGATACCCCATGGCAGGGTATCAAAGGGGCAGATTTTCTTCAGGCAGTTTTTCTGATCCCAAGGGTTGAGCGGACGGCAAAGCTCCCCTCTCTGATTTAGGACACGTGTGAAATCTCTTTTTTTCTAGCAATCACCTATTTTCCCCCAAATCCCAGGAAATCGGTTTCTTCAAAATTCAGTCCTACTGGCAAAACCTGGCTAGAAAATTCGAAAACTACTCAGAGTGCAGAGGGAGGGAGAGAATCCCTGCAGGAACAGGAGGTTTTTTTCCTGTAGAAACCCTCCTAAAAACAACCACGCACAGGTGCAGCAGCTCTGGGGCAAGTTCTCACCTGCTTTCTGTCTTATTAAACACAAACAGGAAGCAGAAGGGACTGGACAACCCACCCTGAATGGGAGGGTTTGTGTAGCCAAATCCCAAAGGCTTTGGAAGCTTAATGAGCCGGTGAGCAGGTTATGTAGGGGGCACTTGAGCATCATTGAGATGCAGCCACCTCCTTTCTGGAGTGACAAACATTTAACGAGGCACAGGAGCTCTGAACGAGAAGAGAACAGAAAGGTCGGCTTTAAAATGCGGGATTAGAAACCGAAATTTCTGAGCAGAGCGTGGCCACCTCTGCGGGAGGGTTTCTCTGCTTGGAGGAGGGAATTTTCACCTGGAATCTCCCAGGTTTGGCCATCTGGCAGCTCAGCCCCGGCTCAGGCAGTCAAACTTTAGCTTTTAAATTTCAGTTTTGGTCGATTAAGATGAAAACTACCACTTGTTTGGCCACGCAGTGCACTACAAACAGACTCAGACTTTTTCTAAGTCATTTATCCCGCAGGTTTGTGTTCTGTCCTTCCCTCTACCAACTGGAAAGAAGGGAGATGAATCATTTCATTCTGTACCTCTGCTCACAATAACCCAGGACTGCAACTGCCTGGATTAACAGCTCCCAAGGAGTCTATTTACATACATGCCACAAAAACCTGCTTTAAACGATATTTAAATATTAAAAAGCTAAGTCCCATACATTAAATTTCAAATATCACAAAGATTTTTCGCTTTAAATTCACAAAGCCTTAATTATTAAGGAGCTACATCACATTTTGCCTTTCTTTCAGCAAAGTTTAAAAATAACAAGCTGGTGAAGGAGTGAGGATACAAGAAAGGAATTCAGTTGGTTTAGTCACAAATGTAATATGCTCCTGTGAAATTAAGTTCTCACCAGAGCAGAACTTTGACAACTGAAGCTCTAAATCCAAGTAAATAGAAAGAAATGAAGGGAAAAATAAGGCCTATTTTTGTAGCTTTTAAACTGTTGGTAATTAAAAAAGGCAATGAAATATCACCACTTTAATCAGCAAAACATTTTCTTGCCTTTTTTTAAAAACCATGGGTAGGTTCACACCCTGCCACCTACGAGCTAACTGGGAAATCTTCCTTTTTTTCTTCTTTACAAGCAGCTAAAATCATCTCTATCTGTGGCTGTCACGCTGTGGTAAATGGATTCCTGGGAATCAATGGACTCTTCCCAGCAGCTTCAAGCAAACTGACAGAAAAATAAAAAAGCAATTCATATTTTCTATACAGCTGTTTGCACAGCTGACATTTCTGGGCCTGCACCTCCGTTGGAATTTTAGATTAGGAATCCAAGAATTGGAGTGTTTGCACTCTCTATGTCCCCCTACACATTATAAACGTGGTTATTTCCACTCAGTTTATACTTGTTACTGTTTAAAACAGAGCTAGAGATCCCACCTGTGTTCCTGACTGGACTGAAATCCAAGCTCTTTTTGCTCCAGGAGTTGTGTGCTTCCAGCTTTATTCCCTTACAGCTAAAGGCTGGTGCAGCCAACACAGAAATGCCTCATCTCCTAACTAAAAAAGTCATGTAAAAAAGACACAAAGCACATAAAATATGCCCAGCTCAGCTCAGAACTTTCCTGGCAGGGTTTGTAAATTGGATGGAAGTTTGACAGTGGGGCAGAAGGAGCACGAATTGAGGGGTTAATTCCAGATGTTCGGGCCCTTGGAAAAGCAGGTCCTGCACAGAAATCTGGTTCCCACAGAGCATCCCTGGTGATCTCAGGGAGGGCAGAGTGACAGAGCAGAGAGGGGATGGCTCACACCTGCAGCTCCAAAACATTCCAACCTGTGCAGGTTAAAGCCAGTGCTCTGAATTCCAGCTGAAGGCAACGACTCCTGCAGTGCTTTCCTCCAGTATTAATATCAGGTGCCAGCTTAAAGTCCGGGAGGAAATTAGGAACTGGAATTGCCCAAGCCAAAGCACGTTCCAATTTTTGGGAGTCTGACACTTTCACTGGATTCTGAATCAGGTCTGGAGTCACAAAAATCCCATGATGGTTTGGGTTGGAAGGGACCTTAAAGATCCTCTCGTTCCAGCCATGGACAGGGAACATTCCAGTAATCCATCACCTCTACCCTGACATTCCAAATTCAACCCAAATCTATGAGAAAAGAGGATGAAGGCATCTATTCCTCCTCACACAATCCTGAGATTCAGACACATCTCTGGAAAAATATAAGGTGAAGAATCTGATCTTATAATTCCCAGCCCCTAAATTGATACAAAGGTCTAAAAATGCTCCAGTGCAGACCCCAGACAAGGCTGTAATTCCCCTTCCCTCTCTCTGCCCTGATGTAAGACTCTAAAAGCTAAAAGAGCTCTGCACTTCCACTATGGTTTTTACTTAAAGATTTCCCAGTTTGCTTTTCCCCATTGAATTATATCAGACTCTACAATCACATCCAGAGGTGTTTGGTTTTGCAGTGTTTGTGATATTCACCCATATCTTTATCCCACAGGTAAGATTATGCAGGATCAAGCTCTTTGCCCGCCTGCCCATGGAATTAATTGTACACATCTCCACAGACAGTGATTTCCTGGAAGTCTCAAAACAGCCCAGAACCCAAGTTCACTTCTAGGAGGCTTTGTCAAAACACACTGTGCAGCCTTGAAACCAAGAGACAATTTTTTACATTGGATAACAGTGTAATTTCAGGTTAAATAAATCAAGTGTTATCGTATTTTGAAACTTGCTAGGATTTTCACCTCCAGACCAAGAATTGCAGCACGTTATGTGAAACAGAAATTCCTCCTGGAAAATAAAGTGGTGCCTGAATCCAAGGTCTGTAGGAAGATTAAACAGTTAAAGAGGGAGATCTTGAGATACACCAATAACACGGGTAATGTATTTTCTGACAGAAGACTGCAATATCAGAACCAAAATCCTTGTCAGGAGCAAAGTGCACCCCTGGCAAAGCAGTTCCAGGCTGATTTTTTTTTTTTTTTATTACCTACTACCTGTACTATCACAGTGTCGATAGAAAACGACTTTATTAAGAACCACGAGGTTTTATTCCCGTGGCTGTCGGAGCCCAGCACAAGCCACACGTGGAAAGCTCCACGGCAGGCTCGTGTTTAAGGGCAGGAAGGCTGACAAACACCTTCTCCTCCTCCTGAATCCCACTGATACTTGATTCCATCCAACATCCTCGTCCCTCAGCCCCCTCCCCGCTTCCTCAACATCCCCCAGCTTCAGGATCGCCCCCCCCCCCCCCCGGGCCTCAGTTTCCCCTCACGCCCGGCGGGGTTGAGGCTGCGCAGCCCAGAGGAGACCCCGGTTCTCCTCCCGCCGCTGGGGGAAGGCCGAGCCCCCCTCCCTGCCCTCGCTGTCCCCCGCTCCAGGCACTCACCAGCTTCATCGCGTCCCCCGGTTCTATTTACCGGGACAATCCTGCCCCCCCCTTCCTGCCCGCCCCGCCGCGCCCCGCAGCATCATGGGAGTCGTAGTCCCGCCGTCCTCCTCGCCCTGCATAACGTCATGGCCTCACCCCCGTGGCACGCCGGGAGTTGTAGTCCGCACCGCGCTCAGCCCCGCCGCCCCATTGGCGCTCCGCGCGCCCGTGGCATGCTGGGAGTTGTAGTCCCGGCGCCGCGGGTCTCCCCGTCACCCTGGGGAGGGGGGAACTACAAGTCCCAGGGTCTCACAGCTGCAGCAGGTGGGGGCTCGGATGTTGATATCAACATGGCGCTTGTCAGACAGACAAAGACAGTCGGTCTGGTGTGATTGAGCCAAAAAAAAAAAAAAAAACAACCCCAGGAAAAAAAAAAAGAGAGGGAGCGGGCTAGGAGGAGGGAGCGGCAGGAGGAGGGCCGGGCGGGGAGGGGGCCGTGTCCTCGGGGGGGGGGGGGGGGGGGG